>NC_041408.2:3255000-3605000 GCF_900747795.2 Erpetoichthys calabaricus | reverse complement strand
TGGTCCTTTATCCAATACAATGATTAGAGGAATCTCAAAGCATATAAAAAGGGGGGGGGGGGGTTGAAAATCAGGATTAAATTAGGGGAAGAAAATACGAAGTTTTGTAAAGCAGAAGTATAGAGAAAGGTTGGGTAACCACAGAAATGTAGGTTGCTTATGTCCACTCAAACAGTTTAAATAGTCCAAAAAAGGAACAAGCCAAGGAAAATGTAATGAAAGGCAGTCCTCAGAAGCAACAAGAGACAAAATAAATCAAGTTATGAATTTGGCACAAAAACCGATGGACAAAAATGAGAGGTGACAATGTAATGGCTAGGAAATGAGTTAGTTAACACAACTTTAGCTAGAAAGATAAGGTGGCAAGACACTGTAGACATGTTCACTGAAAAAAGAGGAAGAAAAAAAAAAAAAAAAACATTACAGGAAAAAATGAGATAGAACTGTGAACTGAACTGAACTGAATGGCAGTGATTCCTACCTTAAAGGTACAACCAAAAGTTACTATCTATTACCAATTGTGCTAAAATCAGGAAAAGGGTATATAATGACACATTATTGAAGTCTAAAAGAAAGGTGAGAACAGCAGAGAAAGAGGTCAGATTAATCTAATTTAGACTCCTTAAACACTGGAAGGAGCAGGTCCAGGACAAACACTACACTGTGGCACAATAAAACTACCAGAATGGAATACAATCAGAAAAAGTAGTAAGATAAATAGGTATCAGCCTCTACAACCCCAAATCTTTATGTTCTTATAGGACAAACAAGATAGGAGTTAAAAAGTAGGCCCAAACCAACATCAGCCACTTGGGACAAAATCTGTAAGAAATTAAACAAATTTTAAATGCCCCCAGTGCAAAGGTGGAAATTGCCAGTCTCAGTTATTCCTGATAATTCACAGGAGTCCAAGACTGAACTTTATGCATTGTGCCAATAACCTGGAAATCCATTCAGGTACTTTTAAGACAAGTAGAATGTTAAGTGTCCTTTCTCATTGGATGCAGGTGGTTGGTTATCTTCATGCGCAGACGCTTTGAAAAAAAGAAAAAACAAATATTAGAAATATTTAACCTCTGTACTCCCTCAATTACTACACAGCCTGCACATAAACAGTGCTATCCTGCTACAGGATAATGCCTCTGTGTAAGATTCTTATGGCAGATCTCTTCTTCCATTTCAACCCAACCCTTACCAATGACGCCCTTTTTACCTATGTGGAAGGTTATTTTGCGATGGCCCATTCCCCACCGGGGGGTTTATTCCATGCTTTTTGTATCCAACCTTTTTTAATCCTTAAGGCACTGTCTTCACTTCTCACAAACATCACTATTTTGCTTAGTCTCTTCTTGCTCTTCTTGATTGAGCCTCTGTTTGTTTCTCTTTCTCATAGACAAGAGCGTCCTGCATTAACCTGAAAACAAAAAGTGAAGAAATCAAGTTGTTTGCCAGGCATAAATATAAGTTGTAAAACAAAAAGAGTTGCAAACAGACATATTAACTACATATACACAAAAACAACATCACCTTGAGATTGTATAAAAATAAAAATTAAATGACAAAGATGGAAAGTGTATTGTCGTCAGGACATGTTAGAAGTTCTCCTGGTGATGAACACACAACCACTATACAGTAAATTGAAATATTTTTCTGAAACATATCGTACCATAAATGGCAAAACCATCCAATTTTATAGCCTTAAAATGGTGTAAGACAAGAAATAGTTGAAAAAACAAAAGCTTTGAATGAAATTTGTGGACTTGTAATTTTTCTCAAAAGTATATCTGAAACCGGTTTTCCCCAAATAGTTAACTTTTGCAGTATCTTCAGGTTAAAAAAAATAAAACATAAGGACCTATTTAAAAAAAAAAAAAAAGACATAATAAAAGGACTAATGCATTAAAGGAGGGTTTAAGCAAAGACATTGGCAATATTCATAGGACAATTCATTCTGCATATCCCACAACTCTAAGTAAAATAAATAAAACCAGATATAATTACTGTTTAAAACACATTTACATATATACCTCCGATCCCTGTTGAAACAATAGCAAGAGTGCTGTTCTAAGTTAGTTTTTCTACAATCCTCTTCAAGCTGCTTAACTAAATCTTCTGGGCTTTTCTCCTCCAGTTTTTCTATTCGATGCATTTCTTGGCACACCACATCTTTTTCAATGTTATTCCATCTGCACTGAGGAACCATTACACTCTTAAGAAAAGAAGAAAAAGTAAATCAGCAATTAGGCCTTATGGGAATGTCACCATTTCCTGCTTTATTTCGGTCTTAAAAATACCATAATCAATAAATGAATATGGCAGGGAAAAGGGGTGATACGAGAACTCAATAAACTTTTACTTTACAGAAAAGAAGTAGCAACCTTATATCGCTTATCCTGTTCCTTTTTGAGAGTCTCCAGGAATTTAATTTCCTGCTCTCGCTCTCGTTTCTTTTGCTCCCTTTTCTCCTCTATTTGTTGCCTTTGGAACTTTCCAAGCCTGAAATATCAAATGATGAGATAGTGAAAACAACAGGAATCATGGCTTCATATTTTAATATGAAGAGGCGCAATACTGAAAAATAAAGTTTTAACTGAGGACAGCATCCTAGTGATCTTCATGAACTTTCAAAATCGCCATTACTTTTATTATTTCCTCCTTCGGTTTTACATTATTTAAACAGACACATTTGAAGGAGAGCTCTCTATCATTCAGGCAAATCTACACCACACCCAAATAAAATAATGAATCTCTTCTAGAACACAGGAGTACAGCAAGGCATCGTAAAAATTAAAAAAGTAAACTAATTTCCTCAATGTGCACTCCTCCAATTTTCGGGAAACATTACTTAATATTTTACCAAAAAACAGATGTTTTGCCAAGTCGGACGACGATGTGTGGATTATGTGCTACATGTAACATAAGATTACTTTGTGGATGTTTCAGTATTTTTGCTATGGTTCAGTATTGGTCTACATAAATGCCCATAAGAAACAAAACATCGTTGGGTGGAGTACTCTTTTAAATTGCTTCTTCTATTCAGATTCAAATTCTATTAACCATTAGAAACAAACCCGATAAAAATAATTCTAAAAGAATGCATTTATATGCATGGATTACTGTATAATACAATGTAAAAAAAAAAAAAAAAAAAAAAAAAAAACTATACTAACATAAAGGGTTACTTTTTAAATACATATTTGTTATTACATTAGTAGTTAATAAATTATGCTATTTTGGTAATATTAATATTGATTATCTAAAGTGAGTGAAAAAAAACATCTACATTGTCTAAAATATATTAGGGAAATATAAAAATTGATCAAATAAAAATCCGTGGCTACGTACTCCATACAATTCTGTCTCCTAATGGCCTCTTTTTCCATCTCCTTTATAATAGCCTGTCTTCTTTCCTGTTCCATGATGTTGTGTATTCGCATATTCTCAGCTTTCACCGTTTCTTGTACCTGCTTCTTCAACCGCCTTTGTTCTTTTTGTATTGCATGGCACTGGGCAGCCAAAAGGTACTAGGCAAAGACAGAAAGAGAGCAGCTTTAACATTTAAAACAAAAAATTTGATATTAAGGTCCAAATAAAGCAATAGCCACGTGTACAAGTAACTAGATATGAGAAGAAATTGCTTTACCCCATCCTTGGAAATAAGTATAGTCAATTTCCTGGCCAGTTTTAGTTTATTGGGGCAAAAACACCATTAAGATTAAACAGAAGAAAATTTTGCATTAGAACTTAGAACAAATGCTCATTGGCAAGAGTAAAAGGTCACGGTTTTGAAGAAAAGAGGTGGTAAATGAGAAAGCAGTAAGCAAATGATGCAGACTATCATTTATTTTGTATATTGCGCCTGGGCACTGCACAGTTTTAACTACATCTTGCACTCACCTACAAGCCTAATATGGCTGCACCTCTCTAACTGTTTAAGACTGAAGGTCTTGTCTGTACTGGATGAATTGTGATTTGTTTTAATGTTTATATTTATCTTGAAATTCTGTAAAGTTTTAATTTCCCTTTGGGGACAAATAAAACTATTGTCTATTTAAATATGTGATACTGATGCACTTATTTAATAACCATTTTGTATTTGTATGATAATGCTTTACTGGCAAACCTCCAATCACAAACATGCACACTAATTTATGTGATTGTCAGGCTTATAAAGGACCAAATATCTGCAGTTACGATTCTTAAGATGTTCTGCCAATGACACCTGTGATCCTGTGAAGAGACCAGCACAAGTTTATGGTGAAATCATAACCGGATGTTTAAAAGCTAGTAATATCATATAGAACCTTTCTATATCAGCAGCATAGTGCCCCTCACAAATTCAGCACCCTAGGCTTAAATAAACAGACCAAATGTACATTCATCTGTTTGATTTTCCTCCCATATCCTCAAAGACGTGCATGTTAGGTTAATGGACAACTGCAAATTGTCCCGAACGTGGGTATGTGCAGGAGTTGGCATCCTATTCAGGGTTAATTTTCTATTTTTATAACTGGCAACTTAGGCAAATTGGTAAGGGTTACATCAAGTAATTGGAGATGGAACTGGTAAACTTAAACCACAATCATGAGGGCACATTGAATATCTGTCAATGTAGAGAACTGTGGCACAGTTATGAACCCAGATACATTTTGCCAATAAAGACACCTGGAGAGAATGTTTACTAGTCCAAAGATGCCTTTGTACAGTCCTGAACAGTGTTTCACTCTCACACATAAACATTTGAGTTTGCCATTGGTTCACTATGACAACACCAATTCACCTTACCTGCATGTCTTTGGGAAGGTGGGAGGAAAACCCATTCAGGGATGAGAATGTGCAAAACTCTGCACAAAAGATTCTAACACAAGACTCAAGGCCCGTTAGGGGTCAGTATTACTCACTGCTTTACCGTAACTCCATAAAATGCCAATAAACTCAAAAGAAAACGTAACTGCCACCAGAGTGTTTCTGGTTTCTTTAACCAGACCTTAAGTTTCACATGGTAAAAAAGGCACTTTAATTATTAATTTTTGGGTCTTTACCCCAATATGGAACTATACCTTGTTTAACCTCCTCATTTCATCTTCATAGTCTACTTTGAGATCTTCTTCAGTCTTCAAATTTTCTCTCTCTCCCAAAACATCATCATCATCTTCCTGTTCTGGTTCATCTGCTTGTACCTGTGGCATTGCAGCCTTTACTTCATCTTGTGCCTCCTATGAGTTTGAATATAGAATAGTTTGGTGAGAATATTTCCCTTTTGTAAAACTACCAAACTAAAAGGACAACATTCACAAAAGGATCACCTTAGCTATGCAAAAAAGTAGTGTTTTTAGTGAGGAAAAAAAAAAAAAAAAAAAAAAAAAAAAAAAAAAAAAAAGACATTTGTTTATTGTTTTTCAAATGCTCATAAATCTGAAACCCATTTGCCCAAACAAAAAACGGAGTCTCCGTTATGTCCCTTGGAAAAATTGCAGCTCCTATGTTAATAAAATTTTTCTTAATCAGACATCACCCAAAACTCTCACATTAAAAATAATGGATTAAGGTTTCCTTTCTTATTTACTTATAAATCCTCTATGATCTTTTAGCTTGGCTATTTCAGCATCTTGATGGAGTTTACATTAATACACAAGAGGTGGCTCCAAATGCATCTATGTGCAACTAAACCCTGTAAATGACTCATGCCTATTATAGACTAGGGATAGTTTATGTCTTGTGCAAGGATTTTACTGCAAAATAAAGTCTTTAAATTTGCAACTTGCGCATGGGCTTGGAGAAAAGGGGAAAAAAAACACAAAAACATAAGGAAATGGTAAACCAGAGGATAGAACTCCAACCTCACTTTTCCAGGAACACTAATTTAATTACACTTACAAAAACATATGTCAGTATAACTGGCGACTCTAAACTGGTTCACTGCCCAGGTGTGTATGCTGTAATAAACTGGTATCCCATGTTATTTCTTACCTTGTGCACAGTGCTACTCAGAAGCTTTTGCTCCTTGTGATTCCTATATTAGATTAAATATGCCTCAAAATATGGATGGACATACATTCACAAAATGGTGCAATTTATAAACTGGTTTGCTTTTGGTTTTTACCTTTGTAGAGGTTAATTATAGCTAATTAATGGAAAACGGAAAATGAAGTTTTCAGTCGGAACATCTTTAGAGGAGGAAACAAATGGAGTGTGCTGCAGTCCATCTAAGATCAGACTTGTCCATAAGCCTACAAAAATATGTGTTTAAAACTACCATGCATGCTTCTGGAATGTGGAAGGAAGCCAAAAAAAACTCAATAAAAGACCAAAGGGAACAAGAAAAAGACAAGAGTTATTCCTTAAATGAAATCTGGGTCTCTAGAGCTTTGAGTCAGCACTGCTGACCTTTGCGTGATGCTCCAGGTTTCATGCAACTCTGTTCTGGATAGGCAGTTGTAGAAAATGGATGAATTTACTTTACAAGAGGGATGAAAACAAAAAAACATACACCTCCATAAGACAAAATTTAGTTAAAAACTGAGAAATCTGTTGTACCAAAAACTCGAAACCCTACTGTTCCTCAGAGCTGAGGTTCATTCTGCTGTGCTAATTAACCAATCTTTATTTGGAGTGACTGAATTTGTTTTGTAATTCGATTCATAACTTGCAACACTGTAAAGTGCTTATTAAAATACATAAAAAGAGTCGATGCATATGCATAGTACAAAACACACAGAAACATCAATAAAATACCACATTGGAGAAGTAAGATAATACAAAGAAAAAAAAACATGCTGTTTTTTTAATCCAGAAAATACCCATTGTTCAGTCTGGATTTTAACAGCTGTGACAAAATAGTTTTTGTTAATACAACGAAGTCAAAATGAGACAACAGAAATGTAAAACTGAAGGGACCTTTGCTTTATTCCCTTTCTCACTGATAACAGATGCAATCTCTGGCTGTCTTTCCATAATAGGCTGAGAACTCCTCCAAAGTCTATGAAGCTCTGCAGGCGAATACATTGTGACCTTTGGTGCTGCACTCAGGGGTCCCATATTTTTTCTAATAGTTGTAACTCTTGGGAACAATCTGAAAGTAATGTTTATTTGTGAAAGAATTGCAATATTTTAAAAATTCTGTTATAATTGTACTGTATTAATTAAAAGCTCTGAAGGTATTTACAAGTTTTCTAAAAGAAAAAAAAGACTGTCAAAAATGGCAAAGATAAGGAAGTTTAATTTATTTACTACCAAAAAAAAAAAAAAAAAAAAAAAGATGCTAAGGATATTTGTGTCATTACTGTCACAGTCAGAGCAGAGTTACATTTTAATGCCAAAAAAAAAGACCATACTGAATATTTTTCTTACAAATGCAGTAAATCAATAGTAAGCAGAATGAAGTCATTATTTGAGGAAATTTTCAAAATAAGAAGGATTTAAGTTTTTAAATAAAGTGACATACCTCAAGATAGCTTTCTGTAAAAAAAGATTTCATACTAACTCTAATTCCATTCTGAGAAACAAAACTTAAGATTCTCTCTGAAAATAATTCTCCTCCACTGATTAGACTTTGAAACATTTCAATGCTGTCCTAAACAAAATAGCTTTAGAAAAAGCTTTAATTTTTCTTAATAAACCAGCATTTTATATGAGCAAAAGTCAGATGTGTGCAGGAGATTCAGCAGCTCTGTGTCAGTCAAGGTGACCAAGTAATTTAAACATACATCCTTGTGGCTACAAGTCCAATTTGTTAAGTCGATACACAGCATTACATATGTGAAAAAATACTTAATGACCGGCTGGGTCTGCAGGTCTCTCGATATGAAGAGTCCTTAAAAGAGATGTGTACAAACATCAATGAACTAAAGCAGTGGTGTAAAAAGGAGGATACATTTTTCCAATACAACGTAAGTAACTGAGACACAGAAAATAATTACCTGAAGGTTAATAAATAAATAAATAAATAAATAAATAAATAAACCTATATATACACACATACGTTATGTATTTTAATGTTAATGGCATGAAAATGAAATTACTATTAAAGCTGTAGCCTAGCAGCAACAGCTTCTGAATCCCTGTTACTTATCCTGTAGGTGTTACTTCACTTTCCTTGTAAACAGCTGAAGTGTACACATTAAACTAATATAACAAAGATATATGACAAAACGTTAAATAGAAAACCAACAATTACCTGGTAGTTTCAAAATGGAAAACTGGATCGAAAGATTGTTCTTTTTTATATTTTTCCTTCCACGGATGCAACATCTACAAAAGGAAGTAAAAACAAATGTGAAGCAAAGGACTACATATATTTCTAGAAGCCATATGTTTTTTTTTCCCCTCCACATTTCTCCTGCATATCTACCAATAATAAATAATAATAATGTGAACTTGGATATTACATATTCCTGTACTTGGCTGGTAGCACTGCTATCATTACCGCGAAAGGAGCTATCTCCGTACCAGAAGAACAGCTTGTCCGAGGATGGCAAAGGGAATATCTGGAGCAAGGATAAAAAGCAAGGTGGACACAATTCAAAACTGGCCAGCCATGATTGCTTTTTAAGTTGAAGAAACTATCTCCTCTCATGGCAAGCTGCTCAAGTTCAGGTACTGTGGTATTTTGGGTACTGTAGAGAACCAGCTTAAACCTATTTCAGATGCTGTTGAATGCTGGAATGGGGCCTGGTCCACTGTGGTACAATACTGAGCAGGACTGACCAGACCTCCTTATAGCTAGTAACATATTCCAATTCCTCCTGGAGGATTTCAAGTATTTCCCAGCTAGCCACAGGATATAAAACTCTTTAGTGTGTAAATAAGGTCTGCCAATCAGTAGTAATCCCGGTGTGCATTCTTTAACACCTTTCCATATTAGGACGTCTAGCTTTGGAGGACAGTTACTCAACTCAAGGGTTTGCCTTATAATCACCATATGCTTTGAAACACAGTAATTAAGTCAAACCAGTTTTAAAAAACTAATTTATGCTGCCTGCCAAAACAGGCCAAAGACATGTACTCTATAGTTTTCCTTTATAAAATATTATTAGGATTTCTATTAACCTTTGCCACGTGGATTGTTATTGTGAGCTCCATCAAGTGATTGTGAGCTCCATCAAGTGATTCTTACACCAGCCATTTAACATTACTGCTCATTAGAAATCAAACAATTTAACAAACACAATAAAGGACAATGACAAAAACTGAAGAACTTGTGCCATCTCTTTCTCTCTATATATATTTGTCTCTATCTCTGTATATAATAGTGTATATTATACATAGAGTGCCCAACAAAAACATCTGAGAAAAACAAACCACAGGGATAATGTGCAAAAGCAATAGCAACCACACACAGAATTAAAACTCAGTGGGAGAACACCGCTAATCTTTATGCCGTGATGCTGCCCTGGAGAAAAATGATTAGAATCAAAACCATAGACTATGCTCTAAAAACAGAGCGAATTAAAGAATGAAACATAGCATACTGAACGAGTCTAGGACATTACAATGATTAAAAAGTTTGAAATTTTATTAACGTGGCCATTGTCCATTTGACAAGTGCTTTTAAAATGCCTGTATGTTAGAATAATCTAGATGCAAATGAGAACTTCAACCAATATATAGACATGACTTTTAAGAAGGTAGAACTGGCTGATAGCTCAGACACTAGATATTAAACAAGACAGCTGACTTACTGTAGTCTTTGCTTCTAAACTACTAGGTGATTTCGAGAAAGTCACTACACTTCTCTGTGCCTCAACTGCAAAATATATACAATGAGCTGTCAAATGATTTATATTTTTGATCGTCACAAAAGGTCACCGGATTAATCACGTTTAGCTAAACTAGCTCAGTAATGTCCAATAGTCCTCTGTGAAAGGGAGGGCAGAACTACTTAGCTGCTCAAACTGTAAAATCTTGTGCCTTTCACATAAATCCTTAATACATGACACAATTGTCCTATGTGAAGGTAATATGCAAGAATTGTCAGATCACCCTAAATGTCATCACTCATCTATAACTATAAAGGTCTGGAATGTGATGCAATCCATTTTGCAATAACTAGCTGCAGTTAATGCTTTTGCTATTTCATTCATGTCCATAACTTGCATCCTACATTTATGGATTGTAGTCTACTAGAGATTTTGCTGCCGAATGTTAAAGCTTTTAATAACAGCATCATGCATGTTTTGCTTTTAAAATGATACAGCAGACATACTTCTGTGATATTTAAATTTGCCCAGACTACATTTTTACTTAACAACGTTGTCCTTTAAATCAAAAGCAACCATCAGAAATGTCATATTTCTCAGGCATCATAAACAGACTAGATCAGAGTTCTCAAACCATTAAATTAAAGCCCTCCAAAATGCTATCCAATTTGGTCAACACTAATATAAACCTACTTGCATGTTTATTTAAAAAATACGAAATTTAAACAATCTTTAAAAATTGATTTTTTTTTTTTTTTTTTTTTTTAAATGTGACCTCAACAAGGCCATAGCCTGAGTTTGAAAACCATCGACTTAGACAGCAAAGGGTGCAACACGGCACATACCTTAAATGCGGTTAAAGAAAAATTATGCATTAAACCTTTAAAATTAATTGCATTAACTTTGGCAGCCCTCAGGGTGCTCATGTTTAAACAGTAAAGGTTTAAATAGGTTTCATCAGTTCATTTTAATAATGCTTATTGTATATGTACTTTTTCTATATTACATAATTCAACCAATATACATACTAGACTTTTTTCTTACAGTAAATATGAGAGAGAAAAAAAAAACACAAAAAAGCAAAACACTGGAACATTGATAGCCAAACCTAACTTGATTTACTTCATACAGGCAAAAAAATTGTCCACAGGGAGTCTTCTAAAGGTAACAGTATATAAACCTCATAATATCTAGTTTATGGACATTGAGAAATTAATCTCTGCATTGTATACAGTTTTGATGCAAACTTTAATGGCAAAAAATGCACAGTGCATATTGGAGCATACAGACATTTGTCACATATTCCCCAATCATGGACATTCAACCAAATGGAACAGCATTATAACTCAGAACCAAATGGATATGTCCCAGTCAGTTACAATGTAATGGGGGACTTTATAAATTATTTTTGCAGTTATGTGGCTTAATTTTAAAGGTTAAAGCAAAAAATATGCATAAAAGAAAATGCCTAGTTGTTTAAGGTGTTAAAAATTCATAACTTTTCACAAGAGCCAACTTAGTTAAAACTTCACCCATATTAAAATATTCTCAACTTTGTTAAATAAAACTTCACCCTTCTATGGGAACAAAATGGAATTCATGACCAACAGTACTCTCCCAAGTGTCCAGAAATTTATTAGCCATGTATACATGAAGCCATGAGACATTCTGTTCCAAGGGTTCACACAACACAAGTTTCTCAAATTTGTTTTATTCAGCGAAACTCACATCCAGCTTTTTGACAGGTCTGGATGAAGGACAGAAATCAACCCTGAATGAGGTACTAACCCAATGTATGGACCTCCTCTACTGTAACTAACTTATGGAGCTTAAGAGTACATGACAAAAATGTCACACAAAAGAAAAAGCAGCAAACACTGTACAGGGGAGGATTTCAGGTTTATGATCCAATTAAAAAAAAAAAAAAAAAGTTACTTAAATTTTGTAGTCACCCTAATTGTTTCCTGTCTGACATCTCTTATTATTACCACACTTATTTTAACTTCACCTGTTTGTCTGGTACAAATCTTGTAATTGATATTTAACCCACCTCCTACTGTCCAAAGGACTTGAAATTTTTCACACTTACTTCTGATGACAACACATGATTCAATAATGTTTCACTAATTGATCAATTAATTAATGTTATTCTTATTAAGAAATGAAATTTTCATATGAAGAATACTTCAAGATTTCACCAATAGACGGCGCTAGTAACGTTCATCAACCAACATTCATAAAACACTTCTTAAAATCTTAGCAAAAGTGCCCACGCTTATATTTTACGAGTGATGTATGAGAGACTTTTTTAGTATACTTTTAACTTAACATAAGCATGGTTTTTAAAAAAAAGTATTTATATTATGAGATATATATATAGTACTAGGGTGTTTTACCGTGTTAGGAATTATGAATGTAGAGAAAAGCCAAGCAAAATGACACCTTTTATTGGCTAACTAAAAAGATTACAATGCAGTTACAATAGTTAGCCAATAAAAAGGTGTCATTTTGCTTGGTTTTTCTCTGAGATATAGAGATATGTGTGTGTATATATATATTATAGTATTATGATATATATTTATTATTATAGTATGATATATATTTATTATTATAGTATGATATATATATATATATATATATTACATAATCTATATACACACACTGCTATTTAACGGAAAAGCTTTACCATTAACGTCTATGTACAAATATAGCCATGGACACGTTTTTACCCATTGATTCACGTTAAGAAAAGTGAGAAATCAGAACCTCCATACTAAATCTGGATTTTAACAAGTAAGTAAACTATAATAAACAGTACCCCTTTATTAAGGATAACCTGCTTTATTTAAAAAAAGACAACGAAAACTGCATCCCGCAGTACAAGCTTTCTAGTTTCTAACCCGAAGACCCCTATTCTGGCTGATACATAGGAAATGGAGTTGTTTAAATGAAATAAATAATACAACAGGTGAGTCTGAATTACTCCAGTTTCCGGTAAACACCATTGTATGCTTCAATGTATCCTCCAAACAATAACACAAACGAAAGGTACCGTAAATATGAAACAAACAAGCCTGTCGTAACAGCGACATTAAACGACGCACCCAAAACTTACCGCTTTCTGTACCTTAAATCCAAACATTCCGAAACCTAAATGACGTCAGTGTGTAATATGTTATCGGATTTGTTATGTGGGGGGGAAAAAAATCCTTCTAGTGTTATGAACTAGATAAGCTCGAACGTTACGTATCATCACCTGCCAAAACATTCAATGAGGACAGAACACGAAAGCATGTCCATAAATATGTCAGGCGCGAATCGAATACTTGCAGTGATTGGTTGAGAGAGGCCACGTGTCTGGATGCGGACACCCGCGAGATTTCGCGCTTATTTGTTGTTAATCGTAATAATAGCAGGTCGGGCTTGAGTTGTTTGTATGCTAAGGCATTTTAAATGTTATACATTTTCAAGGGTGTACTTACGCTGTTGTATTTCGCGGTTGTACAGTTGAATGTAATGCAGAGTCATAATGTCAGACACCTGGTTTAAGAGGGCTGTCCGCGCTCTCCGGTATCATGTAAGTATAATCTGCCATAGCATCCATCTCCGAATAAAACTGGTTAGAAAATGGATTGATAGTTAAAATTTTATGTTATATAACTGGAATTATATTTTAAGATATCTTTCAATCAAGATGGCATTTGGTGCAGTTTATCATATTATTGTGCTTGTATTCTGAATTTTTTTTTTGTTCTTTCCAAATTGTTGTGGCTGCCTTTAATGGAGCAAAAGGCAATGGGCATTTCTTAACCATTGACTGGCTTGTGGTGCATATGGCTTGCCTGTGAAAAACTTGAACCAGAAGTGCAAATGTGGGATTTAAGCACACACACACAAAAAAAAAACCCGGGGGCCTCCATTTTAATGGCGAGCATAAGGTGCCTCAGGCCTTCACGTCTAATCGCTAAACTGAAAAGTTCGGGCTGCGCAGGTCCATACAGTTAAAGGTAAACCAAGACCACTGTAAGGTCAGCTGAGGTATTTTAGTAATAATTTTAAATTACTGATGGAAGCTTATGTACTTATTTGGGACAGCATCTAGCCCCTAATTCAGAAAAGGCCATTGGATTAGTGTATTACGTTTTGGTACGCGTAAACCCACGCCGTTAGTCCCGAGTATGCACATGTGTGTAATGTATTTATTTAAAACGTTATTCGTGTATTCATTTTCAAACCTGCACCCTCTTCCTCAAGGTTGAGACGTGCCAGTTGGTATATCGGTGAAACGGGGGTAGCGATAACCAACACTGAGAAGAAACACTTAGTAGTAAGAAAAAACTAGCGTACCCTTTTTTATGGAGGATTTTTATGATTACGTTTTCTTTCCACTTCTAGTAGTTTCTTCCTTGGTTTTTGAAACCACTATAATTTTTTTCCATATGTCCACGCGATAAGATCATAATTGGCATGTAAAAAGCACCTCGAAAACGAAGAATTTGCCGTTTCCTTTAAGGATTCTTAATTGTGTATATCCCACGCGAACGTTCCCTACACCTGCGTCCGCATCCACGGCATCTACTGCCATCTCAGCGGAAAATGTCTTCCAGCGAGTAGGCGGTTAGGGAAGTCCCGCGCAGCCTGGGCAAGTCAAACACCGCGACACGTCCCCCTTTCATCCAATCACAGATCACGCTTCTGTCACGCAACGTTATATATGTCGATACTCGCGGTTTTTTTTGGACAGTAGTTGCTGTAGATAAGTAAGTATGGTTGTGCAGATTACTGCTCTTGTGTTTCACACAATTATGAGTATTAATATCAGAAATATTTGGTTTTTTCACTGTAGGTAACCAAGATTACAATTCATGTGCACATTTTGTAATACTCTTTTGATAAGCTTGAGAATGGCACGTCGTGCAAAAAAGGTCCTCAGTACATCATGTACCAAAAAAGTAAATTGTATTTTTCCTGTGTGCTTTGACTGCGAACTAAATATAAAGAGTTAATAAATGTATTCGTTTTAGTTGTCACATCTTACAATAATATATTCGTTTTAGCTGTCACATCTTACAAAGTCAATTTCTTGCAAATTAAGCCAGTTGTTTTGGCATCGCTCGACTAAGTTGGTGTTGGGTCCTTTGATAAAGCGCGTGTCTGTTGACAAATACTGTAGTTGATGCGTTTGCTCGCTGGCATCAAGCGCTGCTTAATCTGGACTTGTAGTGGCAGCCAGTAGTTGTTGATCATAACCGAATGGCGATGACAACCAGGAGGACGCAGACGGAGGAGTTTTAATGTTAGAAAGTTGCTTTACGTTAAAATATTGTATGTGGTGAAATGTAACGGAAACCCGTTGTCTCCGCAGAGAGCTGTAAACGGAGGGAAATGGCTCTGTGCTTTAAAGATTCTTTAACTCGCATCATAATATAAAACATAACAGTATTAGCATCATATTAGTGCTTCATCAAGATGTAAATAAAAGAGTGGAGTTAGAAAATTTATGTATGGTGTCAAAATAATGGATTGTTGCAGTAGCTTAATCATGCAGTTGTTTAAAGTAAAATGCTAACTAAATAATGCCATGAGGCACTTGTCTACGTTTGATAATCCAGTGAGTTTTTATGTGCTTCTCCAAGTTTTCTAGGATGCCAGATGGGCCGGAGTGAAACAAGAATAAAATCTTTGTTGTTTGTAAAATTATTTTATTTTGCTTTCTACTGGTTTTATATCTGCTTTTACACATTTGTAATTCAGTTAGGAAAAGACAGAGTTGCTATAGATAATAAAAGGGAAAAATTAGGCAAAGAACAGTAATTCAGTGTAGGGGACAATAACCTAAGTATTGTGTCTGAAATATTGGTTTTAGTTTGTAAATCACCTCTACCTTTTTCCCCTTCTACATTTCATGGCTCGATTAAATGCACCAGTTTTCAGTCACTTGTGTGATTACATCTTGCCTGAAGAAGGGGCCTGAGTTGCCTCAAAAGCTTGCATATTGTAATCTTTTTAGTTGGCCAATAAAAGGTGTCATTTTGCTTGGCTTTTCTCTACTTGCACAAGTGTCATATCCAAGAGACAATTTTATGTCAAAACTTGTAGCTGAAACACAAATTTAAAGTTGCATTATTTAATTTTGCCTGCTCCATTTAAGGAAATATGTTTTTGCCAAACTGCTTAAAGTCACAATTCTTCCCTTTTTGTTTTTGCAGTTTTTTATAATGGAACCCTGTCCGTGGATTTTTACTGTCTTTCTCTGACTGGTAAACCACATTTTAACATTTTAAATTGCATTCATTTAAATACAGGTGTCCAATTATTGGATTAAGACAATTTTTATTATTGTATGAAATTCAACATATTCCTTTTTTTAGAATTGCAAACCTTTTTTTTTTTTTCTTTTCTGTTAGTGAATGATTAAAGGACCACATGAAGGGTAGTGCTGCTGCAACACAACTTCAAGAGTTCCTCTTTGTTTCCCAGTCTAGGCATTATCTGTGTGGTGGTTGGACTTTGCGTATTCTGCTAGAATCCTAAACATTTCTCCACAAAGAAAATCCTAGTACTTTGACGGGACACCATAAATTGGTCAGGAATGCAGGTGAATGTGTCCTCCAATAACTGACTTTCTGTTGAGGGTTGGTTCCCGTGTTGTGCTTGATGCTCTTAGCATAGGCACCAGAAGGTTAATGAAATGGATGAAAGTATGAATTAATATATTGCCTTTACAGATAAACTGAAGTTTTACAACATGGGTTTGAAAACTATTGCTGCTAACATACACATTTGCATCAGGACAAAATAATATGCTTCCCTTCCAGTACATAGTTTATTTGCTTTTCTTCTTTTACTGTTTAATGGTTTTGAAAAAATAATCTTTATAAATGAAGATGTTTATGCTCCAGGACTATATATATATATATATATATATATATATATATATATATATATATATATATATATATAATGCTTATATAAAAGGTTTTTATTTTTTTCTTGGAAACCACAAAACATTTTTTTCCAAAATTTAAAAATACTGGATTAATATTAATTTTAAAATTGCTTTTTATGGCAGGGTCTTTACAGATAAAAATATTTTATTCCAAAAGACAATGCACAAGAAACGCTTGTACTAGATAAGCTTTGTTAATCTCAAGAAGAAATTACATAAGTATATCTAATGTATTGTATAATTACATGAGTATATTTTGTAGTTTATTTTTAAAATATCATGCGCCATGCTTACTCTTTTTAGGTAATGTTTTGCCTTTTCTAGGTCATGTGATTTTAAACTCATTTCTGCTCAGCAGATAATGGTAGCTTTGGTAAAGCTGCATTTTGGAGAGGGGCCATGATGAGGTAACCTGTGAAGAGGTATGTTTAAAGCTGCTTTAGATGAGTGGACAGACTTTAGATACGTTTACAATGTCATAAAAACTATCACGTTACCACCATGAAAAGAACTACAAGTTAATCTGTATGTTCAATATACAAATTTTAAAATTGTTCTCTTCTCTTTCCCTCTTGGACCAAAAACAAAACAACAAAATCGGGTTTGTCTATCAGATATTCTCACAAAGCTGTAATAGCCCCCTTGCAGATTGTGACATCCTGTACTTCTGAAATGTAGCTTCAGCTTGAATGTTTTATTTTTACTAGTAAATGATTAAAATATCAACTCGAGCAGTAGGTGCTATTTGCCTTGGCAGATATGCTAATTAATATCCTGGCCCATGCGCTGGTCAATTTAAAGTCGCCATTTAAATCCTCAATGGCACATTTTCACCTGTTTTTTTTTAATTAGGGTTTTTTTCATGTGATATTAAAAGGCTAACCCAATACTTCCATAATGGGTTGGAGAGATTATATTTTAGTTTGTCAGGCACAGAGGACTGTGTTGGCTTCCATCTCGTATTCTGTGAGCAGAAACATTTTCTGTTTTCTGCATTCGCTTGCACACATTCTCTCTCACTCTCTCTCTGTTCCTCACTGTAATTGTTGTTTAAAGGTGCTGTGGAAATGCTTTGTAATTTTTTGCTCATATTTCATGTCTCATCAAAGATGTTTGTTTCAAAGTAATGTTGTTTTCTCTGTCTGTGAAGTAATTAGGGGAACTTCAACCACTGCAGTTGTAGGCAGGTCTGCTCTCCTTTTTTTTTTTTTTTTTAACATCCTGGTAATAGCGACTAGGCTGATTCCAGGGTTACAGGGGTTGAATTATAAGGAAAGATTAAAAGAGCTGAGCCCTATACAGTTAAAGCAAAAGAAGATTAAGAGGAGGCCTGACTGAAGTGTTTAAAATTATGAAGGGAATCAGTCCAGTGGATCGAGACTGTTATTTTAAAATGAGTTCGTCAAGAACATGGGGACACAGTTGGAAACTTAAGGGTAAATTTCACACAAACATTAGGAAGTTTTTCTTTACACAAAGAACGATAGAAACTTGGAATAAAGCGACCAAGTAGTGTGATAGATAGTAAGACTTTAGGGACTTTCAAAACTTCGACTTGATGTTTTTTTTGGAAGAAATAAGTGGATAGGACTGGCGAGCTTTGTTGGCTGTATGGCCTGTTCTCGTCCAGAGTGTTCTAATGTTCTAGTACAGGGGTAGGCAACGTCGGTCCTGGTGAGCCGCAGTATGTGCAGGTTTTTGTTCCAACCCAGTTCCTTAACGAGAACTCAATTATTGCTGATGAAGCACATATTGCTTAAGTGACATTTTAATGCTTCATTTTAGTGGTCTCGCTTGTTAAGGTTCTCCAACCTTAATTGCTTATTTCAATCTTAAACTGCTGCATTGTGTTTTAATTGCTCCTTATTAGCAATAAGATG
Source organism: Erpetoichthys calabaricus (assembly GCF_900747795.2). Lineage (NCBI taxonomy): Eukaryota > Metazoa > Chordata > Cladistia > Polypteriformes > Polypteridae > Erpetoichthys > Erpetoichthys calabaricus. The sequence continues at coordinate 3,586,473 of NC_041408.2, read as the reverse complement.
TAAAAGACAAAGCAGCCAGCAGTTCTCCAGCTAGCTTTTTTCCAATTACATCTGTGTGTGTTCATCATGCACTGTTTGATTTAATAAAACACTTAATAGAAAAATGTGACAGACTGAAAATGATCTGTTTTAGGCTTCGTATCATTTGGATGATATCCTTGGAAAGGAAAAAAAATCTACGATATAAGAGCCTTACATTGCACAGACTAACAAGCCATAAAATTAAATAAGGTCTGAGATTGGCAATGATTGGTTTCTAATTAAGCAATTGGGTTGGAATGAAAACCTGTAGCCACTGCGGCTCACCAGGACCGACGTTGCCTACCCCTGTTCTAGTAAAAAAAACAGTGGAAGCTTTGAACTAAAGACAGGAGGGTAGTGAAAATTACATAATCACCAGTGTTCCAGAGCTCTTGGTCTGAATGTGGTATTTAAAGATCTGTTTCACATGTTCCATTCCAGCATTGGCCTATTCATATTTTTACAAAAAAGTTGCTCTTCTCAATAATATGAAGTTCAAAGTTATTGTCATATGACACAGTAAGGAAACATGTTTCCCTGTACAATGAAATTCTTTCTTTGCTGTCCACCCCAAATGACAAAACCAACGTATAAAGATGAACATAGATAATAAGTAACGGAGGCAGCATAAAGTATAAAAACAGAATAGAAATATAAAGTGTAATGTTCAGGTAGGGGTGTGAGGGATAAGTCAAATACAGTTACAGTTGTGTGAGGTAGATGGAATGAGGTAAACCATGGTTATAAACTCCAGTCAGTTATTTAGGAGTCTAAGTGGCCTTAGGAAAGAGAGTTCTTTAGCCTGGAAGTCCTGCATTTCATACTCTATAACCTCCTGCCTGAGGGTAGAAGTGTGAACAGTTCGTGTTGGGGGTGGGGTGGGTGGGGTCCCTGAGGATTGAGGCAGTTGTAGATGCTCTGCAGGGAGGGTAGTGGGGTCCTGGTGATCTTAGCAGTTGTGTTGCCATACCACACGGTGATGCAGCTGGTCAAGATGCTCTCAACAATGCAGCTTTAAAAGTTGCAGAAGATCTTAGTTGACATACTAAACTTCCTCAGCCTCCTCAGAAAGTCCAGCAGCTGTTGAGCCCTCTTGATCAACTATGTGGTGTTAAGTGTCCAAGTGAGGTCCTCACTGATATAGACGCCCAGGTATTTAATGCTGCTAACCTTCTCCACTTCAAGCCCTCGAATGAACAGTGGCCGGTGAGGTCTCCTCTCCTTCCTCATGTCCACTATCATCTCCTTCGTCTTGTCCTCCTCTACTGAATACCACTTACAAATAAGAATTTCACTGTACTCTGTTCAAGTGACAATAATGGCTCTATAAACCAATAGAACTGGTAGCCTTCACAACACACCTGAGATCCCTGACTTACTACTAATTTATGCTGAAACTGTTAAGCATTCACCACAGTAAGCAGAAGCTGGTTTCCCTTCTCGTGAAAAACAAAGGAAAGTACCTGCCTTAAAGCTGTTACCATAACAAAAGGAAAATCAGAAATAAAAGTGCAAATTTTAAAGAGTGTTTTCAATTTTGGCAATATTTTAGCGACCGAGGCCAATACACTAATTCACAAGCAGATAGCATCTTTATTTTTTGCTGACTTGGCACACAAAATAGTGGTGTTACATTTTTGCTGCCTTTGTAAGTGGATTGGGCAGTTCATTTTAGTCTTTTATGTTGCTCCCAGATTGCCTGCTCTTAACCACTTCAGTCAAAGGTGACATCATGTCCTGCAGTCTATCAAGTTGTCCACCTGCCTCAGTGTGTTTTTTTTTTTTTTTTTTTTTTTTTTTCCCCAGCTCGTTTTCATCTATCCATAGAAATAACTGTAGGCAACTGTTGTTTTTCTTTAAACTGTTGTTCTCTATTGTTTAACTTAAAAGTTGCTTAATTCACATCCAGGCTCATTTTTTACAGTTATTTTTCCTAAGTTGCTTTTAATGAAGGTGCCTGCTAAATAAATAAATATAAATGGATGGAAATACTTAAATTTAGTACATTCGGTTTTTTCATTTGTAAAATGTTTAAAGACCAGTAGTACTTAAATTTATGTCCTGTAAAAGAAATCTACAAGGGAATTGTATCCGTTGGTCTCTAGATTATTGAGTAGGATAGCTGAGAAATAATTTTTTTTTTTTTTAATGTTTATTTAGCGTATTTAAGCAATCACACACACAACACTAAAACAGATTTATTTTTATCTGAGCTGGAAAGAGCCAGTGCAAAATGTGCTGTATTCCAGTGCTTCTCAAACACTGCAGACTGCTTCCTCTGCGTTGCTGTTGCAATGATAGAGCACAATCTCCCACAAACATCCCTCCCCCTTCTCCCCCAATTACACTGATGATAGCATGTGATTCAGCAAAGGAGATGATCTTTTGTTTGTGCTTAATTCAGAAGGGTGAACCTTAATAGGTTACAGAGAAGTTTACGGGGGGGGGGGGGTTAGGGGTTGGTATAGAGTTGTGGATTCAAACATTACTTTTGGTTGAAAGTTTCCATTTTCACCCATGTCTTTTATGCTACTTTCCTGAATCATAAGCACTTAATGATATGCTGGTACACTGCAAGCAAAAAAGTAAAAAGCTAAAATGGTAACCAAAATCCAACACAAAGAAGAGCACATCTGGTATAAATGTACTTGAACCACCCAGAGTTTTATATGGTGTTCTTTTATTTATATTTGAGTCTTAATTTTTGGGCAGTGGGAGAGTCCTATAGATTGGACACTTTTTTTTTTTTTTTTTTAATCTATTTTTAAGCTGCATTTTTTTTTTTTAGGCAAGTGTAATGCTGTCTTGGCAATTTTAAATATTTGAATAAAGATGGCCTTTTTATTATTGTTTCAACTTAAAAGAATACTCCACCCAAAGAAGAATTTTTTTTTTTTTTAATGTAGTTTTGAGAAAAAACGTTTATCGTATATTTTATAGAAAATGTCTTTGATGGCCTTTATGATCTCTTTGAAGCTTTTTCTTCGTCTTCAGTTTCAGTGGCACACTTGCCCTGCTTACTTAAAAACACACTGCTTTTTCCATTCCTGCCTAATAGTATGGAAGCAATGCATTTTGGGTTTTTGGTGCAAGATGGTCCTGGCTGTGTGATTTGTGCATTTGTCATTTTTGAGTTCTGATGTTTATTTCACAGGAAAACAACTATATTGATTCAGTTTTAACATTTCTCTTCTTTTTTTGATTTTTCCTTGGAGAGGTGTTATATTGGGAAGATAATTAGTATATTTTAGCTGGTTGCTTATAAATAAATAGCTGTTCTGTTTCATAGTTATTAATGCCCATTCAATGCAGAAGGAAAGGAAGTGTATAACCTCAACACAAAGTGCCTAGGCTGGGATTTGAGTCTTGGATTCTGAAACTGTTAGGCAGCAGCACTTAACACTTCTTCACCATAATCTATACAACAGAATGTAGTCTATTTGTTTTATTTCTACAAATAAGTTTTAGAGCTGATTCTTAATATTTCAAAATGAATAACGCTTTCAGATTGCTAAAGTGGATTACTCCTCTTAGGAAAACATTGGACCACTGGGCCAGTGGCCAGCATGTTAACGGCAGCCGAACTTCGTAGACTTTGGGCTGCATCTTGGCCTTTTGGAGAAAATGACATCGAGGCAGTAGGTGCTATGTGTGATCAAGATAATTTAAAGGTAGAGTACTTTTTACCTCCTAAATTTTTCTTTCTTTACATATTCTTATAAGTCTTAAAGAAAAATATCACCTGTATATGATCTGTACCCCCTTTCAGCCCGATCCTGTCCAATCCCGGAGGCTAAGCAGGCCTGATTCTGGCCAGTGCATGGATGGGAGGCCACCATGGAAAAGTCCCGTTGCTGCGGTAAATTGTGAAAATGGAGTTGGAGGGCCCATAGGACCAGAACATTCTTTCCATTACCCCAGTGCAATGATGGGAGACACTATGATGCAGGAGGTACAGTCTTTTGGGTAACACTTTAAACTGAGATTATGACTGTGTTTAGTCATTAAAGGTTCTGTGGCATTGTTTGAAAAGAGTGGTGGATATATCCCAAATGTTGCTGCTGAACTTTTCAGTCTTTTCATTTAAGCATACAGCCAACAGAGTGGTTCAGTAACTGCTTGCCCATCCCCCTTACCTGAGTTTAACAGCTATTTATATAGTGCATTTGTAGTGATATGTCAGGTGGATACCCATGGATCTTGTAGTGTTCTAAGAAAACCTTAAGTGGGTGTTGCATACATTAAGTGTTTACTTGCTAAATGCTATTCACATTTCGAATAAGGTAAGATGATAATCTCAAACCCATCTTGTCTAATTCAGGGTGGCAGGGTTCCAGATAATAACCCAGCAGCATCAAGGTAAGATAGGAACCGACACTAGACAGGATTCTAGTGCATCACTAGTGAATTTCGATGGTTGTGTTTGCAAGCCATGGGGGTTAAAAATCTGATTCAGCTTCTTGAAATGCAATTATTTGGTACACAAAATACATAAAATGTTGTTATTGAAAACTGAGAAATAACCCATTAATTCATGCAATCCTTCAGCATTACTGTGAGAACATTTTCCATCAGGAATCTCATGTTTTTGTTGTCCTTTAATTATTTACAGTACTAGACAGAAATCTTGGACCCTTTAAGATAATTATTTTTAAAAATAGTTCTCTTTTAAGCAAGTGTTAATTTGCTTTTGAGAAGAATAATAGCACTTTTCAAGACCTTCAAAGAGGTATAAATAGGAAACCACTTCAACCACCAGGAATGTGCACCATCCACACAGATGATGCAACGACAGCCATTTTGTGTCCGTACACTTGCCACACATTAGTTATTGGGTGATGAAGATTTAGAGGGTGAGTTAGGCGATTGTAATGACTTGGAGGCCAGAATGACTAGGCTGTGATGAGCAATTTAGCCAGGACATTGGGAAATCATCCTACTCTTTACGAAAGATGCCCAGGAATCTTTTATGACCACAGGGAATCAGGACCTCTGTTTTGTGTCGTGTCTCTGTCACTGCACTAGGGAATTGGAAACCACTTTGGGCACCAGGGTAAGCGCTCCCTTGCTGGCTTCACCAACACCTCTAACACTATATATAATATTAGAACAGGGGTCGCCAACTCTGCTTCTGGAGGACCACCATGGCTGCAAGTTTTCATTCTAACCGTTTTCTTAATGAGTGCCCTATTTTTGCTGCTTATTAACTTCTTTTGAATTAATTTTAATTGACTTGCTCTTGAAGACTCAGACCCCTAAATTGTTTGTTTTTCCTTAATTCGCTTCCAAACAATAATGAGATACAAAAGAACTGGGGGGTATTTTTCGTATGTGGATTACTCATTTAGCCGGATGTAATTGTTGACGATTTGGCATGATCCTGGATCTGTCGGTTTTTTCGAAACTCTTGCTGGATGTGTTGTCATAGCAGCACATCCAAATCCTCAAACCTGCTCGGAGCAGGTTTGTTCAATGTAAACAAGGATTAGCTCACACACTTAATCAGTGTCCGTGCATGGAATTCATTCAGTCATGGCTTCACCATTCATGAATGAGTGACCAATTGATATCGGTGCGCAAATTATAAGAAGAGAATTTCATATAGAGAGTTTTGCGCGATCGGAAAGATCCATTATTGCTCCCAGAGGAAATTCTTTTCGAAAGATACTGCTTTAGCCGAGGGGTAATATTGCACCTCAAAAATTTATTAGCACCTTCTATTCGAAGTCAAACTAGGCGAAGTCGGGCTGTCACAACCACACAGACAATTTGCATTGCTTTGAGGTTTTTTGCAAGCGGCACTTTTTTTATATACTGTAGGCGATGCATAAAATCTATCTAAAAGTGCTGTTTGCCAGGCAATTCTATAAAGTCTGTTTGGCTCTGAAATATTTCCTTCGGGTTTTCATAGTGTTTCCTGGACACCTGCATGTGCAGACAATAAAAGCGGCGTTTCATGCCATTGCAGGTAGGCAACATACAGGCAAAAACACCCACAGTTCCATGAAGAATCTCGCAATCAGCCTAACATTCTCATTACCAGGATTTCCAAATGTGATTGGGGCACTGGATTGTACACAAATCCGAATAATCGGACACCATGTCTTCATCAAATATTTGACCTTCGTCAATCTCTCGTTGGTCAGACACAGGCTCTACGGATATTTCCCCTTGGGATTAATAAAGTATATCTATCTATCTATCTATCTGTCAACAAAAAAGAGGGCTATATGGAACGTACCTATGGCACACATCGATGACAAATATAGGTATGAAATGACCATCCTTTACCTGAAATGAAGTGACCACTGCATCCTCTGCCACTGGTTCTGAGGAGGAGCTTTGCCCTGGAATGCCCTCAAACAGGGCGATGGGCATTTTGCTGGAGAGCCAACTCTTCTGCAGGGGTTAGGTCTGGACCGTGTGGACCTCCACCTGTTTTTTGCTTGTCTGCCACCTTATTAGCTTTAGAATTCATGTTTTTTATATTATATATGATTCTTTATGTCAACAATTCTTTAAATAGTTATATTTACCAGTTTGAAGTATATTCTTTTACTTTAATCTGTTCCCATGTTCTGCTTGTGCTCCTGTTTGATCTGGAATTATGACATATTAAATAATAATTAATCTGACACATATTGAATGCAGCATTTCATTTCCTAAGTACAATGCACACTACTTAGCGTTTAATTTGTCAGCTACTTTTTGCTAGCCATCTTTTCTGGTCTGGGCTGCTTTTGCAGTGTTACCCTTTGTGCATATTAAATGTTGAAATTCTTCATGTCCTTTGAATAAAAGGTCTTGAGTCGCGTATGTGAAAAAAAAAAAAAAAAATGTGCCCGTTCTTTCTTCATTTTGTTACAGCCTATCAAAGACTTGCTGATCATGTTTTGTAGACTATATAATATAATGGGCTTTTCAATCGGCACAGGCGCGCGCATTCATCTCGGATGATTAGATCCAGCCAGACTAATCTACTACATGGCTGCGTTTGAAAAACCGACTTATCCCGGATAAGTTTCACTGGCATTAACTCATCCAAGGTGAGGCATCTGATCTCGGATGATTTAAGCGACGTACGGAAAATACCCCCTGGTGTCCACAATACAGTATCTGAAAATAAACAAAGATGAAGGTGTATGGAATGTTAATTTGCTCAGGTCCCCAAAACATTTTAACAGTGTCCTCTTAGAAAGACAAAATCAACAATTTCAGAAATGTCTGCTAATGCACCACGAGAGCAGCAACAAGGCACAGAATTAAAGAATTGGTTTTAATTAACGACAAGAATCGGCACCTCATTAATCAGCTGGTTGGAGTTAAATTGGTTGGAGTTTGAGGCCCTGACTTAGTTGGTCTTCTGTTGGATCCCTCACTTCACATTTCATTTCTGTTTGGGTGCCATTTAAGGAAAGACATGAAGCAATTCAGGGGAATGATGAAGAAATCTTAAAAAAGCAATTCAATGTAAGTGAATTCACAAAACGTTAATTAGCAGCAATAACAGGGCACTCATTAAAAAACCTGCTTCCATGGTGGTCCTCCAGGACCGGACTTGGCGACCCTTGTGCTAGAACACTGTATAACATTCAAATTGTTAAAAACAGACATTTATATTGCCGAAGTGATAAGAATGTCTTGCATTTTCAAAACATTTGTGAATATTTTGAGTTTGCTAGAACATCACAGATGTGGTTTACAAATTTTATAAACACCTGCTAAAACATTTTTGAGTAACGAGAAAGCTCAGTTTAAACTTGAGTCTGCAGTTGACAAGCAATTCAGAACCGATCCTCAAGATGTTTCATGTTGAGAATTGAAGGAACTGAGCTAGCCGCAAACATAAAATGTAGTCTGTATGCATTTTAAGAACTGCACTTAAAAGTCACTTCTTTAAAGAAATTTAGTGAGTTGGATGATGGATGGATGGATGTACTTTGAAGCAAGCAGACTCCACCAGAATCAGAACATGATATATGATACCAGTATGTCTGGGGAAGAACTGCCAAAAAGCTGGTTATCTGTCTGCAGCCTTTTGTTAAACATGGGAGGTGCTAAGTCATATAGTCTGGAGTGCATTTCAATCATTTAGTGTTTTGGATCCTTTCAGAATCAATGAAATGATAATTGCTGAGAAATATAAATAGACTTTGATTAATTATTGTTAGGGATAGGCAATGTTGTGATCTCGGTTTAAGATCCTGTTTTCCACAATGCTGATTTGCTACAACATGCAGAATGGACGCGTGTTGTTCATATTTTTTTACATAAAAATCTTACGTTTTTTTTAAAAATGATTTCTATATCTAGATTGTTTACAGAATGACTCATTTATTTTTAAAAGATATAGAAAATTAATAGAAACCACAGTCAACAATAAATAAAGTAATTCCGACCATGTCCTTGATTGGATGTTGGTCTAGCACACAAAGTTCGTATGCATTGATTCAAATATCTGTTGTGAGGAATATTGGATTATGTTTCTAACGAGCATTGGCCACTTATATTTACCAATAACAATGTGTATGTAGTCTGTGTCCAGAACGGCCAGACTTGTCCTTTTGTTCATTAAAATACTGGACTTTATGTATTTGTAATTAGCTCTTTGAGCTGTGTGTGTCTGGATTTGGGAGGTGGGGCCGCTGGCAGATAGAAGTTTGTAAAATAATTTGTTTCTGTCGTGGCACCTCACTAATGTACTATGTTTATTTACTACTTTTGTCAAAATAATTTTACTCTCCAGTCCTTTAGTATGTTACTGATGTTCATGGTGGAGTTCTGTTTAAGTAGGATTGTGTAATCTCCAGACTCAATAAATGTATAGCCTTTTCGTTCCCACTCATGGATCTTGTGCAGTGCTCTGTTGTACACCAGCCAGAGGGGAGTGTCGCAACTGAATTTTCACATTACATCTTGCCTGAAGAAGGGGCCTGAGTTGCCTCGAAAGCTTGCATATTGTAATCTTTCTAGTTAGCCAATAAAAGGTGTCATTTTGCTTGGCTTTTCTCTACAGGAAAAAATGACAAATGGCACAAGTGTCGTGTGTGCTGTATATACAAAAATGTATTTGTTGAGTTTTCCAGATTTGTGCCAATTCAACTTTTGATTGTCTTGAAGAGTTTATTTGTGGTTCACCATTTCCAGGCTTATCCCAGAATTCAGGCTGTGGCAAAATGTCACACCAGCATTCACTGTCCTTTTAGTGTTCCGCCCACTTCCTAATTATTTGCTGTTGGGCCCTTAAGCAAGGCCCTTAACCAGTAATTGCTGAGCGCTTTGAGTAGTGAGAAAAGTGCTATATAAATGCAAAGAATTATTGTTATTGTTTTATCTTTGGGGGGGGGGGGGGGACAACTGCATAAAAGCAGCAGTCAAAAATGAAGATGTTATTGGACCTGAAGTCTGTAGATTAGCCATATCTAAGCTCCAGTGTTAACATAGCTGAAGCTGTGTGAGAAAACTTGGACGGGTAAATACCAAAAAGAGTTTACAGTAAGTAGTTACTAAAAATAGTGGAACAAGGTTAGAATGAGTTACTATAGGTTGCCTTTGAAAACATTATACAAGTACTGACCTTTTCCTTAAACTTCAATATGTTCTTACTTTTTAGTATATGAATGTTCTTTTGTAATAAAGTCTTGTATGGATTTCACAAGCAATAAATGCATACTGTAATTTCTAGATAATTACAGTAATTTTCTCGGGCTTGAAAGTTTGTGAACCCTTTAGAATTTTCTGTATTTCTGCATAAATATGACCTAAAACATCATCAGATTATCATTCAAATCCTAATAGTAAAGAGAAACCAGTTAAACAAATGAGACAAAAATATTATACTTGGTCATTTATTTATTAAGGAAAATGATCGAATATTACATATTTGAGTGGCAAAAGTATGTGAACCTCTAGGATTAGCAGTTAGTTTGAAGGTGAAATTTGAGTCTGGTGTTTTCAATCAATGGGATGACAATCAGGTGTGAGTGGGCACCCTAAGTTATTTAAAGAACAGGGATCTATAAAAGTCTGCTCTTCACAACACGTTTGAGGTAGTGTATCATGGCACGAACAAAGGAGATTTCTGAGGACCTCAGACAAAGAGCTGTTGATGCTCATCAGGCTGGAAAAGGTTACAAAACCATCTGTAAAGAGTTTGGACTCCACCAATCCACAGTCAGACAGATTGTGTACAAATGGAGGAAATTCAAGACAATTGTTACCCTCCCCAGGAGTGGTCTACCAACAAAGATCACTCCAAGAGCAAGACGTGTAATAGTCGGCGAGGTCACAAAGGACCTCAGGGTAACTTCTAAGTAATCTGAAGGCCTCTCTCACATTGGCTCATGTTCATGAGTCCACCATCAGGGAAACACTGAACAACAATGGTGTGCATGGCAGGGTTGCAAGGAGAAAGCCACTGCTCTCCAAAAAAAACATTGCTGCTCATCTGCAGTTTTCTAAAGATCATGTGAACAAATCAGAAGGCTATTGGAAGAATGTTTTGTGGACGGATGAGACCAAAATAGGACTTTTTGGTTTAAATGAAAAGCGTTATGTTTGGAGAAAGGAAAACACTGCATTCCAGCATAAGAACCTTATCCCATCTGTGACACATGGTGGTGATAGTATCATGGTTTGGGCCTGTTTTGCAGCATCTGGGCCAGGACGGCTTGCCTTCATTGATGGAACAATGAATTCAGAATTTATATCGGAGAATTCTAAAGGAAAATGTCAGGACATCTGTCCATGAACTGAATCTCAAGAGAAGGTGGGTCATGCAGCAAGACAACGACCCTAAGCACACAAGTCGTTCTACCAAAGAATGGTTAAAGAAGAATAAAGTTAATGTTTTGGAATGGCCAAGTCAAAGTCCTGACCTTAATCTAATCGAAAAGTATAAGGACCTGAAGTGAGTAGTTAATGTGAGGAAACCCACAAACATCCCAGAGTTGAAGCTGTTCTGTATGGAGGAATGGGCTAAAATTCCTCCAAGCCGGTGTGTAGGACTGATCAACGGTTACCGGAAACGTTTAGTTGCAGTTATTGCTGCAAAGGGGTTCACACCAGATACTGAAAGCAAAGGTTCACATACTTTTGCCACTCACAAATATATAATATTCGATCATTTTCGTTAATAAATAAATGATCAAGTATAATATTTTTGTCTCATTTGTTTAACTGGTTTCTCTTTATCTACTTTGAGGACTTGAGTGAAAATCTGATGTGTTAGGTCATCTTTATGCAGAAATATAGAAAATTCTAAAGGGTTCACAAACTTTCAAGCACAACTGTAAGACACTGTACTTGTAAAGGTGATTTTAAGAGTTGGCTTTACATCAATACTATGGTTTTTGAATAAAAAAATAAGCATTTTGATAAAGGTCTATGTGGTAGTAGGTGTGAATGTATAATTCATGGGTTTTAGTGATTTATACTTAACTGTTTTTTTAATTATTATTTAAAGATCTATTTGTAAATGACAATGTATAATTAATGTTAAGTCCTGGAAAGCTGCCTGATGCTGCATTTACTTTTTACTTTCTTAGAAAGCAGAAAATGAGAGGACCTGGTCCCCGCAGAGTAGACCACCTCCAAATTGCCCAGAAAGAGAAGACCGAGCACACCGAGCTTTGGTTCTTAAGAGAGCTGAAGATCTCATGATAGAACGTGATGAGGAAATAATGAGATTGAATAAGGTAGAATGGAGTAAAATGAGTTTCAGTTATGAAATAAAGCCCAGAAAGAAAGTACATAGTCATGTTCTACTAGTTACATAATAAACTTATGGAATTTATTTTGTGCTTTTTTTTTTTTAATTTTTTATTATTAAATATAAATCAACCAAACTCCTGTTTCATTCAGCTTCTTTTAGCAGCTCATTGTCATGCAGTGCAGGAGGACCAGAAAATGCTGAAGAAACAGATGAAGAGGGGTGAAAAAGCAGAGGAACGAAGGCTACACAACATGATGGAGGAAGAACGGATAAGAGCTATAAAATCTGAGGACGAAAAGAAGGCAATTCGGAGAAAGCGTCTTATTGAGTATGTATTGTCAGTCACACCTTCTTTTATCAGTGTTACTCTGCTTCTAGTAGCCTGGCACTCTAGCAGCCAAGTCCTTGAATGGCAAAGTGGAAAATTGCTGATTAACCTCCTTGGCATTAACCCCACGCATCTATTGGGCCAGGAATTCTACATAAAGACAGTTAAGCTGTCATTATCTGATGTAATGTGTTAAAGGACAAGTTTTGGTGTTTTGTTTTTTTTTTTTCAAATTGGCGTTATTTCTTCACCAACGTGGTATTTATGCATCTACCACGTGAAATTGTGATCTGTAAGTCCAGCATTTTCTAAATATTTTACAAAATATCTTGCCCACACTGGCAAACCTTTACATCGAAACTAACTGGGCACTGGTAAAGCCAAAAACTTTAATACTTAAGAATATGTCTGTCTTTCAAGTCAAGGCAGTTGTTGAGTATTGGTCCACATCTTACAATTACACACATTGTAAAATAGCGTATACATGTCATTTTTGAACAAAATAACACCAGTATTATGAGATTCAGTCATTTTAGAAGAACATCAGCTTTATTCTTTGTTTCAATGACTATATTTTTCAACATTCTTCATTATAAACCACATTAAAAAATTGTGATCTGTCAATACTAATAACCGAATTAGCACAAGGTTCTTATTGGATCGGAATCGCCATGTTTTTTTCCAGATTAGGACCCGAGTGCAACCATGAAACGGGTGACACCTCAGCACCACACTGGTTCAGATGGAGTGGAACAGTGAGGTTTTTTATGGTGGCTGAAGTGCCAAGTCTGCCACCAACCCCCCCAAGTTTTTCCCTGCAGGTTTGAGGGCCTACATGCAGGGCTAGATGCAGATGAATGTAATACCCAGGATGGAGCAATTGCTTAGGAGTTAAACAATAACAAAGTCATATAATGGTATATAAATGCTTTGTCATGTTCTTTTATTGCTGACATGTCTAGAATTGGGAAGTTTCAAAGGCAGCAAATGGAAGAGAAGAAGGAGAGGGCGTTACAAGAAAGAGAGCAAGAAAAACGTTTTTTGGAGATACTGAAGACCCAGAAACAGGTCAAAAGTAGTAAAATATTTATAACAGAGTTGAGGAGGCTGGCATTTTCAAATCCACATTCTCTGACATATCCATTTATTTGTTCAATAGCATTTTGTGAAATACGCAATTAAAAAAAAAAAAAAAAGAAATATTTTGTTTTTGCCGGTGTTTTACCTTTCTGTAAACTGCTGAAAGATAACAAGTAGTTGGCGGTGTAAATATATTGTGGGCTAATGTCAAATCTTAATTTCTGAACGCTAACCTCTAATTTTATATCATTTTAAGGTGAGGTGTCAAATTCTGACTCTGTAGGGCCACTGTGTCTGCAGGTTTTTGTTTCATCCACTTTCTTCATTAGTAACAGTTTATTGCTGCCAGTGGAACAAGTGTACTTTGTCTTCATTGTTAAGATTGAGAGAAAAGCCAAGCAAAATGACACCTTTTATTGGCTAACTAGAAAGATTACAATATGCAAGCTTTCGAGGCAACTCAGGCCCCTTCTTCAGGCCTGAAGAAGGGGCCTGAGTTGCCTCGAAAGCTTGCATATTGTAATCTTTCTAGTTAGCCAATAAAAGGTGTCATTTTGCTTGGCTTTTCTCTACATTCATAATGGCTAACACGGTACAACACCCTAGTACTATTGTTAAGATTGAGAAATATATGTTTCTTTTATGAAAGAAAATATCAAGGTCTGAGCAATATAGTCCTCAAAGAATTGTGCTTTCAAAAAAACAAAAAAATCAGTTTTGGAAGTGCCCTGTGTGATAGAATGAGAACTCTTGAAGACCACAGAGTTAAATAATGTACTTTTATTAACAAGAATTGGCTTTTAATTCAGAAGCCACAGCTAAAAATCGTGGCTTTCCAAAAACAAATGAGACCCCTAGTTGGATGGTTATTTGTTGTCTCACTTTGCCTGTCCGTATGGTTTGATAGCTGGTTAAGAAAAGAAGCAACAATTCTGGAGTCATAAGTTTTAAGAAGCAAGTCAATTAAAATAAAGGCAAAGGCGTTCATTCTGTTGGTGGCAAAATTGTTCCTCCATTAACAAAGTTGTGGGACTGAAAAATCCTGCACCTGCTTTAGTCCTCCAGGATCTGAGTTTGAAACTCCGATTTAAGTACACTGATGGTTTGTGAAGTTCATTTTATTGTGTTCAAGTAAATAACTAGAAACATTTTTTCTCTTAATATGTTAGTATTTGTTTTTTTCTTCCTGCAGAATGCTCAAATAGCTCGCATTCGACGGGAGGCCACAGAAAGAGAACGGTGGTGCAAAGAGTGGGATCGCAATGAAGGAGGAGGAGGAGGAGACAAAGACCTTCGCCCAAGCCAAACAGAGCCTCAGTTTTTTTCTAACTTTAAAAAGGAGAGGAGGTATTTAGGATTGCAGTTGAGGAGATGTTATTTAGAGTTGGGCTAATAGTTTTTCCTTTTTTGTTATTGTGGTGGATATGTTACTGCTAAAAACAAACATCTGAGAAACTGTGATTGAATTTTAGAGGCGACTGTAAATGTTTTAGAGTATCATTATCCTGGTTTTTTATATACTCGAATATAAGCCGAGTTTTTCAGCACCCAAAATGTGCTGAAAAGCATCACCCTCGGCTTGTATTCAAGTCGGGTCCCGCTGCCCCTGCCACCCCGACAGAAAGCTGGAGTGTGAGAGCACGAGAGACACACACGCGTGCGTGAGTGAGTGAGAGAGAGAGAGAGATACCATATTGTTTTTGTTGACCCTCTTCTCCACTTACAGAGCTAGTTTACTGTTTTTCTTTGAAATAAATACTCAAAAACATTTAACCTACTGATGCCTCAATTAATGTACAGTAATTTTATTGGTATTTATTTTGATTATTTAAACTTACCAGTAGCTGCTGCATTTACCACCCTAGGCTTATATTTGAGTCAGTAAGATTTTCCAGTTTTTGTAGGTAAAATTAGTTACCTCGGCTTATATTTGGGTCGGCTTATACTCGAGTATATATGATATATAAACTTTCCAGAAACCTTTCTACTGAAAGGCATAACTTGTCATTTGTGTAGGGAAAACCCTTCCAGTTCTATGGTTTTTGGAACTGGGTGTGTCCTTAAGACTTGGTCAAGAAGATTGTTTTGGTTTTATAATTAATAAAAATTGGGAAGGGTAGCATTTTATCAGTCTGTCAACAATAAGTTTGTTAGTTTTGCAGAGGAGCATACCTAATATTTGTGAAGGTGGACTAACTTAAGTTACTCATTTCAGAAATGCTTAATTGCGCTTATTTCTAAGGTAGCTGTCTTTGCATTGTTTTCCATCATTTTTCTGTATTTTAAAAAAAAAAAAAAATGCTTTTTATTGGCTGAAAGGTTATTGTGATTTTCTTTAGATTTATGCAAGATGCTCTTGCATATGAGAGAGAAAAGGAAGAGAGACGGAAGCGAGAAGAACTGAAGTTGATTAATGACATTAGGAAGCAGATAAAAGAAGAAATGGCAGAAGCATTAAAAGAACGGCTGGATCCAAAGGGAAGGGAGCAACGGCTACGGGAAACCTCTGCTAAAAAAATTCAAAATTTAAAGTAAGAACAAGCTTAGACTGATATATATATTTACAATTACAAATTTACAGAGTTTTTGGTGTGAACAATATTCTAAGGAAGAGTATTGTATGATCCCAAAGTAATTTTCAAATTTTAATTACACAGCTTTGCTCAGATTTTTTTGCTTGGTAGCTCAAGCAAAGATCTCGGGGAAGCATCATGCACAGTTTTTTTCTAACTCTTTGGCTGTTAGAATGTGAATAGGCTGCAGTTTGTTCCTAAACATATAAATGGCTGTTGTAATGGATTAACTTGCATCAGAAAAGATTTGTGACAATTTATGGAGGCGTTTTCAAAGAGTACATTGGTCTTCAAATAAAAACATAAATACAATTAATGTTCACTTAATATTCAAGGCTATTTGCCTTAAGAAGAACAATACTATAGATGCTCATCATTTTCCATAATTTTTAATATGCCTATCCTGGGGAATTCTCTGATGCAATGAGACTAATGCATAGATATGATCTATCCAGCATATCCTAGATTTGCTGTGGGTCATCTTGGTCATGCCTTCTATGTGTGCAGTTGGGGGTGGGGGGGGGGTGGAATTTGGGGTATCCATAAATAATTGTCCAGAACTCTTATGTTGGCTTTTATCTGTGTGGAAAAGCAGTGGTACCGGCTCCAAAGTCCCCCAGTTTTGTGAAGCTCCTCTCCCCGTCATGTAGAGTAGGGGTTGCCAACTCCGGTCCTGGAGGACCGCCATGGCTGCAGGTTTTCATTCTAACCATTTTCTTAATTAGTGACCCAATTTTGCTACTACATCTTTTGAATTAATTTTAGTTGACTTGTTTAAAGATTTGTTCCCCTGAATGTCTTCCTCATTCCTTTGAATTGCTTCATTTCTTTCCTTAAATGGCACCCAAACAGAAATGATATGTGAAGTGAGTGAGCCAGCAGAAGACCAACTCAGGGCATCAAACTCGAAACAACTTCACTCCAACCATTTGCTTAATTACATGCTGATTCTCGTTAATTAAACCCGTTCTTTAATTTCATGGCTTATTGCTGCTCTCATGGTGCAATAGCAGACATTTCTGAAATTTTAGATTTTTCTCCTTTCTAAGAGCACTGTTCAAATGTTTTGTGGACCTGAGCAGATCGACATTCCTGAGACTGTCAGATATTTCAGATATTGTACTATGGACACAGTTTGCTGGTCCTGTTTTGCTTCATTTTGTATCTCATTGTTTGGCAGCTAATAAAGGAAAAAGAAACAATTTAAAGGAGTCTAAGTCTTCAAGAGCAATTCAATGAAAATGAATTCAAAAGGAGTTCATTAGCAGCAAAAACAGGTTACCCTTTAAGAAAAAGGGTTAGAATGAAAACCTACAGCCACGGTGGTCCTCCAGGACTGGAGTTGGTGACCCCAATGTAGAGTGAGTCCAGAAACGCTGCACAAGGTTCTCATTTCACTTGCTTCTACTCACAGACTAATTTTTGTCAGTCTCCCCAGCTAGAGCTTGTGACCATATGCAAGACTAGAATATAAACTTACTGTTAAATAGAAAGTAATTACCTCAAAACTTGTATCCGAGCGTAATTGATTTTTTATATAAATATAATTGACAGATCCTAACAGAAGTTCAGTAAAATAACCAGGGTTAATGTAATTGAGCCAGTTTATTTTTGTGAAAAGTGAAGGATCACACATTTTCCAGTTCAGGGATAGTGAGGAGAAATCTTTGATGCCAATTTTAACGTTGAGTACTGTGGGAATACCATTCTTTTGAAATAACCAGTCCAATTTTGCTCCTCTATAATGTAAACGTAGGTGACATTTTAATATACTTTTTTGTTTTTTTATTTTCAGAGATTCTGGCCTTGAAGATAAATACCTCAACATGGTGAAACGAAATCTCCACTACCTACCACCCTTATGAGAATGCGACTGGAATGCCATGTTGTCTTAGGACAGCAGTCAGTTGCTTTGGGTAATCTGCAGCAGTTTTTAGGATTTGTCTTCATCCAGCATATTTGGTTTTATGCCAGGTCAGGTTGGGGAGCAAGCAGTGGTGCAGTGTGTTGCCGCACCCACCACTTGACGGAACAGCTCAAGATCCTGGTTGGCAGCCATCCAGTCCCACACTCCGGAAGTGACCATATATCTGCTGCAGCCAGGTGTTACGTTGGTGTCCCCTAGAGAACAGTACTGCCCCTATTTTTCATTTTCTAAACTAAAGTAACTTGAGCTCACCTTTAGCTAATAGGACAAAGGAAATTCTGCAGGCAAAAGTGTAATGGTCTCAGACTTCCTTAAAGAGTTCTTGGGTACAACATAGAAAGCAACCCTGGAGAGGGGGAGCCAGTTCATTGTAGGGCCAAGCCATATCCACACCAGTGCATACATGGACGATGTATAGTTGCCAGTTAACCTGACCTACCTGTCTTTGGGAATATGGAAGGAAAACTGCAATACCAATATGAATACCCACAGATCTGAGAAAAAGGTGCAAGTTCTATATGGACAGTGGCTGGTAGAGGGGTGCCACCCCAGGATACTGAATCCTTGAAGTAGTAGCACTGACCATGGTGTTTAAACGAAGAGCAAAAGGAAAAAATTCGGTTGAAGTCTAACAAACCAACTTTGCACATTTCATGATTAAAAAAAAAAAAAAAAAAATTTAATTTTGTCTCTTAATCCCCAATGTTAGTTTGAAGTTGACTTTATTTTGGCCTTGTGCTTTTTGCTCCAGGAGGGACTGGTGTCTCATCCAGTCCTTGCTTGTGCCAGGTGCTACTTTGATAGTCTGTGACTCTTTACAAATCTAAAATGGAATAGGAAGTATATGAAAATAGACATATTGATCTTTAAATATGTGAAGTTCAAAGTCTGTTTGGACTTTTATTAATTATTAGCAGTATTTAAATACTCTGATAAAAATGTTATGCGTTTCCTTCAGTAGGCTTTACCCCCATCTTTCTTCAGACTGGATAATTAACACCTTTAAACTACTAGACACAATAATTATCCCAGCGGGCAGTGCACAGACGGCAGGCTGCAATACTACGGCTGTTTTAAAAACAATTTAAATAGGTGAGTGTATATTTCTATATTCATGTTACAGTGTTTGCGTTTAATGTTCTGTTACACTTTCCATTTGCAAGCTGTAAGTAAAATTTAAAAAATGATTATTTAGTAAGGATCCACGTATTATCCTTTATTTCAGTTTGATGTTTGCAAATATTACAGTGAAGACAACCGAAAAGGATGGCATAGGCAAGGATAGATAACAGGTAAAGTGCTGCTTTCTGAAAACGTTTGATGCTTTTACCACCTCTGACTCACTTTGTGACCCTGAGTAAGTCCCTGGGACTTCAGCTGTTATAAGAAATTGTAAAGTGCCTTGTGATGGTGTTTGCTAAAGAGACCATATAAACAAAACAAGATAATTTGAGAATGTCTTATTAGTGAGATTTCAGCTTAGAGTTGATTTATTTAGATGTTTCATTGCATTCCATTCTCCTTTTACCACACCACAAATATACAAAGTAAATGAGCAAATTTATTAACATGCTGTTTAGATGAGTTGATCATTTTCAGTAAAATGTAAGAAATCTGAGTGATAGTCTGGACACAAATTGCAAACTTATATGATGTCTGATGTGATATATATTAAACTGATTTATTTTTGTGTATGCTGTTCCTTCCTTTTTACACCAGTGCCATCTTTGTCCATCAAAAGCCAACCCAGATGGCTGCAGGAGCCCATCAACACCGAGACGATCTGGAAAGTTTTGACTTCTGCATTGTTACCTTTAGCAACATCAAATTCCCAGACCTTTGAGCATAGAGAAGAAAATGAAAATGCAGTGTGTTCTCCTTGGAGTTGGGAAGACAACTACTCCAGTTGGTTGTGCCGCACATCCTGACCTGAAGGGCTAATCTAGGGCTGGTTTGTAGGACATTTATCGAACTTCAGAATGGAAGGAGTTGGAAGGTGTGCCCTATTGTGATTCAGTATGCCTGCTGGAGTGCACATGGCTGAGCTCTGATTCAGTCTCTTTTGAGACTGAGCACATTAGTTTACAACCTGCGGAACTGAATTATGTAGAAGATGCAACTTTAAAAAAAAAAAAAAAAAAAATACAAAACTTTTTTTTATATGTTTGCCTTTATCACAGTGTGGGCGGAAAGAAGGATCTGAATAAAAATGCACCTTAAAAGGATCCTCCAGACTTCACAAATGTACATATTGTATTAACATTTAAAATGTTTTCTACAGATTTCACTTTTTATACAGCTTTTTATACATTTGTAAATATGTAATCTGTAGTTTATTTGCATTTAGTGCTAAAGTCATCAATTGTATGTTAAGGAACAAAATACTGTTTCAAACTGTCTGTACTGGGTGCACAGTTGTTATAGTTTTCATATGTGGGTAAATCTTTGTTCATACAATCTATGAAAACAAATAATCTGTGGTTAAAATTCAAGCTGACCAGGACATTTGCAGGCAGACTTCTTTACGGCCGGTGCGCCTCACCCACAGAATTGCAGGTTCAGTATGTGGCAAAAGCCATGACGTCGCTGCTGGCCTCGTAGACCGTTTCAGCAATAATATTCTAAATGTGACACATACTCCTGTGAGGTTCATTCCAATAAATAGTTTATTTTTATATATTTTTTTCAATTGCTTTTACATTTCTAACACGGCCTATTGGCTATGGCCTGAATTGATTTTTGTTTTGTTTTATACTGTTTGTCAGTACCCTTGATCTGTACAACTCTGTGGTATGACGAGATCTCCGAACCACGGAGGAGTATGTGCTGGTGTTTTTGTTGTATTGTTTTGCAGCTGCAATATGGAGGTGTAGTGGCCCATTGATTTAACCAAGAGGGAGACGGGAGACTTCCCCTTTGGCCACTGCTGCTATGAGCACACGGTACTGAAGAAAGACAACAAGATGAAATCAAGATCACCTTTTCCAAATGTAAGTAAACTGAGCCCACGACACACTAAAAGTAATGTAAACTTATAATTTAGGGTTTCACCAAATGACATTCCCCTACACTTCTGGACAATAGACTCCAGGATCCTGAACCTATACAGTGCAGACTTTATACATTTCTATCCATTGCTGATTTTAAATTCTCACATCCAGCATGTAAAGTAAGATTGATCAGCCTTGTGTGGGCGAAGGTGTCCATTGAATTTGTGTCTTATTTAACACTGGCTTCTGTACTCCTGCCCTGACAGTTCCTTATAAACGTAAATATTGGATTGAGTTAAAAAAAAACAAAAAAAAACAGGCCACCCATTTATTTATTAAGTTTAAAAAACAAAAAAAAAAACGCAAAGATCTATTTAAACATGTGTCAGTACAACATACCTCATGACATGTATACAAAGTTTACTTGGTTTCATCCTCTCTATCTGGATGTTAATTTTGTGTTGATGGTTTGGGATATTGCAGGGATGTGAGGAGCAGGTAGAGAGAGACTGAAAAGATGTAATTTAATTTTAATGTACAAATAATCTTTGTTTCTTTCTGTTGTAGTGCCAGCTGAAGATGTCAAGTCTGCAGAGTGGTCCCTGGTAGCCATTCTCTGTCGGCTACAATATGGTAAATTTTATATGGCATATTTTACATGGTTATCTACTAGCAGAGCAGTCTTTGGGAACAATTGTGTCATATGCAGTGTCATACCGATTTGCTGTGCTAATTTGGCATCAGGGTAGCAAACGTCTCGTCTTGATGGTGTATGTTATCTGGGTGAAGACCTGATTAACAAGAAGGAGAAATGAAAACTTGACCAAAAGGTTACATGTAAGGGGAAGACTTGCTATAGCTATGCCATTAAAAGGCTTCTGGGAGTTGAGTCATGTGACATGTCTGACATCACCAATGACATCAAGTCGGGTATGGATCGGGCACTGTCTTAATAGGCAATAAGAGGAATCGGGGAAAGTGGCCTACAATGAAAAGAGGTGAGAGAAAGTTCAATCGGATATTCTGAAATTGTAAAGTAAATATCCCAGTAGTAGACGAGGTACCAGCATGTTTGCTAAGATTTTGTTTTCCTTTCCTGTGTAACTGCCAGCAGAGAATAAAAACAGTTGGGCTTTTGTTTATTGTTTATTTTTTAAACTAGTTTAAAGGTCCATGGAGTTTATATACATATACTATGTTAACAATCCAATCAGTTTAACTTTTATTTGGAAATAGTGTCTGGTTAAAAACGACCATTTTTCTATTTTCACTCACAGGAGCAAATTGGTCTCTCATAAAACTAGCGGCACTTAGAGGTGCTCATCAAATCAACCCAGGACACTTGTAATATTTTATGTTTCAGATTGTTAAAGAGATCCTTTATTTAGTTTAAATCTGGACTTTCTTACTGGGATTTTTTTTTTTTTTTTTTGTTCCTGTTGATGTATTTTCCTCTTTGGACCAGGATGGCAGGTAGAAATTTTAGAATAATAATGTTCTGTGGTTTTGTGGGTGTGCGCGCTATTGCTGCTCTTCATTTCATCATTGGTCATTTCATTTTTCTTGCACTAGGATGACCCATTTGTCATTATGTAAATCCCTGACAGGCGTGTAATGTCCAGGGTTTACTGCTTTTACCTTTTACTCGTGTAGGCCCATCTGTAAATGCAGCAAAGCTTCACTCGGAAAACAATAATGGAGTTCATGTCCTGGTTTTGAAGCTGCAATGTGTTTGTCGGGAAGTCTTGGCAATGTGTGGTGAGGATGGCTGAGAGGGTTATTGAGGTTGCTGTCCCCTCCATTGAGGACATTTTCAAAGACAGATGCAAGAAGGAATCCCTCTGCATTGTGAGAGACTCCTTACTTCCCTCTCATGGTAGGAGATACCACTCCATAAAATAAAGAATGGCCAGAATGTGCAATAATAATAATAATTCTTTACACTTATATAGCGCTTTTCTCACTACTCCATAGCTTCTTTCCACAGGAAATACAAATGGTAAATTCTCTAACATGCACATTTTTTTCGCTGTAGTATTTAATTGACTATTTTTCATAATTACCGGTTGGATTCGGTGAATTGAGCACTGTCTTTGTCTACTTCTGTGGTCCCCAAATTTTGCACATTTTCTGGTCTTGAGTAACACTTTTGTCTCCCTGTAATTCAGATATGACTGGAATGACAAACTTGAACATTAAGCCTGTGACAATGTGTGTGTGTGGGGGGGGATTAGGGAGTCATCATGATATATAAATTTGACCAAAGTTACGCGTTTTGTTGATGATTGCTGTACCAGAGACCCAATTCAAGTTGTACCCATCGCCTACCTAAAATGGGTGATTTAAAGCCTGGATGGTTTGACTCATGGGATTAGGAAGAGAGGGGAAGGAAACTTGTGGGTCAGTGAATGTGAAACACTGAGGTTAATAATTCCAGATCCAAACGGGTAAATCAGAAGCAAAGAAATGTATGGGCCACGGCAGCGAGAGCTCCATTAACCAAAAGCTAATAAAACACTTTGAACGAAACAAAGCGGGAAGTCTTTCTGTTTGTTCTGCCTGCAGTCTTTCTATAATGCCCCTTTAGAAACATTTGTCAAGGAGATCGAGTTGTTCTTCGTGTGCAGTTGATGAGGTCTTGTCTGGGATTTCTGGTCCTCTTGGCAAGTGGCAGACCCTGCTTCTCCCCTGCTGTCCTGAGAGAGTAAAAGGTGAAGTTCTGGTCTTTGTTGGGAGAGAATAACTCATCAGTACGAATGGCCGCGTGTTAGCATCACCAGTTTGTATGATTTCGAACCCAGTTGATGCTGCTTACTGGAGTGTCTTTGGTGTTGAGTGCATGATGTCCATTTGTGTGTATCCCAGCAGTCCAAAGATGTACTGTTCAGCTGATTTGTTGGCTCTAAACTTGTCTGTTAGAAGTTGTATTGTGAAATTTTATACTGCATTTATTTTACGTTTTTTTTCTGGGTTCTTCCAATAGCATCTGTTAATATCCTGTATCAATGTTTTGATTCTAGATTTTAAATGCTATTTTTTAAGTAACGGGGGGGGGGGGGGGTCAAATTGGTATGGTTTTATTTAAAAAAAAAAAAATTGTCTATTTATTATGTTAAAAAAATCTTGGGACGAGACATGATTTTCTCGGACACGTTAACGTCCCGCGAGATGAGGAGGAACGCGGCTGTACAGGCTTTTAAATGTTTAAAGTGCAGCGCGACACGCAGATCACACCGCAAGGCAGCAGCAAGCCAGCCGATCGAGCATAGAGGAGGTAAAAAAAATATATATATATTTGTTCCCCATTGTACCCCCGTTTAAGAGGGGGCTTCGGAGGAGCGACCGCATCTCCTTTAGCGCGCGTTCAGTGCCCTGTGTAAATACTGATGTAAAAACCAGTTCTAAATGATGTAAAACATAGTCCCCTAATGGGTAAGAACTGTTTGGATGGTTTCTTAAGTGTTACTCAGGGTACACTTCATCTTCTCAAATTCACTTGTTCTCCCCATTGAAACGTGTTGGGAGAAACTGAAGTTGAGTATTACGCAATGTTCCTTAACTTCTATGTGTGGAAACCACTTGTATCACGTGTGAAATGAAGGTTCCTAACAGATTTACTGTTTAGATCAATTTCTACGTGATTAACCAGCCTAACACTTCTTATCATTTGGAGTGTTTTTCAGCTCTTGAAACGCGCTATTGTTAATTCAAGTGCAGTGCGACACGCAGCACTGCAGCAGCAAGCCACCCGATCGAGCACAGAGAAGGTAAAAGAACCAATTTGTTTCCCATTGTATCACCGTTTGAGAGGGGGCTTCGGAGGAGCCACCGCATCTCCTTGGCGTGCGTTTAGCCCCCCGCTTCACAACGCTAGAGGCAGACACGCAAAGTGGTTTAAATAATATTTTTGAGTATATTGTGTGAACCACTCCGCTGCACAGCTAGGCTTTCATGGGTCCCAGCTGCAAAGTAATATTGTTGGACTTTGTGGTCTCCTTGACTTGGAGTTTACCTGCTGTGGCTTTATTGTTTTAGAAACATTTCATACGCGAGTATAAAGTTTAAAAACCGTGGAGGTTGTTTTACAGTAAATGTCATTAAGTGACACAGTGGGCTTATTGCTTTACATCTTCAGTCTTGGGTCTTGCACTGAGATGAACGTTTAGGAAGTTTATTAATCCAGAAGGAAATTGCCAAGTTACAGCAACGGACAACAAAGGCACAAATGTACACAGAATAAGAATTCTTACAATCTGAAGTTTGCTAACAATACACATATAGACCTCAATGGGTGTTCGTGAAGTGATTAGAATTGCACATACTAGTCAGTTATAATTTCACAGTACAGGATGTTGGCACAAAGCATCCTAGTCCTGTTAGGATGTCTGCCAGACCAGCTCCGTACCATTCAGCACTCCTGGAACGAGACCACCTTAGCTGAGGGGCGACGACTCATACAGCATATGAGGAGTGAAAGGAGAATTTGTCATCTTTCATTCACTTTGGTATTTTCCAAATAACATCTCAATTACAGTATATTTTTAAATATTTCTAATGTTAAAACGGTGTGCCACCATAGGTGGCAAATCCTCCACATTTTACAATTAAATTTGTGATTTGTCTCCACTTGACTTGTGCTTTCAGGTTTAAACTTGAGGTTTACTTCCTCCATCAAGCGGTAGTAACAGGAGTGTCGTGGAGGGGTTCGAGAGCTCAAGGAGGGTCTCATGTTAATCACCCCCGTAGCTAGTGTTGACCGTCCCGCTGCCATCACTCTCGGATTTCTCTTCAAAGAGCTCAGCTTTGGGACTCGCCTTTATCGCGCCATATTCCGCATTTTGTAAAGAGAGATGTTGGCCCTCCTGGGATTCATTGCAGTTCTGCTCTTCTAGCTCATACTCCTCATCATCATCTTCTGATCCCTGAAAACCAATAAAAGGAAAACTTAGTACGTTAACCTGAAGTAGTGAAGTGATGTGTCTTGACAGTTAATACTCCATTATGTCTGCTGTGAGGCTTCATACAAGTGGAGTGCGGTGGTGATGGTGGTGTTGCCACATCCACAAAGTACGTCAAAACTCCCTACCCGTTGAGGTGTCGGTTTGAATGCATTTCATCGGCGTCATTGCAGATGTGGAGGTAGAACGATTGTCATGATGATTTCAGGAAAGGGGTACCCTCGTGGCCTTGTGTGCTTATAAATACCAAATGTGGTGTTAAATATCGGAGTTGGGGAAGAGAAGATATATAATATATTGAGACTGCAAGGTATCTGTGGTAATCAATAATGGCCAGAAGCTAAACGTCAGACCTGTAACATCAAATGGTGTAGCGACAGACGCTTCTTTTCTGGCTTAATGGGCAACTGTCACGTTTTTGTATGTTTTTTTAATAACGATGAGTTCCCTTTCCAAAGATTTGGGGTTTGAGTTGTCTGGCGATATCATTCTGCCATTTTTTGGTTTCCTTCTTTCAAAGCTCCCATAGGTAAGAGCGGTTTTTTGCTATTGAAATATAGAAAAAGTCACCGCTGCCATTTAATAGAATAACGAAGGGTGTGCCATGAGGGACTGGCGACCTTGGAAATGGGGAGAACATGCAAACTCCCAGAAAGTGACCACTTGAATTTGAACCCCAGCCTCCTTACTGTGCCACATGGCTAAATGTTAATAAACAATATTTAATTTGAAAGTAATTTTGTGATTTATTGCTTTACGATTGTCCACCACCAAAGGGAAAACAAACGTATTTTTGTTTGGCTTAGGGAAAGTGGGAGTTTAGTCATCCAAGATATTATTGTAATAAGAATGGAAATCCAGTTGTTTAAATTTTGTGGAAGTAGAATGTGTTTCTGCGTACTGCCTTTTGATTCAAATGTCCTAATTTTAGTTTGTGGATCTGCTTTGTCTCCTTTTCTTTTTTTTTTTCTTTAATTAATTTTATTGTAATCATTCCGTACAAATAGATCAATTTTTACAAAAAATATTCTTTATGGCCGCTCCCACCAGCTCTCGCAGTTGTCACGGGTCTCGGGACCACCACAGCGGTCTCCACATGGCTTTTTCTGCAAGTTGTACTCCGTTATGAAGGGGCTTTTCTAATTGTATTAAAATGAGCAAAAGTTATTACAGTACACAAAATAATAGGAATAGGATCGCTGAACAACACCCCCCTCTTGTGGACACTTTGTGTATTACAATAGGCAATGCATAGGACAGGACTATGCCAACTCCATTTAATAAAGTGAGGCGCCCCTTCGGTCTGTTGTTTGATGCTTCAATCATGTAGACTTTATAAGAAGCATTAAAGAAATCAAAATAGTGTGCTTAGTTTTTAAGATTAAAACTGGATCTGCAGCATTTTAGTATTTTGATTTGGCAAGACACATCCCGCCTGAAGAAGGGGCCTGAGTTGCCTCGAAAGCTTGCATATTGTAATCTTTTTAGTTCGCCAATAAAAGGTGTCATTTTGCTTGGCTTTTCTCTTAAATCCCAGGTGAAATTATGACATGTCAGCTAAACACTTGCACACAGGGTCACCACTTCCTTGTGCGTGTGGGCTTGTCATCTGTGTGGAGTGTAAGGGTGGTCCATGTGACCCCCCCAGTTTATGACTTGATAGGCGCATTACTCAATTAGTGTGTGCAACATTCTGTTGTGGCGCAGGTGTAAAATCGGTGACGTGTTTGTGATGTTTCTCCTCAGGTTACCTTGTTAACACCACAAATAGAATTCACTTGCAAACTACGGCTAAGAATTTGTTGTTCTGCTTGATCTCTGATCGAGCCAATTAATAATTGAATTCAGTAGACGGAGCCCATCAGAATATGAAAGCAGTCGTGTCCGCACCTCGTTCTGTCTTTGGTGGTGTTCGTCAATGGCGTACTGGTACTTCGGTGTGTTAAGTCCGAGGATGTTTGCCAGCTTTCCTCCAAGGAAATCACAAGCTTTAAAGAGAGACAAAGACACAACGTGAGAAGATCCCACTGTATGTAATAAATGAGAGCAAATGCCGTAAAACAAAAATCAAAGCACTGGAAATTCAGAGAGGAGGCCAACAACACAGAAATCGGAGAACAGCAAATGTGGAAAAAGAGAGAAGAGACGGAGGTGGTGCGGTGGGCTTGACATCTGAAGAACAGGCAAGTGATTCAAACATGTCATCTTTTCATTTCCCTGGGGAAAAACTTGGAATTTAAATTCTCTTACTGTTCAGTGACGCCAAGGCAAAACGAATCGTCAGAAACCACAGATACGAACCCCAGGAGAGTTGAGACTGCAAAACAAGAAATAAAAATCCGAATCAGAAGACGACGGCAGCCATTGGTGTCAGTCGAGTCGCCCGCGTGTGTTTGTTTCCTGGCCCTTTGGAGTTTTTACTGCCACACTTCATCACAAGGGGACAGTTCAGACCTGACCCTGATTGAGGATCTCTCTCTGATGATCTCTGGTTGACAGGTAAACTGCCTGTGGCCCTCAGCTGATCAAGCTGGCTAGAAAGTGGTCAGGTGAAGAGGATTATTTCTCCTTTTTTTCCCATCCATATCAGTTGGTAAACTTCTCCCTCTCCACTTGGTTTTATTTTTGATGCAAGACTGAAGCTCTACCCGCGCACATCCTCCATGATTAACGATAACTGTTGAATTCTGGCAAAGGGCAGGAAGCTTCATTGGAGAAATTAGATGTGTGGGTTAACCGGACATCTGGCAGGAGACCGGAGAACAACTCTGTAGAGAGAAGGACCATGTGGTGGGAGAGACCAACATGGTGGTCCATACCAAAACAAAGGTCAGAGAGATGAAACCAAGTGTAACCAGCAACAATCAAAGTCAAGAACAACACACTGAGGTCTTCAGGCGTGAATTACTCTGTGAAACTCCTCTAACTGCTGCAACAAACGACCCTCTACTTCTGAAAATCTAGAATTGTGGACAACCGGGACATCTGCAACTCTGACAGAATAAGAAATGAGTGTTCTTACTTTATCAACGGGTGCCTCCTGAAGTTTATTCTGATTGCCCTCCTCTTCCTCATCATCCTCATCAGTGCTGAACTCGTCCATTGTTTCACCATTGGCAAAGTGGATGACCCTCCTGGGTACCTTTACGCTCCTCAGATCTCCACTTTCTCCTTGGACCTGCGGCAGAGGAACTTTGCATTGTTAGTGGTCAGTAAACCCCCAGTCTGATTCCAAGGCCATTTTGGAGTAAAACGTAACATGTTTGAACAATTTGGGGGGTGCTTGGGCTAGCAAACCTCACCAAGCCCACCAAGTGACTTTCTTCCAAATGAAGGGCCTTCAAAACTCGGCGTGATGTCAAGTCCTACTCTGCACCGCGGTTCTTTGTCATTTTATTCCGTGTGTTTGTGGTTCTCTGTGTGTGAAGGAAAACTCGCCAAGGTTTGTGTGAAATTTCAAAGACCATTTGGGTCAATGAAGACAGAAGTTTCAAGGTAAAGCACCTCAACTCGCGGATGATGGAAACAGGAGGCGAGATGATAAGCACACGCAAGTAAGTCTTTCACTGCACTCTGTGTATGTGACTGTATAAGCCTGTTTATATAGCGCCTTTCATGTCTATCACTAATCATGGCACCAGCGTGTGGAGATGCTTTGTATGTTTATGATGTGCAAGTAAGAATTTCACTGGACTCTCTCCATGGAACAATAAACCTCTTAGATCGCGCCTTTCATCTCTGTCACTAATGGTGTTGATGTCCCTGTGCATGTGACTAAAGGACTTCTGTTAGACGTAAAAGGCACTATACATGTGTATGGTGTACCCGTTTGATATTTATCAATGAGCCTGGTGCTGTGCTGATTAGCACATGCAAGTACAAATTTCACAAGACTCTGCATGTGGCAGTAATAACCGTACTATATAGTGCCTTTCATATCTGTCACTAGTCCTGGTGTTGGAAGTGAGCGGTGTGTTTCATGCCAATTAGCACAAGTGTGTCAGTGTTTCATCTACAGAGTCATTGAAATTCTACTGTCTCTCTAAATGTTTTAGAATAATAATACATTTAATTTATATATAGCGCCGTACACATGTCTACCAATAATAATGATAAATTTAATTTATAGTGCCGTACACATGTCTATCAATAATACATTTTATTTATATAGCGCTGTACACGTCTATCAATAATAATTTATTCATATAGCGCTGTACACGTCTATCAATAATAATAGACGTGTACGGCGCTATATAAATTAAATGTATTATTATTATTGATATATAGTGCCTTACACATGTCTAAATTAAATATAGTATTAATTTAGACATGTGTAAGGCACTATATATCAATAATAATAATACATTTAATTTATATAGCGCCGTACACATGTCTACCAATAATAATGATAAATTTAATTTATAGTGCCAAACACATGTCTATCAATAACACATTTTCTTTATATAGCGTTGTACACGTCTATCAATAATAATTTATTTATATAGCGCTGTACACGTCTATCAATAATAATAGACATGTGTACGGCGCTATATAAAGTATTATCAATAATATATTTAATTTAGACATGTGTAAGGCACTATATATCAATAATAATACATTTAATTTATATAATGCCTTACACATGTCTATCAATAATACATTTAATTTATATAGCGCTGTACATGTCTATCAATAATGCATTTTATTTATATAGTGCCTTACACATGTCTATCAATAATAATAATACATTTTATTTATATAGTGCCTTACACATGTCTATCAATAATAATAATAATACATTTTATTTATATAGTGCCTTACACGTCTATCAATAATAATAATAATACATTTTATTTATATAACGCCGTACACATGTCTATCAATAATAATAATAATAATACATTTTATCTATATAGCGTCTTACACATGTCTATCACTAATGATGCTCGAGAGTGGTGATGTGTTGCAAGCTGATTAGTGCGTGCAAGTAACAATTTCCCTGGACTCCGTTCATGTGACAGAGACCCTACAATCTTCTTATATAGCGCCTTTCCTATCTGTCACAATACCATTTGTTTATATAGCACATTTTCATACAATGTAGCTCAAAGTGCTTTCAAAGATGAAATAAAAAGTTTTATCTATTAACTTCCTTATTGATTGCATTGCTGAAATTAAATCCTGGTTCTCTTCGAATTTAAACAGTGACAAAACGGAGGTTCTCCTCATTGGTTCAAAATCCTCATTTTCCAAAACCAATAATCTTTCTCTTATTATTGATAACTCCGTTGTTTCCCCATCACCTCAGGTCTAGAGTCTGGGTGTCATCCTCGACAGTCCTCTAACCTTCCAATCTCACATTAATAACATCACCCTGTCTGCTTACTTCCACCTACTTAATATTTAATCGCATTCACCCAAACCCCCCCCGTATACCGCTGCCATTCTTGTTCACAGTCTTGTTACTTCTCGTCTCGACTGTTGCGATTCACTCCTCTTTGGTCTCCCTAATAAATCTCTCCATAAGCTTCAGTTAGTCCAGAATTCTGCAGCTCTCATCATCACTCGAACCCCATCTATTCTGCACATCACTCCGGTCTTGCAGCAGCTTCATTGGCTCCCGATTAAGTTTTGAATTGATTTTAAAATTCTGCTATTAACATTTTAAGGCCATTCATAACTTCACCCCTCCATATCTGTCTGACCTTCTTCATGTTGCCATTCCCTCCCGTAACCTTAGATCCTCTTCCTCCATCCACCTGACCGTCCCTCTCGCCCGTCTAACCTCCATGGGGAGCGGAACGTTCAGCTCTTCTGCTCCCAAGCTCTGGAATTCATACCTACTGAGATTAGAAATAGCAAACCTTCAAATGTAAACTTAAAACGCATCTGTTTAAAATGTCTTTTTCTTTTTGATTACAGTGGCTTTGTTTGGTTTTTTTTTTTTTTTTGATTTCCTGATGTTTTAAGTTGTTTATAATGTGTCTATTTATTTATTTGTTCGGTGTCCTTGAGTTCTCAGAAAGGCGCCTTGTATAAATGTATTATTATTATTATTATTATTGAAACAGACACGATTAGGCGATGGTCTTATACAGTCACGAGTTACCGGACTTGAGATCGGTGACAGCCTTGTGCTAATCGATAGGGAACAAGAATGGCACTGGACTCTATGCACAGGAAAGTAAGGAGACAGTAAACCTGTTCTATAGCGCCTTTCATATTAATAATTAATGTCCTGGTCAGTGGTATAATGTTAAATGTTTGGTCACAACTTCCCTGGTCTCCGTCCACGTGACAGTAGGACCCGACAATATAGCGCCTTTCATGTGGCGTGTGCCCCAGCTGCCAGGACGGTAAGGTTTTGTTGTCCTCGATCGGCACGTTCGGTTTACAGACCGGACGACCACCCATCGGCGCACACGTTACCCTCCCTTTTATGACCCTCACCCGCCCGTTTCCATAGTTACCAGGACACCCGCTACACTTGAACAGCGCTGGTCGACGTTCTGAACTTTTATCCGATTGGTTTCCTCTGACAACAGGGTGGTCGTCGTTTAAAGTTTTTTTTAAGATGTGATGACGTAACATTAAGTATGAAAATCGCATTTTATCGGAGAAAAAAAAAAAAAGTGGGCGCGGCGATTGGGCGGCCGGCGGCGATGACACACATACGCAGATCCCGCCGCGCACGCGCACCTGCACTTCGCCACAAATCGCCAAGGAGGGTTTTAAAGGTTTCCTTCGAACAGCCCGCTCGTCGGTGCGCCGCTCCGCTTTGTATTCGCTCGGTGTCCCCTTTGTATCGACTTGCCCCGGCACAGTTAAATAAATCGGAGCGCCACTCACCTGCTCGGCGCTGCCGCTCTCCGTCATGCTGCTCGTCTCTCCGGAGCTTCCGCGTGCTTCGCCTGTTTGGCTCTCACATTTCCAGCAGTCTAAACGAGATAAGAACCGAGGGAGTGGAGGAACAGGTTCTGGCAGAAGACGGGGGCGTTAACACGTGTGTGTGTGTGTTGTGTCGTGGGACTCCATTATTTGTTTTAGACCACCAGTCCCCGGGATCAGGTCTGCTGATGACACAGCTGTGGAGGGTCTGATCTCAGGCTTACCGGGAGGAGGTGGCGGGTCTGTCACACTGGTGCCAGGACAACTGCCTACTGTTCAGGAATGTCTGCAAGACAAAGGAGCTGATTGTGGAAAACAACCGAGGCACCACCACCACCTGACCTGGAGAGGAAGGACAGTTTCAGACCACATCACGGTAGACCTGACCAGGTCTGAGCACATCAACGCCTCGCTGAAGAAAGCGCAGCAAAGTCTTTAACACCTCCTGTCACACAGAGATTTTAGGCTAGACATGGCAGGTGGTGTCTAAGGAAAGCCGGGACATCATCCAAAGTCCTAATTGTCCCAGTCATTTAACTGCTGCCTGAGACTTAAACATCACTAAAGAACTTCAACACATCCACCATTTAAAGTGTCCTGAAGGGAAGTTTTACGGCCTGGTTTTTTAAACCAAAAGCTGCAAAACCACAAGGCCCTGAAGAGAGTAGAACCGTCGGCCAAACACATTACAGGCTGTGCACTCGCCACCTTCTAGGACATCAGTATGGAGCGATGTTGGACCAGGGCAAAGAAAATGAGCCGTGACACCAGCCATCCCAACACTGGCCTCTTCTTCTCTGAGCTGTGGTCACATAAACACTATGGCAGCCCAAAGTCCAGTGGAGAGGGTCATCTGACCACAGTCCATCCACATCCTAAACGAGGACACAGTACCCTGTTGTTAACCGTCTTCCATTAATTTATCACAGATTTAAAATTCAATAAATGATTTGATATTATGAAGTCACACCTTGTTATTGTCCTTTGATATTCTTGAAGACGGTCCTTGGAGTAGAGCAGCTAAGCATTTCACGACATGTTGTCACAAGACACTTAGATTCACATTGTCCTAAAATGGTGACCTGTGTTTTTTATTTGCTGGAGTATGTGAATTTCCCCTTGGGATTAATAAAGTATCTATCTAATCCTGCCAACTACACTATCTATTTCAGGTACCCCAGGAGCCAACCCCACCTTAACAAATATGAGGGGGGAGTCCAGCTAAAGTTAGAAAATGGAACAAAACTGATGCTGTCATTTCTCAATGTCATCTCCACCCTCCTCACTGCACTTGCACCACCCTGCCTGGAAGTGCCAGGAGTCCAGCAGAATGAAACGTTTTGTCTCGTCCTCACAAACCACTCGTGCACCGCTTTCTTCACGCCGTCATCTGTCCTGAATCGACAACCACCCAGAGGTTTTTTTTAAGTGGTCCTAAAAAGGTAGAAATCACACGGTGCCAAATCTGGTGAATACGGAGGATGAGGCAATACCTCCATCTTCAGTTTCTCCAGACAAGCCTTGGTGTTCTTAGCAGTGTGTGGCCCTCATTGTCTTGTCCTTGAGACAGCAGTCCCCGCCGCTTCACATCGGTCTCCAGCAAGTCACAGTAACTTGCACTGGTGACTGTAGGACCCCCGTGGCATGTCGTGTTCAACGTTAACTCGGGTGCACGAGTGGTTTGTGAGGACTAGGACAAGACCTTTTATTCTGCTGGAATCCAGGCACTTCTAGGCAGGGTGGCCCAAGTGCATTGAGAAATGACATTAGCAGTTTTGTTCTGGTTCGTTGCATTTTCTAACTTTAGCTTGACTCCCCTTTGTAAAACAGCAGCACAAATGTATTGGTAATGAAGAATATATTTTAAAATTATACAGAAAAGACAAAATGCTGCATCCTGATCCCACCCAATTTCCCCTAATGATTTTTGTTCTGCATTAATGATTGTAACCATCAGGACATGTGGTGCAAAAACATCCGTGATAAACACGCCATTCTGTTCCATAGCCCCCAATTTCTGTAGGGCACAGTCTTGGTGACTGAGAGTTTTGTGTCATTGGCCCGCCACCTTTAGAGGTCACTGCTGGCAGAATTCCTTGTCCGTGATCTCGGATGACGCCACTCTTTCTCCTTCCTGATCTTTGCGCCGTGTGTGTTTCGTGACTTATGAGTTCTTGTCTCGCGTATGGTTTGGACGACGGATATTCTTGACTTTCTGCTAACAACCCAGGCCTGTATATTTTTTTTGGACTGTGTTTCTTCTTCCGCTGCTAACCATCAGAAAGGCCTTCTGTCCCGGATCAGGCCAACTCATGCCGGCTCAGTTGAGAGTTGACGACTGGCCAAGCCTGAATGTCCTTGGCTACCTGCAGGAGGGACTCACCCCGTGACTGGCCAGACGAGTGAGCGGACCAAGGCGCTTGACGATGTGAGGCTTTAATCGCGGAGGTTACTCTACGGCCCGTATTTTAGGACTTATGAAATAAACCTTTGCACTCATTTGGCCTCCTCCGTCTTGGTTTATTATTCTGACGTGTCTTACTGTGGTCACGCGGTTACCGAAGCTCACTTCCTTGCTATCGCGTGGTACCATTGAACCCTGAAAGTAAATCTCGGTGATGGAAAACAACACAATTCAGAAACCCGACGACACTGGGGGGAAAAAAACACAGAAAAAGCAAAGAGTGGACGTATTTCTTTATATTTAGTCCCCCATTTACAGTACAGAAATGTTCAAATGAATGGAATCGAAGAGGTGACCAACAGAAAATACAAAATATAAAAGCCTCTAATAAAGTGCACTGTGTGAGAATGCATATAATAAACTAAAAGAGTAAGGAAATCTCAAGAGGAATATTTTGCAATATGATTCTTAATATACAGAAAAAAATAAAAATAAACTGAAGGTTGCCGTCTACACGCTACCCTTAATTTGCACTCGAAAGAAGATGACGGACTTGAACGTTTGGCCCCGCTATTTCAGAAGTGGAGTACAAAATTTTGCCGTCCAAGGAGAGTCGGGTGTGGACTTCCCTCGTCCATTTTTTGGAGTCATCCATGGAAGTAAATCCAGCAATGTGACTTGCGGAACGACGTTAACGGTGCAGATTCTACTGTACGACAGAAGCGCCGAACACTCACTCGACACACACGGGTAAAGCATCGGGGCCGCTTAGTTGAGTACAAGCCAGCGGAGCCGAGTGAAACGCAGACAGATTAGCAACGCCACCTCCTGTGCCCACATCGAGGTCCTTCTGTGCCGCCACGCAGGAAAATATTCTGACGGCAGAGGAGTTTTGCCGTCACTTGAGTTACTTAAACAGGAGTGCAGTTTCTAGTTTGTTTGTTTTTCTAAGGTAAGCTCCTTTTCTTTTTTAATGCACACCTCTGCATCGTAATCTCGAATACTTTATGCAATACAATGTCATTAACGAGTCTACCGTTCACGATCTTTCAAAGAAATAGTTAAGGTAATAACTTCTTGGGCTTGATGGATTATCTGTTGTGACAAGCGAACAGTAAAGGCCCCTCCGTGAAAGTCATTTAGAAGCGATTCAAACCTCGCTGGCCTTTGCCGTATACTTCAGAGTAGATCACGTCATGCCCCTGGGCTGCAGAGCGCTATGGCAGTGTCTGCGGTGCAACGATGAGCAGGAGCTCCAGAATGAAACCGATTATTGGAGGAAAACTTAACATTCCAACACAAACAAATAAAAATGCATAGAAATATAAGAGGGAGCGACACAGCCAGTCGGAGTGTTAGTGGGCTGTAAGACCATAAACATGGAAAGGATACGTTCAGTATTTAAAACGGGAGCTGAACGCCGTCAAGAGAAAATACGTTTGTTAACACATTCATATCAAAGAGAAAAGATACTTCATGAGAATGGTTCAAGTGTCTGTCGTTACCAGAACATGAATATCTGTACTCCTTCAAAACCCGAGCAGATGATGATACCCAAATATGGGAGGTTTTAAAAGTCATTTTTAAAAAATTTACCATTTCCATATTTTCAAATGACTGCAACGTTTATTTAGAGAATAGCGTTTCTGCACCGGGAAGGCTAAGCTTTAAACGTATTTCTTCTTTTTGAAACGGTGGGGTCATGTGACCTTCCTAATGTTTTCTTTTCTGTGGGAACAAATCATCTACAATTATACAATATTTCAAAGTAAGCTTTTCTGGATCTTACTAATATATTATGACGTCCTTGAAAACTCTTCAACACTCTCGATACAATCAGCGTGTAAAGGTCTACTGTGTCTCCCAACGTTTATCTTCATTACCAAATCAATCGAGAACAACAACTGAAAAACTGCACTGCAGCAAAAGATCAAATGTTTAGCTATACATTAGAATTTCCATATTATACATTTAATAGCATTGATTTCTTTAATATAGTAGTATGCCAACAATCATGGAAAATGTACTTGAAGATTACGAAATAAGGCATCCTGTGTCTTTCTGTGGCTTTATATCCGGTTCCTTCATTGGCTTGACTTCTTCTTCTGGTTTTGCTTTTGCCTGGTGGTGGACAGAAATACAGAAAGCAATGCAAGACTTAAAATCAAATGGAAAAAATCAACCCTTCTGTGCTTCTTTCCAAAGTGCCTACTGAGCACATCGAGGATTGTATTCCTATTTTTGACGATTTGTTCCGCACGTCGAATCAATGTACAGTGTGCGGTGCTAAATAAAGAATACAGAGGTCTAAAGCAGTGAAGAGGGCTTACATTTTCAGCTTTTTCATACAATTTAAATAAATATTAAAATATGTTTATTGTTCAATACAGATTATCACCGTAAACCCTACCCTGTGGTTAATTAGATCTTAACATCAAAACAAAGGCAAGCCATTCAGGGAAAAAAAATAAGTAAATAAAATGCAATCTTTTTCAGTTACATTTTCATTGAGATGGGAAATGAATAACAAACCTGTGCTGCCAACCTCAGTAAATACTCCGATATGAGGGAGGCAAACAGTGAAGTAACTCAGTAGCCCCTGCAATCTTAGGGTCGCCGATCACTCGGAGTTTAAAATGGGGTTTGACAGGGAGGCTGATATGAGGACCAAGTGACAAAGGGACAAACAAAACTTCAGTTATACTGTAGACGGGCCCAAGGTTTTAAAAATGACTACAACGTCATTCAGTGGAACCACAGTTTAAAAAAAAGAGCAAAAGGATCAACTGAACTTAACAAAATGGATTTGCACTGGCCGGTCTAAGGTCAAGCAGGATACACCTAAGGAAGGCATGCAAGTTTG
The DNA here is from genome assembly GCF_900747795.2 of Erpetoichthys calabaricus. Classification (NCBI taxonomy): domain Eukaryota; kingdom Metazoa; phylum Chordata; class Cladistia; order Polypteriformes; family Polypteridae; genus Erpetoichthys; species Erpetoichthys calabaricus. Next base: position 3,548,728 of record NC_041408.2, on the reverse strand, counting down.
CAAACTAGAACTTTCTGACAAATAGTGCCCACCTTGTCATCCTTTGGACCCTTTGTAAGATCAAAGGTCACGTACACTTCTGGAGTCCACTGGGAGCTGAGAGCAGGAAGTTCAAAAGGAACTGGTTCAACTAGCCCGTAATTGGCTTTTAGTTCTAACTGTGGAGCTTCTGGGGGAACCTTCTGAAAGTAACTAAAAATATAAAAAAAAAATGATATTAAAAACCATCATTACAATAAAAGATTCATTTCAATATTTATGATAAACTAGCCGTGTAAGGCACTTCAATCACTCGTTCGCATCAGCTGTGTATTAGCGGCTCCTCATCGGTTTCGTTTTGTCGACCTGCTCGCCTGTGTTTGTCTATCAGTGGCTAAGTGAGTTTTCCTCTCCTTGAAGGTTTTGTTTTGCCGATGTGCTCGCCTCGCTTGTGCATCAGCGGCAGCGGATTACCTTTGGTGACACAGTCACTTTCTTTGAGCTTTGAAACGATATTCACTCACAGGCACTTATACGTTGCGTTGTCACGATGCAAGTCCAAACACGGAATCAAAATTCAATGTAACATCAATAAAAATGTAATTCAAAAAATTTGTTTTTACTGTAAAAGTGGAAGTTTAAAAAGTATTTGTGTGTTAATTTCAAAGCCAAACAGAACGAAAACGTACAACGCAATGCATACCTTTAACGCAACACGAAACACTATTTACTTTCGAATTGTTACGTTTTAGTCAGTCAGTCAGTCATTCATTGTCCAACCCGCTACATCCTAACACAGGCTCACGGGGGTCTGCTGGAGTCAATCCCAGCCAGCACAGGGAGCAAGGCAGGAACAAACCTGGGGAGGGCGCCAGCCCACCGCAGTATTGTGTAACTCTTTTATTTACTGTGGTTAATTACTCGTTGTAATGTTAAATAGTTAGTTCTATTATGCATATGTAACAATTCACATGAAAATAACAATTTGTTTAAATTAAAGTCAGGAACACAAAAGTGGCTGGCACATATGCTTCGCTCACCAAGCCCTGGGCCTGCACTATTTATATATATATATATATATATATATATCACATACAGTTAGGTCCATAAATATTTGGACAGAGAACGTTTTTCTCATTTTGGTTCTGTACATTACCACAATGAATTTGAAATGAAACAACTCCGATGCAGTTGAAGTGCAGACTTTCAGCTTTAATTCAGTGGGGTGAACAAAACGATTGCATAAAAATGTGAGGCCACTGAAGCATTTTATGAACACAATCCCTTCATTTCAGGGGCTCAAAAGTAATTGGACAATTGACTCAAAGGCTATTTCATGGCCAGGTGTGGTCAAGTCCGTCGTTATGTCATTATCAATTAAGCAGATAAAAGGCCTGGAGTTGATTTGAGGTGTGGTGCTTGCATGTGGAAGATTTTACTGTGAACAGACAACATGCGGTCAAAGGAGCTCTTCATGCAGGTGACAGAAGCCATCCTTAAGCTGTGAAAACAGAAAAAACCCATCCGAGAAATTGCTACAATATTACGAGTGGCAAAATCTACAGTTTGGTACATCCTGAGAAAGAAAGCAAGCACTGGTGAACTCAGCAACGCAAAAAGACCTGGACGTCCACGGAAGACAACAGTGGTGGATGATCGCAGAATCATTTCCATGGTGAAGAGAAACCCCTTCACAACAGCCATCCAAGTGAACAACACTCTCCAGGGGGTAGGCGGGCGTATCGATATCCAAGTCTACCATAAAGAGAAGACTGCATGAAAGTAAATCCAGAGGGTGCACTGCAAGGTGCAAGACACTCATAAGCCTCCAGAATAGAAAGGCAAGATTGGACTTTGCTAAAGAACATCTAAAAAAGCCAGCGCAGTTCTGGAAAAACATTCTTTGGACAGATGAAACCAACATCAACCTCTACCAGAATGATGGCAAGAAAAAAGTATGGAGAAGGCATGGAACAGCTCATTATCCAAAGCATAGCACATCATCTGTAAAACACGGTGGAGGGAGGCAGTGTGATGGCTGCCAGTGGCACTGGGACACTCGTGTTTATTGATGATGAGACACAGGACAGAATTCTGAGGTGTTCAGAGACATCCTGTCTGCTCAAATCCAGCTAAATACAGCAGTCAAATTGATTCATGATACAGATGGACAATGACCCAAAACATATAGCCAAAGCAACCCAGGAGCTTATTAAAGCAAAGAAGTGGAAAATTCTGGAATGGCCAAGTCAGTCACCTGATCTTAACCCAACTGAGCAGACATTTCACTTGTTGAAGACTAAACTTCAGACAGAAAGGCCCACAAACAAACAGCAACTGAAAGTAAAGGCCTGGCAGAGCATTAAAAAGGAGGAAACCCAACATCTGGTGATGTCCAGGAGTTCAAGACTTCAGGCTGTCATTGTCAGCAAAGGGTTTTCAACCAAGTATTAGAAATGAACATTTGATTTCCAGTTATTTCATTTGTCCAATTACTTTTGAGCCCCTGAAATGAAGGGATTGTGTTCACAAAATGCTTTACTGGCCTCCCATTTTAATGTAATCATTTTGTTCAGCCCACTGAATTAAAGCTGAAAGTCTGCACTTCAACTGCATCGGAGTTGTTTCATTTCAAATTCATTGTGGTAATGTACAGAACCAAAATTAGAAAAAAGTTGTCTCTGCCCAAATATTTATGGACCTAACTGTACATATATAGGGATCACAACTGTTTTCTAAACATGTCCTTAAAATGCACTCCAGTTGGGGCCTAATCATAAGCTTAAAAGTTCATTATTTTTCAAGTTCAAGTTATTTTTTTCATAATCAATTTGTAGATTAATGTGCCACAGGAAATTGTGTAGTTAAAGAAAATATTTTTATATAAAAGAAAAAAAATAATAAGGTGCCTGTGTTTGTAGTTTAAAATGGGGTTTAGAGGGCACCAGTTCAAACGTAGAACAAAAGGCTACTGAATATGTGTACTCGGAGGTGACAAGAATTTTGATTTCAGAAAACATACATTGCTTTGGAAAATTAAACTTCAACTTTTAAAAATACCAAACTTATTCTTTAAATGTAATAGAACAAGAAAATGACCTGCACTTCATTTTGTGTTATTATAATTAAAACAAACACTTTCTACATCAGTGCTGTTCCCTCACCCTAACCCTAATATATTACTAAATAAATTGTGAATGATTAAAGAAAGATGGAAAATGTGTTTTTTTTATTCATACTTACATGAAGCCATTTTCTCTCTGACATTTTTCCAACGTATTTCTAACGGACGCCCCTAACTTCCTGAAGAACAGCTGCTCAGAAGGCTTTGCAGTGCTTCCTGGTCCTTTAGTTTGCTGATATTCTTTGCAGAGACCTTCTGCTTTGTTATAAACTGAAACGCAGAAAAATAGAACAGAAAATAAAACCTGTAATAATGTAACCATGTGTGCTTTCATAATAGAAAACGATTCTCATAAACCACTCAAAATGTCTGTAATAATGTCTTTCCAAATAACAGCTGATTTTTTACAATATGTTGTGACAGCACAATGGCCCAGCAGTCAGTGGCTAGCGCATAGTGACTCAAGGGTCCTAAGTCAAGTCAGGGAGCCTGCACTGGTACAGCACGTTGCCACACCCACTACACAACGAAACCGCTCAGGATCCTGGTTTGCAACCTCCCAGGCAGACATGCCTCAGGGGTCCCGTGTCCAGTTATTTATTGTGCATGTCAAGGCTGCCCGTTTTCTGTGTGTCCGCATGAGTTTTCCTTTCATGTTGGAACAACTTCTACAAGAACACACTCAGTCACAAATCCTGTTCACTCGATTTCTCTGATGTAAGAACAAGACCTCTGCCATGTATAGTCAGTATATGTAGAGTATTCAGTATTTCTTATACATACATGCCACAGAAAAACACAGAACATACTCTTTAATATCCAACATCAACATGCTAACTAAGTGGACTGTGAACTGAATTCTTACATTTTTCCGCTTCTTGCAGAGATCTGATAGCTTCTCCACATTTGTCGCTTCCTAGAAGGGTTTGTCCGTGAAAGCAGTAAGCCTGGAAGTGAGAAGAACATTAAAATTAAACACAATTAGAATTGAACGTCGGCTCAGTAACATATTCATAAAGAGAACATAAACAATGCTATACATATGGCAGCCATAACTTCAGACCTCCTGCCTAATTAAACTCTGCCCCGTCTGCAGATGCTCAGGGACTAAAAATCCGGCGTTTGTCAGTTTTAATTTTAACTGATCTCATTGCTTAATTGGCAGCCCTTTTTCCTTCTGTAATTTTTCCATCGTGAGAAGTGCAGCATTTTTGAGAGTTGCACTTATAAGACAAATGTGTATTTTATATTTTTCAATGCTCAACAACTCTTGTTTTGTCAATTTCTTTTTAATTCACTTTTATTGTGCAGTTTGCTCTCTGAAGTATATTCAGTTAATGAGAATTAATGACAAGAACAGCCAACACCAGTGCTAAAGACACACAAAGCTAAAGGACAGCTAAGTCAGGTTTACTAGCTTGGATGATGATTAGCAAGTATCACCCTAAATAACCACAGCATTAAACAAAAATATTACAGGAGCCAAGACAGGACGTGCAATATCGTTATATTTTTTTTTGTGTGTCCTCGAGATAACGGACTAATTTTATCAAGATCTCAAAGAAACAAACTTTGTTTTCTCAAAATAACAGAATAATTTTACAGAGATCTCAATAAAACAAAATATCTTTTTTTCTCAAAATTATGACATAATCATATCAAACATTTAATGTTTAGCTTATTGAAGTCACATTCTATTTGAAATGGCAGAAGAGCAGAACTGTATGCGTGATCAATCAAGGGCTGACTCAGGCTGAAATATGTTTATGCCTTAGTTTAGAAAATAATAACGTTAGTGTCCGTCATTTAAGAAGACAGTTAGCAAGGCTTCAGCTGCATAGGCGTCGCAATCTAAGTGAGCCTGATGCCAGGAGCAAAGGTAAAGTTTTGTTTTCTCGACATCTCAATAAAATGATTCCGTTATCTCAAGAAAACAAATTTTCGTTTTCTCGACATCTCGATAAAATGATTCCGTTATCTCAAGAAAACAAATTTTCGTTTTCTCGACATCTCGATAAAATGATTCCGTTATCTCAAGAAAACAAATTTTCATTTTCTCAACATCTTGATAAAATTATTCTGTTATCTCGAGAAAACAAAGTTCATTTTCTCAAGATTTCGATAAAACTAGTCTGTTATCTCGAGGAGACAATTTAAAAAAATAATGATATTGCACATCCCCTCTCGGCTTCCGTAAAATATTAAAAAGCAAAGACTTTTCCGGCGACAAGACGTGATCTTTGGAAGACAGACAGAGAGACACTTTCACGTCCCGCGAGACGGTCAAGTCACGCCATGCTTACAACCTTTGGAAGCAAGTCCCGTGATGCACATGCAGAGCAGGTTAGACAAAATGGAAGTAGGAAAATTTGAAAGTCTCAAAAAAAAATTTGAGTAAAGATCGCATTAGTGCAAACAAGCGGAAAATATTACTCGGTGAAGTAACGGAACAGCTAAAAGAGATCGCATAGTGTTTGAGGATGTCTTGGGGGAGAAGAGAGACAAGGCAGTGAGACAAAAGGACAGCTGCTGTACAGGCTTTTAAACGTTCAAAGCGCCGCACAAGATGAAGATCACGCTGCACAGGAGCAGATCGAGCAAAGAGGAGGTAAAAAAATAATAATAAAAAAAAAAACAATTTGTTTCCCATTGTATCCGCGTTTAAGAGGAGCAATCACGTCTCCTTGGGGTGCGTTCAGCCCCCCTCTTCATAATGACACGTAGCACTGGCAGGGGAGTAGGGGAAGGGGTTGGCGAACGAAGCAAGCAGGGGACAAAGCCCCCTAGTTTAGTATCATTTTTGAACTGATAAAAAGCCATCAAATAAACTGGGAACTAACAGCTTACTTAATGCAGGTCGGAGTCCAATTAAAAGAAGAAATTGGTTGGGATGAAAGCCTGCAGGCATTGGGTGCCACCAGGATGGAACCTGAGAATCACTGGTTTAACTGGTCTGTTTTTGCCCATCGCTTAGCCACAAATAACAACTTGGACTTTTTCTCAAGTCGCAATTAGATCACTTGTATAAAAGGTGTTTTAACTTTCAGTTCTTTTTTTTTTGCCAAGATATCTTTAATTTAATTAATTAATTAATTAATTAATTAATTAAAAAAAAAAAAAGTGGCTTTTAATTTCCACCATAAGACTTAAGAATGGCAGCTCTAGGACGGTTCTTTCTAATTCTTGAAGCAGCATTGTGAATTCACTTAAAACCATAAACGGGGCAATTTGAACAGCCTGCAAGTAACACACTACAGCATGATTTACCTTCACTGTACCTCAACTACTGAACGCAGTCGAATAGTCATTTAATAACACTAGAATGTACAGTGCATCCGGAAAGTATTCCCAGCGCATCACTTTTTCCACATTTTCTTATGTTACAGCCTTATTCCAAAATGGATTAAATTAATTTTCTTTCCTCAGAATTCTACACACAACACCCCATAATGACAACGTGAAAAAAGTTTACTTGAGATTTTTGCAAATTTATTAAAAATAAAAAAATTGAGAAAGCACATGTACATAAGTATTCACAGCCTTTGCCGTGAAGCTCCAAACTGAGCTCAGGTGCATCCTGTTTCCCCTGATCACCCTTGAGATGTTTCTGCAGCTTCATTGGAGTCCACCTGTGGTAAATTCAGTTGACTGGACCTGATTTGGAAAGGCACACACCTGTCTATAGAAGGTCCCACAGTTGACAGTTCATGTCAGAGCACAAACCAAGCATGAAGTCAAAGGAAATGTCCGTAGACCTCTGAGACAGGATTGTCTCGAGGCACAAATCTGGGGAAGGTTACAGAAAAATGTCTGCTGCTTTGAAGGTCCCAATGAGCACAGTGGCCTCCATCATCCATAAGTGGAAGAAGTTCGAAACCACCAGGACTCTTACTAGAGCTGGCCGGCCATCTAAACTGAGCGATCACGGGAGAAGGGCCTTAGTCAGGGAGGTGACCCAGAACCCGATGGTCACTCTGTCAGAGCTCCAGAGGTCCTCTGTGGAGAGAGGAGAACCTTCCAGAAGGACAACCATCTCTGCAGCAATCCACCAATCAGGCCTGTATGGTAGAGTGGCCAGACGGAAGCCACTCCTTAGTAAAAGGCACATGGCAGCCCACCTGGAGTTTGCCAAAAGGCACCTGAAGGACTCTCAGACCATGAGAAAGAAAATTCTCTGGTCTGATGAGACAAAGATTGAACTCTTCGGTGTGAATGCCAGGCGTCACGTTTAGAGGAAACCAGGCACCGCTCATCACCAGGCCAATACCATCCCTACAGTGAAGCATGGTGGTGGCAGCATCATGCTGTGGGGATGTTTTTCAGCGGCAGGGACTGAGAGACTTGTCAGGATAAAGGGAAAGATGACTGCAACAATGTACTGAAACATCCTGGATGAAAACCTGCTCCAGAGCGCTCTTGACCTCAGACTGGGGCGACGGTTCATCTTTCAGCAGGACAACGACCCTAAGCACACAGCCAAGATATCAAAGGAGTGGCTTCAGGACAACTCTGTGAATGTCCTTGAGTGGCCCAGCCAGAGCCCAGACTTGAATCCGATTGAACATCTCTGGAGAGATCTTAAAATGGCTGTGCACCGACGCTTCCCATCCAACCTGATGGAGCTTGAGAGGTGCTGCAAAGAGGAATGGGCGAAACTGGCCAAGGATATGTGTGCCAAGCTTGTGGCATCATATTCAACAAGACTTGAGGCTGGAATTGCTGCCAAAGGGGCATCGACAAAGTATTGAGCAAAGGCTGTGAATACTTATGGACATGGGATTTCTCAGTTTTTTTATTTTAATAAATTTGCAAAAACCTCAAGTAAACTTTTTTCACGTTGTCATTATGGGGTGTTGTGTGTAGAATTCTGAGGAAAAAAATGAATTTAATCCATTTTGGAATAAGGCTGTAACATAACAAAATGTGGAAAGAGTGATGCGCTGTGAATACTTTCTGGATGCACTGTAACTATTTTGAAATACTCTGGAATCAATCTAAAGTGCAATATCAGGCCCCACAGAACATCACCTCGTATGCCTGTACAACTTCATGATGTCTAGTCCTGTGCCCATTCTTTGCCTGTGTGTAGTTTGTATGTCCTGCCTGCGTCTCTGTAGAAGCTACTCCAGATTCCGCCCCCCATTTCCCACAAGACATCCATTTTTGGGTTTATTTCTAATTGTAAATTCTCAGTATTATCTAAGTATGGGTAAGGCAGTGTGTGAGAGAGTGGGCCCTGCTGTGACACTGAACCCCGTTATTCCTCGGTTGTCACTTGCAGGGTGCAGGGCTGTTGTGATGTAACATTTTGCATATAACTTGATAAGTATTTTGTATGTCTTTATTTGTAACTTAGGCAAAGCAATGTAATTTAGTGTTACATTAGTGAGAAGCATTCATGTTTACCCCCCCTTTAGGAATGGGTCTCTTTGAATTTTATGACAGAGTTGGGGGAAGGATGTGCCTTAAACCAGTTTGGCGAGTGTTTCTCTGCTAAAGCATTTCAGCCCCAACAAGAAAGCCAGGATGCCTAACATATGGTCTTGGGGGGGGGGGGGGGTGGCAGGATTTAAGATATTCTGCCACCTTCCCCCCCAACCCATTGGTTTGAAGTATGGCTGTTTGGAATTGGCTTGTATCAGAAGCCTTTAAGTACCATGATGTCCCATTGGCTCTAGGGGTTGGACAGAGAATCTATAAATCTGCTTGCTCAACCACATTGTCTCTCTCTTACTAACCTCTGATGATGAAGACAACACAATGAAGAGTGCAGCTCGGTAGCCATATTGAGATAGGCTTGTGGCCTGTTTTGAAGAAAGCCGAGCACCAATGATGCCTTAACTAGAGACATTTTAAATAACTAACAAGTCTGTGTGCCGCCTGAAACTACACATCACCATTTAATCAGGTTGTATGGTTGCCACTATTCAGATGTACTTTGCATATTGTTATTATTTATGAATATTATCAATAATACATTATTTAAATTGTAACTTTACTCCTGCTTGTCTCTTTACTACACCTAATTGCCAATAGATATAGAAGGGAAGGTGGGGATAAGTTATATACGATAATACTTTGTAAATAGTGGTAAGTCTGTGGGATTTGAGGCGTTCTGACAATGGCTACATATTAATAATACAAAAGGGGAAAGTCGAGTAATATAATACTCTTCCAAGACAAAACAAGGGCCATGCACTGTGACAGAGGTAAAGTCTAAACTGGCAACTTCAGGTTGAATGGCTTACTCTTCAGACTACAGTATATTAAGATTTCTCAACTTATTGGCTATATGGAAAAATAGAAACACAAAGAACATACGAAAGTGAAAGGCATACACTTAAATAAAAAACAAGAAGCTGTGAACGTCTATTGTACTCACATATGCCATATAGAAGCACTGTTTAAGCTGCAGATATTTTCTCCACTTGGTAGTGTATTCTGGTTCCAGTGAAGTAAGAGTGTGATCTGCGAGGAGCAAAGTCACAATCCTTTACTCTTTTGCTTTCAATTAAATGGGGATACAACATTTTACATAAAACATTTATTTACATACAGTAGCAGATAATCTTTAATATAAGTGACAGTGAATAGTTTAAACCTATACACACTTTATATTTTCAGCTTTTCAACAACTTTCAGACTTTTGCTTAAGCAGACAATTGTTTTCATCAGGGTAAGGTATACGGCCCTAAAGAACACAGAGCTCCTTCTGCTAACTGGCCATTCATCGACAAAACACAAGTTTATATTAAATACACCCGAGTTTCTGCTCCACTTTAAACCTTCTAGTGCAGGGGTGCCAAACTCCAGGCCTCGAGGGCCACAGTAGCTGCAGGTTTTCATTCTTACCATCTTCTTCATTAGTGACCAGTTTTTTGCTGCTGATTTACTTCTTTTAATTCACTTGACTCAGGCCCCATAGTTGTTTCTTTGTCTTTAATTAGCAGCCAAACAATAATGAGACACAAAACAGGCCACCACATGACCAGCTCCCCTGTGCCCATCACACAATATCTGAAATTAAAGAGAGGTGATGGACTTGGTAAGGTTGATCTCTCAGGTCACCAAAACATTGTGACGGTGCTCTTAGAAAGAACAGAAAAATCAACAGTTTTGGAAATGTGTGCTGTGGCAGAATGAGAGCAGCAACAAGCCATGGAATTAAATAACGGGTTTAATTAACAGCAAGAACTGGCTTCTCATTAAGAAAGTGATTGGAGTGAAATTGGTTGGAGTTTGAAGCCCCAGTTTAGCTGGTCATCTTTTGGCTCGTTTCACATCTCATTTCTACTTGGCTGTCATTTAATGAAGAAAGGAATCCATTCAGAGGGCTGAACTCTTCTAACAGGGCTATTAAAGTGATGGGGAAAAAGTTAATTAGCAGTGAAAACTGATTAGGAAAAGGGTGAGAGTGAAAACCTGCAGCCTTCCAGGCCTGGAGTTCATCACCCCTGTCCTAGTCAGTGTTTCCCAACCTCGGCCCTGGGGTCCCACACTGTGACTGCAGGTTTTTGTTCCAGTCAGATTCCTAACCAGTAACAACACCCGATAGCACTCATCTCATTTAATTAGCTGGGATTATTTTGCTTTTTATTCAACATTCAGAAAAGCACAGCAGACTGATTTTTATATTTATAAAGACATTTAGAAATATTTCTGATTTTGCTAGAGATTTAAATGCTTAATGATGCTTTTGTTGATTTCATTATATTTCGGCCTTTCTCTGTGCAGTTTTCCCACTTTGTTGTATCTTATTAATGACAATTAAAAATGAGCAGAGCAGACACGCTGGCAAACAACACGGAATAATCAAAGGTTGCAACTACTTTAGCATCAGACCCACTAATTAGTAAATAATGGATTGATTAAACAATTAGAACACCAGGAAAAGTAAAATGAAAACCGAGATGAAAATATTGTTAAAAAGAAAAAAATACATTATTCCCATATAATTGATTGGTACATTTTATTATATATATATATATATATATATATATATATATATATATATATATATATATATATATATTCATGGCATTTGTAATCTGAATCGCAATCTGATTGTATGGGTGGTTACCTACCAGGTAATGCTTGTGATTGGTCAGCAAGTCGGCTAAAATCCGCAACGGTGCCCTCTTTCAGTTGCAAGAACCAGACTATGAATGCCATGAATGTAATTACCCCGATCTACATGCTGTCAAATGAACGAATACACGCCTTAGCGCAGCGTTAGGGGCTTCGCCTCTGGTGCTGACGTTCAAGGTTCGATTCCCGAGAAGGGATGCAGTGAGTGTGTACGGCTCATGAGCCCAGAATTAGGGTGAAACACGTGTTGCGTACTCTTTGGTTAAAATAGTTTTACTGTCAAATAATGCATTCTATGATCTGCTTCTCACAACTGAAAGAGGGCACTGTGGCAGATGTTAGCCGACTTGCTGACCAACCACAAGCGTTACCTGGTAGGTAACCACCCATACAATCAGATTGTGATTCAGACTACGAATGCCATGAATGTAATTACCCCGATCTACATGCTGTCAAATGAACGAACCACACGCCGTAGCGCAGCGTTAGGGGCTTCGCCTCTGGCGCTGACATTCGAGGTTCGATTCAGTGAGTGTGTACGGCTCATGAGCCCAGAATTAGGGCGAAACACGTGTCGCGTACTCTTTGCATTATTTGACAGTAAAACTATTTCAACCATATATATATATATATATATATATATATATATATATTTATTTACCTAACTTAGTTTTCTAATTTCTATATTGTTCCCAAAATATAGAACTTGGGAAATAACACATCATTTAATTAGCCCAAGAGTCCAATTAAAAACAGAAGCTGGTGGAAACAAAAACCTGCAGCCCCAGGGGGTCCACAGGACCGAGTTTGGGAAACACTGGTGTAGTCAGTGTGAAATAAATGATAAACTAAAAATCTGTAATATTAGACAAATGATATCTAAAGGCTAAAATAACATCTGAAGAATTTATACTAGTAGAGTTATAAAGTCCATAGATAGATAGATAGATAGATAGATAGATAGATAGATAGATGTACTTTATTAATCCCCAAGGGAATCCAAAATACACAACCTTTTAAATAGAGCAGAAAATGAGTCATGATAGTCATTCAAAATATGATTTAATCTTTTTAGTTATACAGTATAAGCAGTGAATGTGCTGTACCCCTAATTCTCCATTCAGATTTGCAGGAGATACAGTCCAGGTCTTGGGGGCAGCGACATGTTGAGTGGAAAGGCTCTTAGTTCATCTTCAACTTGTTGTGAGTCAAATGTGCATTGTCATTGTGCAGTAGCTTTATATTGTTTGCCTGTAACTGACCCAAACATGAAGGGAGGCTGATATGTCGATAAAATACCATCTTACAGGGGCTATCCTGTTGGGTAGCATCTGATCAATGATAAGCCCCCTGTTATACTGTTACACTATCCTCATGTGTTTAGGCCACCTAAAATTGAGGTAGAGGTTTAGGAAGCATAATGTCATTGCAGGCGAGTACACCTGCCTATCTTGTCAACTTGGGATGACATACATCCTGACAAGCAGTGGCTACAAGATGACTCCACTCTGGAGACAAGTACAAAAATGACACATTTTAATGAAAATTGAAATTATATTACCTACTAGCCATCCCCCACGTCTCCTCCCGTGTAATAGTGAAACAGAACTGTGAGGGGCTCCCTACTCCTGACGTCACACTTCCCCCTCTCCTCGGCCCACAGCCTCCATCTCAGATTAGCGTGAATACATGTATATCGCTCCTGCAAGCAAACTTTGATTCTTAGCACAATGAGAGAAGTTACAAAATCAACCAGAATGTAAAAACCCAATCTAAATCCATTAAGTAGTTCTCTCGTTCGCTAACTAAGCAGAGTTAAGGTTATGCCCCGAGGCTGGCGCATGAGTGAGGAGGGCCCCACGCCTCTCTGTCTCTCTTGGATTTGCACAAATAAATCGGTATCACAAGTGAATTAAGATAGTCGCAAAATCAACCAGAATGTTCAAGCAAATTATAGTAAAAAAAAAAGCCTGATCTAAATCCGTGAAGTAGTTCTCTCATTTGCTAGCTAAGTAGAGGTGAGATACGCTAAGTAGAGGTGAGATACGCCCTGAGGCTGGCGCATGAGTGAGGAGGGACCCATCCCCTCAGCCCACAGCCTCGGTCTCGGATTTGTGCAAATAAATCAGTACCACAATTGGACTCTGATACTTAGCGTGATAACAGATGTCGCAAAATTAACCGAAATGTTCAAGAAAATTCTAGAAAAAAGCCCAATCTAAATCCGTGAAGTAGTTCTCTCGTGAAAAGCGGACAGACAGACAGATGTTGGATTATTATATACTGTATATATATGCACACATACAGAGAGAGAGATATTGCCATAATAATAAAACAAAATGTGAACTCACCTGCCTTATGGTAGAAATTAGCCGTTTCAAACGCCAAAGCTGCAATTAAACTTGCATTATGCTTCAATTCAATGGCTCTTGCAATTGTCACTTTAAGGAAAGAAAACAAGTTTTGCTTATTAAATGCCAAGGTGTCATTTTTCTTACTGTTTATTCAATTGTGGGGTGTAGTGACAAACAATCGACCCACCTAAGCTACAGTTTTTGGGATGAGTAAAAATTGGGAGCACCAAGGGAAAACCCATGCAGGCACATGGAAAAGACGTCTGCTCCACTCAAACAGCAAATTACACAAGTAATGGCAATGAACAAATAAAATGTGATAATATAATACAACAACATTTAAGATGAATTCATTAAACACGACCGTTTTAAATTCAATTTCAGTTGCCTTTTCTTTTTAGGTTTGCTTGCCACACATCACTCTAGTCTTGATTTGTGATATTGCTGGAAGGAGGCCAGTTTTGTTGCTAAAACAACATGCATGTCCTGTACCATCCATATTCAAAGCCACTTAATCCAAAGCAAGGTCACCAGGGTGGCGAGTGACAATCCCAGCAACAAAAAGCACAGGTGAACCCTAAAGAGGCGCCACTCTACCGCAGGACGCACTGCTACTTAAAACTCAAACAGGCCAGTTGCTCATTAACTTAGCGTATACTATTTTTTAAACTTTCTCATTTTTCTCTAGTTGGACTATGAAGTAACTTTATTATATGCAATGTTACTTTCTTCAAATAAAATAAATAAAAATGAGGAAACAAAAACCATCTTTATATATAATACGCTACCGTCTGTCCAAGATTTTAAATCACCTGTAGCTCGCAAACCATTTCACCTACTGAACTGGAATTTGGTACACATATACTACGTGATGTCTACTATCTGCTTCCGGGGTAATGATTTTTATTACTCTTTGTTTTATTGTAGAATCAACTTTTGGCAGCACGCAACAGGGTGGCTGTACGGTGCATTCGTACATGCACCATTCTCATTCCCTACCACCTCTTCATATCTTTAATCATTCTTGAGGCAGATTGAACACTTAAGTGCCAGCTTAAGTGAAAAATTAAGAAAAACGTACTAAGTAATTGCAACACAAAAACTAACTTAATCAATTTTAATGTGAAAAGTTGCCGACGAAAAATGAGAAGCAGCGGGCCGCTAGGATGGAGAAAAGAAGAAGAGCTGCTCAGGAAGCAGCAAACAAATGCTAAACAGACACAGAGAAAGAGTATGAAAACTAATGCTCAAGTCAAGTGTATTCACTGCACATTATCATGCAGTACTCCATTACTGGTATACTATAATATAAAGTAAGTGGTAAGAAAACTAAAGCATACACAGCAGTAACACACAGGTAGCAGCATTAACCGCTAGGCCCATTGTGCCTGCCCAAACTTTGAATTCTGTAACAATTACTCCTCAGTTACATGTATTTTTTTTAAGGCCTGTCACGTTGATATTGAACATAAATGAGGTTCTCCACATTTTTGTTTTTGGAATCACTCAAAAAATAAATAAAAATAAAAATACACCAAGCAAAGTGAGCTATTTTAATAATTGTCTTCCTTTTTGCAGTAAATACATCTTTAAAAGTACTGGAAGCATTTAATAAATGGTTGATGGATACATTACCACATCAATGTAATGACTATATAGTGTGGTGTTCTGCGTCCTTACTTTATTTTTATTAGATAAACTTACATAAAAAATGGGTTTGTGACCCCATGGCTTTGTGAATTTGGCAAGGCATGGAGTTAACAAGGCACAAGTGTAGCACAGAGATGATCTCCCAGGCCTATTAGCGTATAGAGGATCTCTATTCTGAACGGCTCATTCTATCTCAGCACACAAAACGTTTCCCTGCAATAAGCTTTGTTCCATGTCGTTATCCTGATGAAAAGAGCTATTCATAGATGTGAATAGAGTGTCATTCAAACACTTCTCTGCTAACATAAAGAAACCCAGGAACAGATCCCTCACCGTGACACTGGCACTACTGTATTAGTCAGTGCGATTCACATCTGGCCTAATGGATTTGTAGACACATGGCTGGTTTTTGAGACGGGCCCTCACATTACCATAAGTAAGCAGTGGCTAGGAGTTAAATGCACAGATTAGAGCTGCCTTTTACGAGGAAGGATTTCAAGGTGGGGAAGGATTCGGGTAGTGGCTCTGCAACCCACTTGTCTTAACTTCCATCCTCAGCCAGGAAGAACCAAATCTGGAGGAAGTCCAGTGCCTCTGCCTCCAGCTCTGCTTCTGATCCTGCAAGCACAAAACCCCAAAGAAGCAGGAAAGCGGGTGTCATTTTAAGACAAACAGCAGAAAGAAAGGATCTCTTTGTGAATTGATTATGTGTAAAACTAGGGGGCTTTGCCCCCTGCTCGCTTTGCTTGCCAACCTCCAGCCTGTGCTACGCGCTAGCCTCTTTGTGGCTCTGCCGCTCGCATATGAGGATGCCGATGTACAATTTAAACAGATAGTTATATTATGCATATGTACCAATTCCCATGAAAATAACAAACTATTTTACATTACAGCGAGTAATTAACCATATTTAAAAAAAAAAAAGAGTAAAATTTAATAATTTACAAGTAAATTATGTTTCATGTTACATTAGGGTTATTCATTGCATTATACGATTTCGTTCTTTTTAGCTTTGAAATTAACACGCAAATACTTTTTAAACTTACACTTTTACTGTAAAACTTCAGTAAAAACAATTTTTTGAATAAAAGCTTCGTCGATATCACATTGAATTTTGATTCCGTGTTTGGACTTTCATCGTGACAATGCAATATATAACTGCCTGTGATTGAATTTAGTTTCTTTCTCTCTATTAAATCAACTGACTTTTTCAAACGTTTGTCCCTGTGATTTAATTGTCTTTGCAAAAGCTATTCTCATGGGATAATGTGAAAGTTTTAATACAAATGGCATATCAAGATCTCCTTTGTTGTCTAATGTCATTAGTGAAGTTGGACTACATTGCCTTTCTTGGATACATCCTTCTTTCTACAGTAATTTGTGTGGTGGAAGACCAGACAGTGTTAATGACTATAGATATTCTTCATGATATTGTAAACTGATGTTTTCATCTTCCGCACCATCACCACCAACTGTTTCAGCAGAGTCTAGTGATACACATTTAACAAATTTGCAGTGTAACTGATCGACATTTTTGGAGTTAATTTGTTTAACTTCATCGTTTCTCGGTGCTAGGATTGCTCGTGGACTCATTTTTACTGTTGATAGCCCTTTGTGATGAAATTCTTCAATAAGATTTGGACATAATTCTTTAATTGGGAATGTAAAGTGAGGAATACATTAAATTTATAAGAGCTGACAAAAGCATTCACACGAATGAGTGGTGAGATTACTGTAGGCGTGGTTGAATACGGTTGAGAGTAGGGTGGGACATAAAAAAATCTCATGGCCAAAGTCTCACGGGACTTGAAAAAAAAGTCTTCTCTCATCCCAGGATTTTTTTATATAATAGAGAGATATCTCTAACTTCAAACTGTTATTTTTAACTCCCACCTTTGGCTAATAAACGGGGATTTCACCCCAAAGCATTACACTTTAATTCCTTCCTGTTTTAGTTGAAGACCTATTCATAGATCTGAATATTTATTTTTGTACAAAATCCTTAAGTCTGGGCAATATTTTTCCTCTTCTCCAATGTACGTGTGTGTGTGTGTGTTTCTGAGCCAATGATGTCAACTTTTGATTTATTGTTTATCGCTGACAGGAGTAGAAGTCTTTAAGAACACGACCATCCATTTTCTAATACATTTTATTTGGCGCAGATGACACAACTCTTGCATTATGCTAACAGTTATTTGTAGTGAAGAAACACATACCTTCCTGTGCCTCTGCTTGGCATTGCACAATGTATGTGTCTATTACGCGGGCTTCCAGATCTCTCCCTTTCTCAGCAGGTGTTATGAGGCGAGGCACTTGGATTTCCTGAATAAAAAAAAATATATATTTAACCACCTATGGAAAAAAATCTGACCTAACCACCTCTGAAATCTACTTGGTTCTCCTTGTTCACATGTCAGGAGAACTCGGTAAATGACTAGATCAGTAACATTCACAAATAACAGTCTGTGGAAACAGGATGAAGATCTTGAAAGGTATGCTAAAAGTTTGCAGCCACCAGTGTCGTGGTATTATTTGCTAGAGGAGGAGGAGGAGGGTTGCCACACCTACCACATGACGAACCACCTGGATTGGGACCCGAGTACAGCCACACAACGGGTGACACCTCAGCACCACTCTGGAGCAGTGTGAGGATTTGTACGGTGGCTGGAGTGTCAGTCCTGCCACCCACCCCCAAGGTTTCCATGCAAGTTGAAGGACCTGCTGGCAGGGCTGGGTGCAGGTTAGCGTCACATCCAGGATAAAGCAATTGCAAGTTACGGGCCTTATATCTGTTTAGTTTGTTAAAGCTGGATCACATATAAAAACACTTTATTTGAAGTAATTGATATATATTACTAGGTGTGCCTTTGAGATATATACATTTTAGTTCTTAATGCAGCTACTTTAGGTAATACAGGGTGGCCCTACAAAAAAGTGGCCCACTCCACCGAGATGACTCCCATCTCGACTGCCGCCGGATAGGCAGCTGCGGTCGTGTCTGAAACGGGCACAGAGACGTATTGACGCCCAAGGAGCTCACTTGCAGCATCTTCTGTGAATGGGAGTACCAAATTTGATAGTTTTTTCTCTTCACCACGTAATGCGGTTGTCTCGGTGGAGGTGGGCTACTTTATCGCGGGCCACCCTGTACAAACACAAATGCAGTATTTAGCAAATATGCATATGTTGTCAGATACTTAAACAATTAGTTTTGAAGAAAATATTGTTTTGTCATATTACGAGTCTCATATTTCCATTTAAAAACTTAAAATTCGCCACTATAGCTAAGAGACAGCACTAATTAATATAAATGCACACATGATGTCAGAACAAAAAATAATTATACCTTTACATTCTTGAAGATTCCTGCTGCAGTTTTTAAGCTTCTATGGACATCTTTTGCTTCACTTTCTGTAATGCTAAAATAAAATTAAAGAAAAATAAATAATCAGGCCATAATCACAATAATGGTCACAGAATATACAGATGATGACAGTCATTTCATTTGCATACTTACTCCTCTTTTCCTGCCAGCCTTGAAGAAAATTTTGTAAACCACAGAGCAACGTTAAATCCCATTGAAGCCAACTCAAAAACTGCATCTTGCTGAGCACTATTTAAAAATGGAATATAAAGCAGATACAGATTTATTTTTTAATAATTGAATAAACGTTAAAGCAAATAAACATACAGTTTTACATAAAAGGCCAAAAATATTCAGTCTAACTTTTGGAGTTAAATCAATAGAAGTTCACAAAACACTTGATAAAAAAATGATTTTAAAAAAGCTAATTTGATAGTGGATTATACAGTGCATCCAGAAAGTATTCCCAGCGCTTCATCACTTTTTCCACATTTTGTTATGTTACAGCCTTATTCCAAAATGGATTAAATTCATTTTTTTCCTCAGAATTCTACACCCAACACCCCATAATTACAACGTGAAAAAAGTGTGCTTTAGGTTTTTGTAAATTTATTAAAAATAAAAAAACTGAGAAAGCACTTGTACGTAAGTATTCACAGCCTTTGCCATGAAGCTCAAAATTGAGCTCAGGTGCCTCCTGTTTCCCCTGATCATCCTTGAGATGTTTCTGCAGCTTCATTGGAGTCCACCTGTGGTAAATTCAGTTGACTGGACCTGATTTGGAAAGGCACACACCTGTCTATAGAAGGTCCCACAGTTGACAGTTCATGTCAGAGCACAAACCAAGCATGAAGTCAAAGGAATTGTCTGTAGACCTCCGAGACAGGATTGTCTCGAGGCACAAATCTGGGGAAGGTTACAGAAAAATGTCTGCTGCTTTGAAGGTCCCAATGAGCACAGTGGCCTCCATCATCCGTAAGTGGAAGAAGTTCGAAACCACCAGGACTCTTCCTAGAGCTGGCCGGCCATCTAAACTGAGTGATCGGGTGAGAAGGGCCTTAGTCAGGGAGGTGACCAAGAACCCGATGGTCACTCTGTCAGAGCTCTAGAGGTCCTCTGTGGAGAGAGGAGAACCTTCCAGAAGGACAACCATCTCTGCATCAATCCACCAATCAGGCCTGTTTGGTAGAGTGTCCAGACGGAAGCCACTCCTTAGTAAAAGGCACATGGCACCCCACCTGGAGTTTGCCAAAAGGCACCTGAAGGACTCTCAGACCATGAGAAAGAAAATTCTCTGGTCTGATGAGACAAAGATTGAACTCTTTGGTGTAAATGCCAGGCGTCACGTTTGGAGGAAACCAGGCACCGCTCATCACCAGGCCAATACCATCCCTACAGTGAAGCATGGTGGTGGCAGCATCATGCTGTGGGGATGTTTTTCAGTGGCAGGGACTGGGAGACTAGTCAGGATAAAGGGAAAGATGACTGCAGCAATGTACAGAGACATCCTGGATGAAAATCTGCTCCAGAGCGCTCTTGACCTCAGACTGGGGCGACGGTTCATCTTTCAGCAGGACAACGACCCTAAGCACACAGCCAAGATATCAAAGGAGTGGCTTCAGGACAACTCTGTGAATGTCCTTGAGTGGCCCAGCCAGAGCCCAGACTTGAATCCGATTGAACTTCTCTGGAGAGATCTTAAAATGGCTGTGCACCGACGCTTCCCATCCAACCTGATGGAGCTTGAGAGGTGCTGCAAAGAGGAATGGGCCAAACTGGCCAAGGATAGGTGTGCCAAGCTTGTGGCATCATATTCAACAAGGCTTAAGGCTGGAATTGCTGCCAAAGGGGCATCGACAAAGTATTGAGCAAAGGCTGTGAATACTTATGGACATGGGATTTCTCAGTTTTTTTTATTTTTAATAAATTTGCAAAAACCTCAAGTAAACTTTTTTCACGTTGTCATTATGGGGTGTTGTGTGTAGAATTCTGAGGAAAAAAATGAATTTAATCCATTTAGGAATAAGGCTGTAACATAACAAAATGTGGAAAAAGTGATGAAGCGCTGGGAATACTTTCCGGATGCACTGTATAGTTTGCCGTGTGAATTACAAGTCCAGAGGATTTATGACGAAACCACATTAAGGTTATGGAAGTTCTGTTAGACTACATACGAGACTTTAGGCTTTGCCCCATTAGGAAACCTTAAGAGGTGAATTATTTCACTTCAGCGCCATAAGGGTATGCTGGTTGAATTTAAATTTTGCACATACATTAGTGACGCTGTATGAGGAAATATTTATAAATAATAATTCTTTGCATTTCTATAGCGCTTTTTTCACTACTCAAAGCGCTCAGCAATTGCAGGTTAAGGGCCCAACAGAGCAGAGTCCCTATTGGCATTTACGGGATTCGAATTGGCAACCTTCCGATTGCCAGTGCAGATCCCTATGCAGTAAACACCTGCCATTTGATTGTTTTATTAACATCTGCTTTATATTTGTGGGTGGAAGAGATGGCATCCAGCAGTCCTGTGAAAGAACTGGTGTGCCGTCCAGGGCTGCGACTTGTTTTGTGACAAAAGGTGTTAGAATGGGCCCTGGTATCTCCAACCCTGAACTGGACTCAAAGGACTGGATTGCATCGTTGCATGTTCTTAAGATATCTCAACACTGCTAAAACCTAAATATAACCCTGTGATTTTAACGAAAGCTGTAACGGCTCTCTAAAAGGTCCCATTTTTTATTGGCCATTGCACTCGTTTTCATTAGTTTCCATGGTCCACTTAGTTGCTTTCATCTTACAGCTCCATTTTCTTTACTGCCATATTTTTCCACTAGTAAAGGTACGGTTCTTGTCCTACTGCTCCCAATTTTAGTGCAGACTACATTGTATTAATTAATTATCCTTTTAAATTCCCCTGTCCAATGATGCAATGTACATTTCGAGGTTTTCTTGAAAAAAAAGATTATATCTAAAATGCATATTTTACATCTCGCCTGAAGAAGGGGCCTGAGTTGCCTCGTAAGCTTGCATATTGTAATCTTTTTAGTTAGCCAATAAAAGGTGTCATTTTGCTTGGCTTTTCTCTACATTCATAATGGCTAACACGGTACAACACCCTAATACTAAAATGCATATTATAATAAATAAATGAATATTACTACAAGAAAAATCATTTGAAGCTTAAGAAATGTTCACATGAATTCTACAAAAAATGAATATGATTTAATGTCGGAAAAAGGTAAAACAAAAAAAGTGCAAGCAAGCAAACTCTTTTACATTTGTATTTTTGGCACAGTCTCTAAAAAATAAAAAAACATTTCTATGAGGATAATGAAACATACAAAATCTCACCTTGTAGAATTTCCTTGTAAAGTGTCTGTCCATTTAAAATTCTGAATGAAGCGCAACTTATTCTCCTGAGTTGTACCATCAAGCGAATTTATGAAGCCTGTTTAAAATAATAAGCAAAACACTCCGGTCAGCCCTCTCATTTCTAATATGACTGGCAGTTCCAATCAATGTAGAAAACCAACAGAGGATTTTGATAAATATTGTGAATTGAAATACAACAAACACACCATCAGAAATACAAAATAAGACTGAAACACTGTAACCATCAATTACTTTCACTGTAAAAATGTGATACCTTAAAACAGGTAACCCGTCTTTAAAGTCATATTTAGGGTATACTGTATATCGAAGCAAAATGAACTACAGCACATCTTCTTAAATCTCTCTATTATAAAAAAAAAATCTTGAGACAAGACGAGACAAGATCTTTTGAAGAGAGACAGAGAGACACTTTCACATCCTGCGAGACGGTCAAGTCACGTCACGTCACACTTACAACCTTTGGAAGTAAGTCTCGTGAGACGGTGGCATTTGCAAGTCACTCCCCACTTACCACCATTTTCAAACAACACTACCGCTCAGTTATTGGAATGCTTTTGGCAGACACACTTCCTGTGCTCTCGGCCCTTAAAAATTTTATATGTTCTAAATGACACATCAACGACTAAGTGAAGAAGAAAGAGCAGTGTGTGTCAAAAAGGGACTCAAAAGCGCTGGAGAGAAAAGAATGCAAAAAAGAAAGCCCTGGGGCCGGAAAAAGAAAGTGGAACGTCGTAACGAATTCAAAAACGTTGGCGTGATACACATGCAGAACAGGTTAGAGATAATGGAAGAAGGAAAATTCGAAAGTCTCAAAAAAATGATAGTAAAGATCACATTGGTGCTAACAAACGTAAATTATTACTCGGTGAAATAACGGAACAGCAAAAAGAGATCGCATAGTGTTTGAGGGTGTCTCGGGGAGAAAAGAGACAAGGCAGTGAGACAAAAGGACAGCTGCTGTTCAGGCTTTTAAACACTCGAAGTGCCGCACGTGATGAAGATCACGCGGCACCACAGCAGCAGCAGCTAATCGAGCAAAGAGGAGGTTAAAAAATTAAATAAAAAAACATTTGTTTTCCATTGTATCAGCGTTTAAGAGGGGGTGTCTCCTTGGAGTGCGTTCAGCCCCCCTCTAACCAGGCCCGGGGCCAGAAAAAGACAAAGAGTAGATGACAAAGTAGAACGTCGTAAAGAATTCAAAAACTTTGGCGCGATACACATGCAGAGCAGGTTAGAGATAATGGAAGTAGGGAAATTCGAAAGTCTCAAAAAAATGATTGTAAAGATCGCATTGGTGCTAACAAACGTAAATTCTTACTCGATGAAATAATGGAACAGCGAAAAGAGATCGCATAGTGTTTGAGGATGTCTGGGGGAGAAGAGAGACAAAAGGACAGCTGCTGTACAGGCTTTTAAAGGTTCGAAGTGCCGCACAAGATGAAGATCACACAGCACAGGAAGAGCAGCAAGCCAGCTGATCGAGCAAAAAAATATGCATTTGTTTCCCATTGTATCAGTGTTTAAGTGGGGGTGTCGGAGGGGCGCTCGTGTTGGTGAGTGAAGCAAGCAGGGGGCACAACCCCCCTAGGGAAAAAAAAAATGAGATTGATAAGATTACATCTTTATTGTCACATTCACTGTTACAGCATAATGAAATTCTTGATGGGTGCAGGAAAATATATAAAGGCAGTAAGACAATAAGATAATAACGTATAATAAACACAAACAATAAGTTTAGCAGAAGAACGGCCTAATGTACACAGTGTAGAACTGAACTGCACAGACATCCTGCACTGTGAAAAGAAATCAGAACAAACGTACTTATTCTGCTACAAATTAAAATTATTAACTTATGCTAAAATTGAATACATTACAACATGGCTTGAATAAAGACAAGAGTTTTATGGCCAGATATGAGGATTGTTTACATCTCTCAGAATGATAGACAACCCGACTACAGATCCACGTTGTTTTGAAAAACTCATTACAAACTTCTAAAGACGTTGGTGGACAGTTATCTTATCCAAAGATCTTGACCATACATTGTGCTTCTCTCTCTTGTTAAATTAACCGTAGCCTGAATGAATCTATTAATTTTTTACATTTAAAATTTCTCATTTAAAGATTTACCAATGTTGTTTCTTGTCCTAGAGTGTCTATATAAACATAGGAAACTTCAGTTTCTGTATTACATCTCGCCTGAAGAAGGGGCCTGAGTTGCCTCAAAAGCTTGCATATTGTAATTTTTTTAGTTAGCCAATAAAAGGTGTCATTTTGCTTGGCTTTTCTTTATATATCCAGAAAAACAAGTAACCACTCCAACCAAAATTGTGGGTCTGACTCAATCCATTTTAAAGTGAACTTTGTAATGAGGCGAGATGTACAGCAGGCTACTTCACATTCACGTCCCTCATATGTCACCTGCACATGGCCAGTGACCCTGAATGAGCTCTCACTCGATTCACTGAACGTGTTGGGATTTCAAGGAGATGAGTCACACTTGACATTCTTTAGTCACCGTGCTTTCACCAGACTCCTCCCACCCACTTTGGCTTTTGGTTCAACCACAGCTGCAGCAGCTAACGTTTTTGCCTGCAGGTACCACTTAATCAAATCCAAATTACTCAGAAGTACATCATATGAATTAACACTAAATAATTATGTATACATTGCATTTTGATTAGGACCGTATCTGGGCATATTACATTTCACAAAATATGATTAATTTTCAAAAATAAACTAAATTATACACTGCATAGCAAACATAGATAAGGAATACCCAACCTTGAAGAAGTGAGAAGTATGCGTCAGTTGCATTTTTCATCATGTCTGCGTTACATGTGACATCTGTGAACAGTTCCAGTAGACGTGCCCGAGATGCCTTTAGGTCACTAAACATAATCATAAATGAAATATATAAAAATTTCAAACAGACAGTGTTAAAATAAATGTCACATTTCATATTCCTAAAATATATAAATTATTGAGAACAATGTGATAGACACTCTTTCGATTAAAAAAAATGTGTTGGGTAAATATGTGCTTTGTGTAAGTTGCTGAATATTTCACCACAGTGCTTAAGTGATATTACCATTTCCTTGATTACATTATTTCTGCAATTTAAGGAGAGCTACTTGTCATAATCTTATCTGAGGGACTAACTACAGCTGCATTTGTTTGTTGCGTAAGAAGTACGGATTTCTTTCCTATGAACGTAACCATTGAAAGATGGAGAAGCCAGTGAACATCACACATATTTACAGCTACGCTTTCAGAAGTCTTACAGCCCTGTTGAGCATACCCTGTGAAAGATCTAACCAGCCTCCCTCCACACCGTACATTTCAGCCAGCGAAAAACATTCAAATCGCAATTGTAGTTAGTTGGCATGTAGTTAAATGCATTTATTTGGGCACCAGCTAGAGCCAATAACACAAAAAGACAAGCAACTAAGACACAAAATACCAAGTGGAAAATGCCACATACTATAAAAGACATGCATATGATAGGTACAAAGAGTTTATCCATCCCGCTATATCACGGGGGTCTGCTGGAGCCAACACATGGCGCGAGGCAGGAACAAATCCCAGGAAGGGCGCCAGCCCACCACAGGGCACACACACACACCCCCACACACTAAGCACACACTAGGGACAATTTAAAAAGAGTTTATTTTCCTTTAAATACTGATAAAAGCTTTTTAAAGTGTCGATAGTTTAATGGTTTCAGATTCAACTGTCCAAGGTTAGCCACATATTGAACTGACACTAAAATACATAACCACATAATTAACATCATTTCAATCCATTCAGGAAAGTAACATTTTTATCATACTATATAAGTTTGCATACAGAATAAAGCAATCAAGCTGTCAGGTATAAACTGGCTACACGCAATACAAATTGGTCCTTTATGAAACATTTAAGTTTGCATCCTTATTTTCGTGCCATGTGTGGAAGGAAAGCAGTAGAGTTTTAGCACATCTTACTGTTATATTAACATTCTCAAACAGCCTCATCCAATTCAGGGCTGTGGGGTAACAGACCCAATCATGGCAGCACTGGGCACAAGGTAAGAAACAGCCCTGGGCAGGATGCCACTTCATTTACTTTTAGATGTATTTATCTGGCCGACGCCTTTATCCAAGGCGACTTACAACATTTATGTTCCAATTGGTTACATTTTTTAGTTTTCCAATTGGGGTACAGGCGGGTCAAGTGACCAGCTCAGGGTCACACAGTGGTGTCAGTAGTGGGATTACCGATAGACCCACTCATGATCACAACTCCACAAGGCTAGTTAGGAATTGGGGATACAGACACCAGTCTATGATTACACAAATTTAAACTTGTTTAAAAATCTGCCAGGTAAAGAGTAGTGGGCTCTCTATATATTGTAAGGTTTCTAAACTCTTTGGGGTTCCCCCACAATGGGACGACATCCCAAAGAATGATCCCTGTGTCTATGGAAGATAGCCTGTCGGTTGCCTTCTTCACAACCGCTGTGGCAGTTCACTGTAAAAACAAATCTGAAAAGATCGCGGTCACGCTATGAGCACCTGCCGTCGATGGGTGATGCAGGGAACAGGACTACTTGGCCACTAACCTGGGCACAACCCTGCCGGATTGCTGTATAGGACAGCAACAGATAACCGTGCTAAAGTACTGAGACTCAGCCTCGTGTTTTGGGGCTCAAGACAGGGACTCGCACGTCACAATATCTCTCTATTATGATAAATAAAATCTGGGGACGAGACAGGACTTTTTCAGAGAGACACTTTCACGTCCGTTGAGACGAGACTTTGTGCCAAGAGATTTAACCAGGCCCAGGGCCGGAAATAAAAGACAAAGAGTAGATGACAAAGTAGAACGTCGTAAAGAATTGAAAAATGTTGGCGCAACACACATGCAGAGCAGGTTAGAGATAACGAAAGTATTAAACTTCAAAACTCTCAAAAAAATTATAGTAAAAATCACATTAGCACAAACGGAAATTATTAAATCGGTGAAATAACGGAACAGTGAAAAGAGATCAAATATATGGACATAAGTGAAATGTCAGTAAGTATGTAGATATTGTAAGGTTTTAAAGTTTAAGTCAGAGACTTGCAGATCATCTAATTCATGTTGTCATCAGGGAAAAGTAGTGTTTCTTCGCAACAAAGAGGCGTATCCATGAAAATTAAAAGATTTGGTGAAAGTGAAATCCACATACGCGAGCAACACAGACGTGAAGTGGCTGGTGTGTAGCGCAGTCCGGAGGGTTGGCGAGCAAAGCCCCCTAGTGTATATATATATATTAAAAAAACACACAACATACAACACTTACTTGCAGATTTTATTTGCTCCAGTGCTTGATGCCACTCCATAAAAACTGAAAGAAACAGGAGCTGTAGCTTTCAAAGGATTTCTGTGAAACCAGTGCGTCATTGTAGAAGAGTGGGGGGAATCCTCTCTTTAAAATAGGTTTCCAGCTGCAAAAGAAAGAATGAAAGGATTAGATGATAACGCCCTCTGACCCCCGAAGCTCATGCGAAAAGACAATTTCCTCTCAGGGATTAACAAATTATATCAAAAAAATGTGTGAAATGTAGGCTAGTTATGTTTCAGCAATTAAAATAAAAACAAAACAAAACAATACAGTATTTTAAAAGACTTTCACTAGTAAATAATTCTAATAAGTACAATGTCATAGCATTCTGCTCAAACCAAGAACAGTTCAAAACACCCCCATTCAGGATGGAACAAATCCTGTACATGGTGAAATGCAAAATATCTACTCATATTATATATATATATATATATATATATATATATATATATATATATATATATATATATATATATATATAGTTGAAATAGTTTACTGTCAAACAATGCAAAGAGTACGCGACACGTGTTTCGCCCTAATTCTGGGCTCATCAGGTGTACACACTCACTGCACTCCCTTACAGGAATTGAACCTCGGACGTCAGCCCACGGCGTGTGGTTCGTTTATTTGACGGCATGTAGATCGGGGTAATTACATTCACGGCATTCGTAGTCTGAAGCATTACCTGGTAGGTAACCACCCATACAATCCACTTCAGACTACAAATGCCGTGAATGTAAATTACCCCGATCTACATGCTGTCAAATAAACGAACCATACGCCGTGACGCAGCACTAGGGGCTTTGCCTCTAGCGCTGACGTCCAAGGTTCAATTCCCCGAGAGGGGGTGCAGTGAGTGTGCACGCCTTATGAGCCCAGAATTAGGGCGAAACACATGTCGCGTACTCTTTGCATAATTTGACAGTAAACTATTTCAACCATTCTATTCAACCAACCATTCTGCTTCTCGCAACTGAGGGCACCATGGCGGATGTTAGCTGACTTGCTGACCAACCACAAGCGTTACCTGGTAGGTAACCACCCAAATAATCAGATTGTGATTCAGACTACGAATGCTGTGAATATTATATATATATATACACACACAGTACTGTGCAAATGTTTTAGGCAGGTGTGAAAAAATGCTGTAAACAAAGAATGCTTTCAGAAATATAAATAATGATTGTTTATTGATATCAATTTACAAAATGCAAAGTGAGCGAACAAAAGACAAATCTAAATCAAATCAATATTTGGTGTTACTACCTTTTGCCTTCAAACCAGCATCAATTCTTACAGGTCCACTTGCACAAAGTCAGGGATTTTGTAGGATTCTAGTCAGGTGTCTGATCAACCAATTCTACCAAACAGGTGCTAATGATCATTAATGTCACACGTAGGTTGAAACACAGTCATTAACTGAAACAGAAACAGCTTCAAACTGGGTGAGGAACAGCCAAACTCTGCTACCAAGGTGAGGTTGTGGAAGACAGTTTCATTACATGGCAAGATTGAGCACAGCAACAAGACACAAGGTAGTTCTACTGCATCAGCAAGGTCTCTCCCAGACAAAGATTTCAAAGCAGACTGGGGTTTCAAGATGTGCTGTTCAAGCTTTTTTGAAGAAGCACAAAGAAACCGGCAACGTTGAGGATCGTAGACGCAGTGGTCGGCCAAGGAAACTTAGTGCAGTAGATGAAAGACACATCAAGCTTATTACCCTTCGAAATCAGAAAATGTCCAGCAGTGCCATCAGCTCAGAACTGGCAGAAACCAGTGAGACCCAGGTACACCCATCTACTGTCTGGAGAAGTCTGGCCAGAAGTGGTCTTCATGGAAGAGTTGCAGCCAAAAAGCCATACCTCTGACATGGAAACAAGGCCAAGCGACTCAAGTATGCACGAAAACATAGGAACTGGGGTGCAGAAAAATGGCAGCAGGTGCTCTGGACTGATGAGTCAAAATTTGAAATATTTGGCTGTAGCAGAAGGCAGTTTGTTCGTCGAAGGGCTGGAGAGCGATACAATAATGAGTGTCTGCAGGCAACAGTGAAGCATGGTGGAGGTTCATTGAACGTTTGGGGCTGCATTTCTGCAAATGGAGTTGGAGATTTGGTCAGGATTAATGGTGTTCTCAATGCTGAGAAATACAGGCAGATACTTCTCCATCATGCAATACCATCAGGGAGGCGTATGATTGGCCCCAAATTTATTCTGCAGCAGGACAACGACTCTAAACATACAGCCAAAGTCATTAAGAACTATCTTCAGCGTAAAGAAGAACAAGAAGTCCTGGAAGTGATGGTATGGCCCCCACAGAGCCCTGATCTCAACATCATCGAGTGTGTCTGGGATTACATGAAGAAACAGAAGGATGTGAGGAAGCCTACATCCACAGAAGATCTGGGGTTAGTTCGCCAAGATGTTTGGAACAACCTACCAGCCGAGTTCCTTCAAAAACTGTGTGCAAGTGTACCTAGAAGAATTGATGCTGTTTTGAAGGCAACGGGTGGTCACACCAAATATTGATTTGATTTAGATTTCTCTTTTGTTCATTCACTGCATTTTGTTGAATGATGAAAATAAATGATTAACACGTCCATTTTGGAAAGCATTCTTTGTTTACAGCAGTTTTTCACACCTGCCTAAAACCTCTGCACAGTACTGTATGTGTATATTATATTATATATATATATATATATATATATATATATATATACAATCCTACGCCTAAAAATGCAATGATTTTATGTCACATTTTTGTCATGCTTTAAATCGGGCTTATTTTAAAACCTACAAATATATGTTTAGTATCATTCTTTTCAGAATTTATCGAACTTTATTGTGATGTTGTTAGATTTTCAGAATTTTATTCCGTTTTTAAATTATAAGCTAAAAAATATCAAGAACTCATGTCCCGTGAGATGAGGCTTTGTGCCAAGAGATTTAACCAGGCCCGGGGCCGGAAATTAAAGAAAAGAGTAGGACAGCTGCTGTAGAGGCTTTCAAACGTTTGAAGCGCCACACGAGATAAAGATCACACGACACGGCAGCAGCATCAGCTGATCGAGGATAGGAGTGGTATTTGTTTCCCATTGTACAGTATCACCGTTTAAGAGGGGGTTTCAGAGGAGCAACCGCGTCTCCTTGGGGTGCGTTCAGCCCCCCTCTTCACAACATGAGCGGCAGAGTCACGAAGTGGCTGGCACATAGCGCAGGCCAGGGGGGTTGGCAAGTAAAGCGAACAGGAGGTAGGCCCCCTAGTGTATATATATTATAATTATTAGGAAGTTTTTCTTTACACAGAGAACTATAGACAAGTGAGGGTCCGCAGATCGTTCCTACCTTACGCCCACTGCTCGCTGAGATTGGCTTCAGCTGCTCTGCAACCCTACAGTGGATAAGCAAGTCTGGAAGACGTACTGCTAGAAGAACACAAGTAGCCAGCAGAAAGTTTTAGTCTTGTGTTCCTGGGCAAAATCTACGGCAAGCCATACGATTCTGGGACTTGGCAGAAGATAACTATCCATTTTCAGTTCTATGGTCTGACAGAAGGTGCAATCATTTCAAACTTCTGTTAAGCAATTTCTACAACAACTTTTACCTTAAGTAATCGAAGCCTTGAATAGCCAAAATACACCCTATTATCTACGTATTATCATTGTGTGTATGGAACTTTTTGCACTGCACACTATCGTGTGTTGCTCTACCTCTACATGTTTTATCAAAAAAATTGTAAATTGTATGACTACGAAGTTATTACAGCAGTTGGACTCAAACAAAGTCTTGGGAGCTCCCTGGGGCTGCATGTTTTTGTTGAAACCAGAGGTGTCCAGCCCCGGTCCTGGTGGGCTGCAGTGGCTGCAAGATTTTCTTCTGCCCTTTTTCCTAATCAGTGACCAGTTTTCACTGCTAATTAACTCCTTTTCCCTTCATTTTAATTGCTGTGTTTTTAAGGCTTCAAGTCCTCTGAATTGATTCTTTTCTTCATTAAATGGCAGCTAAATTAAATTGGGGCTTCAAACTCCAACCAATTTCACCCCAACCAATTACTTAATGAGAAGCTGATTTCTGGATGTTAATTAAAGCCGTTATTTAATTCCATAGTTTGTCGCTGCTCTTACTCTGCCACAGCAGACATTTCCAAAACTCACTTACTTACGGAGTCCTTCACCTTTCTTTATTTTCAGATATTGTATGATGGACGCTGGTTAGCTGGTCGTGTGTCGGCTCATTATGTGTCTCATTATTGTTTGGTTGTTAATTAAGAAAAAAAGAAACAATTTGGGGGACAGCGTCAAGTTAATTAAAATGAAGGCAAAAGTAGTTAATTAGCAGCAAAAACTGGTCACTAATTAAGAAGATGGTTAGAATGAAAACCTGCAGTTAACACGGCCCTCCAATCACTCATTTTCCCTCTAATTGTTCACATTATTTAGCTCATTTTTTTTCGTGTTCTCTAATTCTGCATTCAAAAAAGCACAGCAGTGTGATTTTTACATTTACAAAACATCTTCTTTTGGCTGCTCAAATTTTGGGGTCACCACAGCAGATCAACTTCTTCCATCTCTTCCTGTCCTTGTCATCTTGCTTTGTCACACCCATCACCTGCATGTCCTCTCTCACCACATCCATAAACCTCCTTTTAGGCCTTCCTCTTCTCCTCTTCCCTGGCAGCTCTATCCTTAGCACCCTTCTCCCATAATACTCAGCATCTCTCCTCTGCACATGTCCAAACCATTCAGTAATTTTTGTATCTTTGCTACAGCTTCAAATGCTTAACTCTCTTTTATTACTTTCCTATTAATTTACCTTTTTCCTGTGTCATTTTCTCCCTCTGTAGCATCCTAATAATGACCATTAACCCCTTGTTGCCTACATTTATTTACAATTATATAAAAAGCAAAATTTGTGTTTTTGTTGTCAAGCAGATACTAAATTAAGTGGAGATTGTTAAATTGAATTTAGTACACAAGCAAACAATATGCTGGTATGTATTTTTATCTTAGCACAACTTTCCTCAAATTTATGGGCGTAGTGGTGGCTCTGAGGCTAAGGATCTGCGCTGGTATCCCGAAGGTTGACGGTCACTGCCAAAAGAGATCCTACTCTGCTGGGCCCTTGAGCAAGGCCCTTAACCTTCAATTGCTCCAGGGGCGCTGTACAATGGCTGACCCTGCGCTCTGACCCCAAGGAGTATGCAAAAAACCAAGTAATTTCTTTCGGGATTAATAAAGTATAATAAAATTTAAAAAATAAATAAATCTGGACAATTTCTCGAAATTAGCAGTGAAAATCCATGTGCCAACACTTCACTTCCATCAGGTGGATGTAGTTTCCAATATGGCTGCTAGATACGATCCTTGGTACGTATCGAATACGCATCGACTTGCATTGGCGAGATACATACGCCACCTCGGCTGCGTTCAGACTGGAAGTGGTTTGAAGTGATTTCCCGACAAACTCCAACAAAAGGTTAATAACGAAGCAGAGCAGATACCCAGGCAAACAACACTGCATGATGAAAGGCCGCAGAAGGTCAGCTTCACGCGCATTTGTATGCTTGTCAATAAATAATGGATAAAATAACCAAAACAATATGATGATGAAAATCTTACAACCCAAGTTAAAAAAAAAAAACAAAACACAACAAAATCCACACGTAACACACATAAATGCTTAGTACATTCTAATAAAAATGCATCAAACTATTTTTATAATTTGTACATTGACACCAAAACACAGAAACCGGGAAATGACAACTTGCCTAGATAGGCCTGGAATTCAAATAAAAACAGGGGTTGGTTGGAATAAAAACCTGCTTCCGCTGGGGGTCCCCTGGACTGAATTGGAGAACCTCTGCTCTAACAGAACAAGAGCAAATTAAAAATGACAATCTATTAGATAGGGTATACATATGAAAATCATAGCAAAGATAAAAATCTTGAGAGCAAATTAATTTGTTTATGAAAATAATTTCCGGCTTCATTTCACACAATACATTGTCTAAGCATAGAAGGAGTTGATTGTGATTGTGAGGGGGCTTTGGGGGAAACAAGAGAGGCACAGCACTCGAGACGAGTGGGAGGACAGTTTCAGAAATGAGGACTCTGCAATATTATCTATTAAATATTTTATAATGTGAACATAATGTGTTCATTGTACATAGTGATAGTTTTTACTATATATCTTTTTAATTTTTTTCTAATGCACAGTCTTGCAACTACACATTGCACTATATACGGTCATGTGTATATATGTATGTGAAAAACAAACTTTATTTGATTTGATCACCTTAATTTCTGGATTTTATGGTATTTTATTATGTATACCACAAAACACAATGTTTATTTTATTAAAGACCGGGAAATTTACAACATTACGACGTCATGCTACGTAAAAGATATTCAAACAAACCCCAAATACACATAAAAAAAGTCGTTTTCGGACACAGGCCGTTTAAATCTGTGCAAGTCAATTTGTTGAAGTCTGCGGAGTTTGATTACTCTCAGCTCGTCGCAAGTAATACATTTTTAGACCTGAAATGAAGAACAACACGCTCAGGTATGATTAGCCACACTGTCCACATTAAACATTCACTGAATGTGTTCCGACTATCGGTGGCCAACTTCAAAATCACACTTAGTTCTATGTTTTTACTAACAACGAAACACGCAGGGATAAATAACGATTTGTATACAAGTCGTGTAAATAATACTCTGTACTATATAATGAAAAAATAACACCAACACAACTCAAGATGCTAAAACATAAACATTACCCAGCTTTCCTCTCGCCGATCTGTCAAGGAAGTCGATGCATATAACCGAACCGTTTCCGGTATTCCTTAGCAGAAGGAGGTCGCCGCGGTCTTTTCTGTCGCTCGGTTGGTCACAAAACAACGACGTCATCTTCGCCCACTCTGATTGGAGAGGTTAGCATTTTTTTTGTCTTCCACGCCCACGTGCGTGCCACGGCTGGGCACTGTTTACGGTTACGTCGAGCGCTAAGGGCTGGGCGTGATCATTGGATCAATCTAGCCTGACGACTGCACGGGAGGCGGAGTTTCAGTAAAATTGACAACAGGAGTCACCAATGACTGTTTACTTTTCAATAAAGTCCGCCCACGCACTTTAACCCACTACCGCGACGATCGAGTGCACATATTAGCATTCTTGTATCCAAATGGAAGTGTATAAAAGATGTGAAAACTAGTCAGGGCTCAGAACATAAAATTGTAGGTTATGTCGGTTCTGCAATATATTAACGTCAAGTCTATTGGCACGTGCGCACTGCACAGCAAGATTAGTACTTGCAGGGCTCTTTAAAACAGTTGACAAAAACACAATATAAAAAATTAAATAAATATAACGTTTTCTTGCCGTGCGACACATATAGCCGTATACAATATACACAATACAAAAGGGTCAGTAATAGAAGAATTAAACGGTAATGGGACAACCATGTCGATGTATTTTACTTTACTTTTACAGTATCTATTGTCACTCTCAAACAAACAGCTGTCTCAGGGGTCTCCCTGTAAATACAAAATCTCTCAATGTCAGGCCAGCGCCTAAATTGTGTTTAATGTAAGTTGTGATAGTTCTGCAATGATTGTGTTATGTTTAAGTGATATAATGCAGAGGTAACTGTGCTTTTTCGTTTATTCTTACCCTCTGTAGTTGTGCATTTGTCACAAATCACCTGCGTAAAATATTTATTAGTATATTATTTATAATTACCTTGCATGTACATCACACATGTTTAATGTAACATTACTTTGATCTATTGGATTAGTTGAAGGCAACTGTGGTTTATACATCTATTGTTTGTACTTTTTTTTTTTTGTCTGTTTGTTTGTTTGAAAGTTGCCTAGGGCTCTACACGGGCATCGAACTGGCACGGAACAGAACACAAAATGGCCTGGTCATAATAATGAGAAAATAATGTAATACAACTGCAAAGTGCAAGTGTACACCAAGTGTATAATAGATAGATAGACAGAAAATGCACTATATGCTAGATAGAAGTCGACAGATGTCTCTATCTGTTACATAGTGACTTCTGTCTATCTATCTAATCCTGCCAACTGCTCTATCTATCTAATAATAGATAGAGTAGTTGTAGTGACTTCTGTCTATCTAATAATAGATAGAAGTTAATAGATAGACAGAAGTCACTATATAATAGATAGATAGATAGATAGATAGATAGATAGATAGATAGATAGATAGATAGATAGATAGATAGATAGATAGATAGATAGATAGATAGATAGATAGATAGGATACTCACACTCCAGAATGACTAAAAAGAAAGAAGACTTCTGACTTGGCAGTTTCAGTCCCAGCGAAGCACTATACATTCATACTCGTTAATGTAGTAAATGACTTGCAGGTAAATGCAGACAGAGGCCATTTATCCTTTCTCATCCTCTTAGATCTGAGTGCCATATTTGACACCATTGATCATAATATTCTTAGAAATCGCCTTAGTCAATGGGTGGGCCTCTCTGGCAGGGTCTTAAATTGGTTTGAATCCTATCTGGCAGGGAGAAAATTCTTTGTTAGTTGTGGTAATTACAACTCAAAGACACATGATATCCTATATGGTGTTCCACAAGGCTCTATCCTGGGTCCGCTGCTCTTCTCAATCTACATACTTCCATTAGGTCAGATTATCTCAGGGAACAATGTGAGCTGCCACAGCTATGCTGATGACACACAGCTGTATTTATCAATAGCACCTGATGACCCCGATTCTCTTGATTCACTAACACAATATCTTACTTGTATTTCTGAACGGATGAATAGTAACTTCCATCCATCCATTTTCCAACCCGCTGAATCCAAACACAGGGTCACGGAGGTCTGCTGGAGCCAATCCCAGCCAACACAGGGCACAAGGCAGGAAACAATCCTGGGCAGGGTGCCAACCCACCGCAGTGAATAGTAACTTTCTCAAGCTAAATAAAGAGAAAACTGAAATCTTAGTGATTGGCAATAATGGATACAATGAGGCTATTAGAAATAAACTTGATATATTAGGATTAAAAGTCAAGACGGAGGTAAAAAGCTTAGGGGTAACTGTTGACTGTAATCTGAATTTTAAATTGCATATTAATCAGATCACTAGGACAGCATTTTTTCACTTAAGAAAATAGCAAAAGTCAGACCTCATATCATTGAAAGATGCTGAGAAATGAGTTCACACATTTGTTTTCAGTCGACTAGATTACTGTAACGCACTCCTCTCAGGACTACCCAAAAAGACATCAATCGTTTGCAACTAGTGCAGAATGCAGCTGCTAGAATCCTAACTAGGAAAAGAAAATCCGAGCACATCTCTCCAGTTTTGATGTCACTACACTGGTTACCTGTGTCATTCAGGATTGACTTTAAAATTCTGCTTATGGTTTATAAAGACTTAAATAATCTCATCCCATGTTATATTCCAAATCGTTATCTCAGATCCTCAAATGAGTGTCTCCTTAGAATTCTGAGAGCAAAACTTAAAAGAAGTGGTGAGGCGGGCGGGTGACCTTCTGCTGTTATGCACCTAAAATCTGGAATAGCCTGCCAATAGGAATTCACCAGGCTGATACAGTGGAGCACTTTAAAAAACTGCTGAAAACACATTACTGTAACATGGCCTTCTCATACCTTCACTGTAATTTAATCCTGATACTCTGTATATCCAATTCATTATAATAACTATCCATAGTAGCTCTAAAATCTGTACTTACCCCTATTCTCTCTTCTGTTTCTTTTTCCGGTGTCCTTTTGGTGGTGGAAAGCCACCACCATCTACTCAAAACGCTGTGATGTTCCAACAGTGAAGAATTAAAAGCCAGAAGTCTGCATGTCCATCATCATCAAGTCCTTCCATGAGAACCCTAGACACAAGAGGACTATTTCATTTATGTTAGGTAGAATGCCCAGAGGGGACTGGGCGATCTCGTGGTCTGGAACCCCTGCAGATTTTATTTTTTTCTCCAGCTGTCTGTAGTTTTTTTTTTTGTTTGTTTTTTCTGTCCACCCTGGCCATCGGACCTTACTCTTTTTTTTATCCATCCATCCATCCATTTTCCAACCCGCTGAATCCAAACACAGGGTCATGGGGGTCTGCTGGAGCCAATCCCAGCCAACACAGGGCACAAGGCGGGAACCAATCCCGGGCAGGGTGCCAACCCACCACAGGACACACACAAACACACCCACACACCAAGCACACACTAGGGGACAATTTAGAGTTACCACTACATCTAACCTGCATGTCTTTGGACTGTGAGAGGAAACCCACGCAGACATGGGGAGAACATGCAAACTCCACGCAGGGAGGACCCGGGAAGCGAACCCACGTCTCCTAACTGCGAGGCAGCAGCGCTACCACTGCGTCACCGTGCCGCCCTTCTTTTTTTTTTATGTTAACTAATATTGTCTTATTTTAATTTCTTATGTTGTTATATATATTTTTTTATTATTAGTTACTGTTCTTCATTATGTAAAGGACTTTGAGCTACTTTTTTGTATGAAAATGTGCTATACAAATAAATGTTATTATTATTATTATTATTATATTGCTGTTGGCATAAAGGACCCCCAGTTGTGTTTCTTGACACACTTCTGCTGAGTGGTTTATTGGCTGAAAGTCCTCAGTGTTGGTGTGTCACAGAGAGAATGTGAAGCATTGTTCAAAATGGCACTCAGTTTTGTTTCAATTCTCTCCTCTTCTGCTACACTCGGCGCACCACAGTGTAGAAAACAGCAGTGCCCATCACAGAGTTGTAGAAGAGGTGAAGGAGGTCACTACCCACATTAAAGGAATGCAGTCTGCTCTGCCTTTTCTTCTCTAGATCCCCTGTGCTATGAAACCAGCCCATCCCATCACTGATGTGGACCCCCATTTACCTTGAGGAGCGACCCACATCTGCATGCACTCCCTGAATGGTGAGCAGGCGTAGAGGCTCTTTAGTGAAGTGAAAGTCCATAAGCAGTTCCTTGGTTCTGCGGATGTTAAACTGCTGTCTGTCTGTCTGTTCTGTACCATGAAACAAGATTCTCCACCTGACTCCTACACTCTGTCTCACCATTTACTTAATTGCAGGACTGAGTCATATGAGCAATTTTCATGCAAAGTTTTGGTAAATATTTTACAACATAAAAAAACATTATTTAGGATAAAAGCATATTACTGTACCTATTTATCCAATTTCAAACGCACTTAATCCAGTTACAGGGTAATGAGAGGTCAGCAACATTTGGGAAAGGCAGCAACCAAACTTCGTCCAGATAAAAGTCTATTTCAGTAAAAGAATATTAAATAACGTAAATTATTTAAAATTCATTTGTGAGCCTGTAACGATTAGCAAGCGATTTCTAAAACTATTAAATAGAAAAACACAAAAGTTAGTTAAAACAAAGAATGTTCACCATTTCTGCCATATTTCAAGCTTTTTCCCCCAACAGAACTGACAGGTTAAATAAAAGAGCCCACCAGACTTTTACGCGCTGTTGCCAACACGTTGACCTTGCAGTCCAAAGCCCACCGAGACATTCGAGCGGTTGCCTGACTGACTGACTGACTGACGGGCCGCGCGCTGCTTACTTCCCGCCTCCCTGTGCTTACTTGGCGCGCCCTGCGTCTCCTTTAAAGGGGCGTTCCCAAGGCTTCGGGCTACCAGGAGAGGGCGGGACTTCCCCTCGCCGAGGTTTGTCTGAGCGGACAGATGGGCTTGGTCAGTATGGGGTGTTGGTTGCACCGGTTACGCCGAGTGCTTGTTACCTGAAATCCCAATTATGAAGAGAGGCAAATAAAAGAGTTGTATGATGTAATGCAAGCCTCAGCGAGATCGTGAACCCACCAGCTAAGGAGCGTGTAAGATGACAGAAATCAGTAAGACCATCCAGAAATGGCACGCCAGTTTTAAGAAAGGCACAGACTTTGATTCCTGGGGACAGTTAGTGGAGGCAATAGATGAATACCAAATGTAAGTTGCCAACTGTTTTCATATGTACCTTACTACTACAAGAAAGCAAATAGAAATCACTTTTAAAAATCCGGAAAGGTCGCGTTCGTAAGTTTGTGTTTTAGTGCAAAGTGTCGGCGAGAGGGTGTCGTTTTTTTTAGGGGCGCTGGTCGCTTTTTATGCAACTTTCCGCTAGAGTAATGAAGTCCATTCGGACCGATCGTGAAGTCGTGCGGTTGATTCCAGCTGTATCTGGCAGGGCGTCTGTGTCAGCTGGCATCTCGCGTTGGCACCCGCTCGCTTCTCCTTTCTGTCGATCAGCGTGGCAGATGAATGTTTGGGGAGACTTTGAGAGAGCGCGTCCCCCTCGCTGACCCCCCCCCCCCCCCCCCCCCCGGCGATGTGATTTCCTCCGCCACACCCTCCCTTATTGTTTTGGGTGGAGAGTCCTTGCGGGATGTGATTCCGCCACAATGGGCTCTTGTTGACGTTGGTTACACGGGATCTGTTCGGTTTGTTGCCTCCACGACTGAGATCTGGAAGTTGTTGGCTCCTCTACGAGGGAAGAAACTTTTAATTTCATGATCTATGTATTTAAGAAAGAACTATTAAGAATTTAATTTTTTAATCACGTATCCTTGTGTGTATAAAGTTGGGTTTGATAGGTTGCTTTCACACTGCATTCAGCATCTCCAAATTCCATTTGTACACGAACGCGGATCCATTTATCACCTCATCTACCTGTCTATCTGTGTGATTCATTGCTGCTTTCCTGCGTGTGCATAACATCCCGTAAATAATTCAGTTCTGGGTGGTACTGTATGAAATCTAAACCTTCAGAATCCACTAGTAGTTAAGCACTGTACTTGGAAAAGTGACCATTCTAGGAGAAGCTTGGAAGGACCATCAGGGGCAGGGCCGGATTTATATGAAAAGAGGTCCTAGGCTATTCCACTTATGAGGCCCTTTCACCTTCCATTTTTAAGTTTGTAAATTACATGAGAGATAATAAAATTTTGCTAACAATTTGAATGTAGGCCCCTCTTGATCTTGAGGCCCTAGGCTGAAGCCTAGTTAGCCTATAGGAAAATCCGGCCCTGATCAGGGGTCTCTTACCTTGTGGTCTGTGTGTGAATTCCAGTACAGTAACTGGTGCAATGTGCTTTAAAAATGGTGAGGTCCTTCAGATGAGATGTAAAACCAAGGTTCTGGCTTTCTGTGGTCATAAAAGTTCCCTGGGAGGGCAACGTTCAAAAAGAGTAGGGTGTTTCCCGATGTCCTGGCTAAATTGCCCACCACGGGCTAATCGTTCTGGCTTCCTAATTGTACCCTGTCCCTTATTGGCTAACTATCTCTTGCAACCCTTCTCCATCTAATGGCTAATGTGTGGCGAGTGTGCTGGTGCCAGAATGGCTACATATTGGAGATGGCTCAAGTGCCAGTGGCCTACTGGCTATGTTAAGCATTTTGAGTGGGCTACAAAAGCACCATATAAATATAATTGATCTCGTCCCATCTGCTTTTCCTGGTGAAGGTCATAGTCTGTAATTAATTGTTATTTTTATAATTATTATACCAGCTATGTTTGTTCTTTTGACTCCATTTCCCCATGGTGGCTTGAAGAATATTTGAGATTCATTTGGGTCTGAGTGGCTCTATATTTTGCTGTAGATGTGGTGGAAGGTATTTTGCATCAATGAGTGACAGCTGTCTTTTTTTCTTCTTCGATTTAAGCAAAATGCTTAATTAAGCATTATTATTATTATTTATTTATTTATCAATATTTTGATTTATTAAAATCAAAAAACACTCCATACATGCAAGTCAAGTTTAACAAAACTGGTTTGACACAAATCGACCACCACCCATGAGAAAGAGAGCCTGGTCAGCAGAATAGCACTTTAATCTTCTTATTCTTCTTCTTCTTTTGGCTGCTCCCGTTAGGGGTCGCCATATCGGATCATCTTCTTCCATATCTTCCTGTTCTCTGCATCTTGTTCTGTTACACCCATCATCTGCATGTCCTCTCTCACCACATCCATTAATCTTCTCTTAGAGTTTTCCTTTCTCCTCTTGCATGCCAGCTCTATCCTTAGCACCATCTCCCAATATACCCGTCATCTCTCCTCTGCACATGTCCACACCAACGCAATCTCGTCTCTCTGACTTTGTCTCCCAACCGTCCCACCTGAGCTGAGCCTCTAATGTCCTCATTTCTAATCCTGTCCATCCTCGTCACACCCAATGCAAATCTTAGCATCTTTAACTCTGACACCTCCAGCTCTGTGTCCTATGCCACCGTCTCCAACCCATATAACATAGCTGGTCTCACTACTGTCCTGTAGACCTTCCCTTTCACTCTTGCTGATAACCATCTGTCACAAATCACTCCTGTCACTCTTCCCTGCCTGCACTCTCTTCTTCACTTCTCTTCCACTCTCCCTTTTACTCTGTACTGTTGATCCCAAGTATTTAAACTCCTCCACCTTCACCAACTCTACTCCCCTCATCCTCACCATTCCACTGACCTCCCTGTCATTCACACACATGAATTCTGTCCTGGTGGTCCTACTGACCTTCATTCCTCTCCTTTTATACCTCCACCTCTCCAGGGTCTCCTCAACCTGCTCCCTACTATCGCTACAGATCACAATGTCATCGGCAAACATCACAGTCCACGGAATAGTAAAAATATGTAAATAAGATCTATGAAGATTAGAGTTTGGCCTTGTGCTTTACAGGATCGCCAGTCACTAGAACTAAATTAACGTGTGGAGTCTTCTACCTTGTCTGTGTGCCAGTTGAAGAAGTGGAAGTGTAGATCCATTACTGAATCTACTTAATTCATGTAAGAGTTGTGAAGGAAGGGGGTGATCCCGGCAGCATCAACCTTAAGGCTGGATGATCATGAATGGAGAGGTCAATTTAAGAGAGAGGGAATTACTTACTTTTAATATTTGTAAATTGGTTTGGGTAAACGCTCTGGTTCTTCTTCTTCTTCTTTCGACTGCTCCCATTAGGGGTTGCCACAGCGGATCATCTTCTTCCATATCTTTCTGTCCTTGTCATCTTGTTCTGTCACACCCCCATCACCTGCATGTCCTCTCTCACCACATCCATAAACCTTCTCTTAGGCCTTCCTCTTTTCCTCTTCCCTGGCAGCTCTATCCTTAGCACCATCTCCCAATATACCCGTCATCTCTCCTCTGCACATGTCCACACCAACGCAATCTCGCCTCTGACTTTGTCTCCCAACCGTCCCACCTGAGCTGACCCTTTAATGTCCTCATTTCTAATCCTGTCCATCCTCGTCACCCCCAATGCAAATCTTCGCATCTTTAACTCTGCCACCGTCTCCAGCCCATATAACATCGCTAGTCTCACTACCGTCCTGTAGACCTTCCCTGTCACTCTTGCTGATACCCGTCTGTCACAAATCACTCCTGACACTCTTCTCCACCCACTCCACCCTGCTTGCACTCTCATTTTTTTCACTTCTCTTCCACAATCCCCATTACTCTGTACTGTTGATCCCAAGTATTTAAACTCCTCCACCTTCGCCAACTCTACTCCCTGCATCCTCACCATTCCTCTGACCTCCCTCTCATTCACACACATGGTTAAATGTGAAAAAAATGGAGACACCAAAAGGCATGACAGGAAAACAAAAGTGTACCTTTGTAATCGCGGAATGCCAGCTATTTGTAACTTGTAAGTGACTTTTATTCTAAGCAGTGTCAGTTTCTACCGTTAACTTTGATTGGGGAAAATTTGTAAAGGTGCAAAAAAATCATGTAGTGGTGTAAGTGTAAAGTAGGGTGCAGGTATTCACATTCACATAATGAATGTTATTACTTAACTAGGGGATAAAGGCCTGCACTATGCACCAGACACTTCGCATCTCTGCAGCTCACGTTGTGAAAGGGGTAGGGGCTGAACACACCCCATGGAGACGCGGCCGCTCCTCTGAAATCCCCTCTTAAACGCTGATACAATGGGAAACAAATAACCATTTTATTTTTTTTTACCTCCTCTTTGCTCGATCAGCTGCTGCTGCCGTGCCATGTGATCTGCATCTCGCATGGCGCTTTGAACATTTAAAAGCCTCTACAGTTGCTGTCCTACTCTTTGTCTTTTATTTCCAGCTCCAGGCCTGGTTAAATCTCTTGGCACAAAATCTTGTCTCGCAGTCCATGAGTTCTTGATATTTTTTAGTTTATAATTTAAAAAAACGGAATAAGAATCTGAAAATCTAACAACATCACATTAAAGTCTGATAAATTCTGAAAAGAATGATACCAAACATATATACCGTATTTACACGTGTACTCCCGAAAATTAGCATTAGATAATCAGGTGCGCATCATACACAAGTAAATTGTTTTCTGTAATGTGTACTACTTCTGCTTGGGCTCGCTCGCACACTTTCTCTCTCTCTCTCGCTCGCTCTTTCGTCATGCAAAAAAAACAGAAGGGCATTTAGCAGAAAACGTGCCCTAAACACTTCCTATACAATCACAACGCGCATCGTACACGGGGTACATTTTTTTCGCGATTTTCTTTGTAAAAATTAGGGTGCGTGTCTTACACAGGGGCGCATGGTACATGAGTAAATACGGTATGTAGGTTTTAAAATAAGCCCGATTTAAAGCGTGACAAAAAAAGTGACAGAAAATCGTTGCACTTTTAGGGTTAGGATTTTATAGAGAGAGTGTAGATTTTAAGGAGGAAAATCTTATAGTCGTTTAGTCCTGGGTGTATTTCTAAATTACTTTGACGATATTTTCATTTGAAAAGTATCTGTTTCTGTCAAAAACATAGACATTTGTGGGTGATTCCAAACTTCTGAATGCTGCTATATGCCATGTACAATTATTGACTTCTGGTCAGTGAGAGGGAGCATAGAGCGGTGAACAAAACAGTAGAGGGTGGCTATCAGGTGGTCTTTTGCCACACTTGGCGGCTCCATTTCTCTTCTCATACTTTGAATTTTTGTGGCATTCAATAATCAAAGAGCAAGTCTCACTTGCTGCAATCATACCCAAAGATAAATAATGACTTAATCTACTAAAATGCATTATGCACAGCTAATGTAAATCTGGTGTACAGTTTTTAATCAGGCATTCTGTCACAGTT
Source organism: Erpetoichthys calabaricus (assembly GCF_900747795.2). Classification (NCBI taxonomy): domain Eukaryota; kingdom Metazoa; phylum Chordata; class Cladistia; order Polypteriformes; family Polypteridae; genus Erpetoichthys; species Erpetoichthys calabaricus. The sequence continues at coordinate 3,504,299 of NC_041408.2, read as the reverse complement.
CTCCAGTAGGAGATGGCACAAACGGATTACTAAATGTCAGAAATCTGCAGATGGGGGACTATTTGTGTGCTGCAATCTTCTCTTTCTGAGAAAGGCCTATTTATTTTGATATACTTGAAGTTTCATATACAGTTCATGCACTGTTATGTTCTTGGAAATAAATAATCTACATAAATTCACAGCAACATCATTATTACAGAAAATGAATTTCTTTGTAGATAATTCATGCTGTACATAACATGTATTAGCATCTCATTATTTGTATTTAATAATAACCACAGTACAGATATTTTCTTGAATTTTAACAGTAGATTTAGAAAGTATTCAGGCCGCTTCTGTTTCTGCACCCTTAACTGTGCTGAATGTTTGAAGTCATTGAAGGATCGCAAGATGAAAAGTCAAATTATGTGGTGCCGTTTTGCTGACGGTGATTCAAATTTCATCATATTACTGAATGCTGAGGTTGATCTTGGTTCCTTGAAATTTACAGAATTTTAGAACCATATACTAATAGGTTGCTCTTGAGCCCTAAGGGTGTCGGTTTATTATTTCAGATGGCTAACGTAAACTGCATTACACAATAATATTACAGTATGAGGTTATTTTAAATCAATTATCTTTCCATAAGATGTATATAAGCAAAAATGACAATGATGATGGTATAACATTTAATATGTCTTGTAATTGAATGTGTATGACAGATGCAATTGTTAAAAATATTATAATGGAAAGGGCTTAAAGTTTAATATGGAATTACACCTTTTACTTAAAAGTCCCTGATGATTTTACTTAATAAAATAGGAAAATGATTGTGCTTTTCCAAAACACACACTCGGATGGAAAAATGTTGTTCTTTGTTTCCAAGTATATCCCAAGTTCAGACAACACACGGTTTTAGGGTGTGACAAGATGACCAATCAGCTATGATTTGCACCCCGTTTAATTTGTAGCCTCTCCTAGTTTAAAAATCAGGAGTGGTCTCCCCGAGACTTTCTCGTATACTCAGATGTGAGGATGGATATTCGAGGAGTAAACCGCAAGACAAGGATTATATTTATATATTATGTACATTAAAGAACCATCAACAACAAGTCAAATTAATAATATATTGAGCAGTTATTCTAAAAGTAAAGATGAATAAATCAGACTCTGAAGCTGCATGAATAAAAGGTAAAGCACCACTTCTGGTTAGCGGAAATAGCTCAAAAGTTGATAGAAATCTACATTTGTACCGAATACTTGTATGCAAAATTTGATTGACCTGAGTGAAAGTGAACTCAAAAGTTATCGTTTTTATATACACACAGACATGATTCGAAAAATGGTATTTTCGGACTCAAGGAGGTCTAAAATGTCGAGATTCATCAAAATCTCAAAGTGTAATTTTTGGCGGATTCCAATACTTATCCTATACTTTGTATACAAGAAAGTCAGGGAGGTCTAAAATGTCGAAATTCATCAAAGTCTTGACATCAAATTTTCGGTCGTTTACAATACTTTCCCAATACTTCGTATACGAGAAAGTAAAAAGGGAATTTAAAAATGATAAGAGAGAGGGAACACTGGAAAATAACAACACCTTGCAAAGCCCAGGTCTTTGCGTTCTTGTTTTACAGGTAACTGAAGTGAGTTACAGTTGTTCATCCATCCATTTTCTAACCTGCCTATGCAGATCATGGAAGGAGAGGCCTGTCGCAGTAACACTGAATGCAAGGTCAGAAGGCCATGGATAGGGTGCCACTTTGCAGGACACACACACACACACACACACACAAAGATAGCTCAGAGTTTAGTTAATCTAATCTGCGTTCCTTGGCCTGTGGCAGAAGGCCCACAAAGACGCCGGGTAGTCCTTGGAAACTCCGCATTGGCACAAAGGACTGATGTGTTTGTTTTTTTTTTTCCAAAGGGAGGCTTTTCAGTCGATGTGTTTTGCATGGAGTGGAGTTATTTTTAACTTCTTACTGCATGGAGGATCTTCCCACTAGCAGGTGAAGTGGTGTTCTTGGATTTGCATGCTGAAAGTTTCCTTTCCTGATTGTGCATTCGCTTTGGAACTTGCAGGGGAAAATGATTTGTCTCCATGCATTTCCTTGTATTTAATCTCCGTGTCATCAGTGGAGCTTACGTTACGTGGTTATAACCGGGGTTGGCACTTTGATGTGAAAACGAGTTCCTGCTGCACTTTTCATCACATTAGCATATGCTGTTATACCTGGTTATTAAATCTGAAACCTTTCCACCTCCGCTCCATTTATTTAAATATTACACACAGCATGTTTGAATTTCCCCGAATGTTACTCTTGTCAGTTTATACAGCTGTGATCTCACAAGATTTCTGACCTGCAGTTTGTAGCAAGGGGGACTTTTCACTTGCAGGGCCAAACGCGATTCTCAAGGCGAGACAACCAGTGAAAAAGTGTGCAGCGAAGAGCAATGAAATCCTGCGCTGCCAAGACTCCGCCCACAGGGCCTCTCCCTAAAACAAACCCAAACTTTCCAGTCCGTGCATTTTAAACCAGTGCCAGGGTTTCAGGGAGAGAGCAAAAGAAACTGAAGAAAAGTCCTGAGAGAAAATGAAAAGCTAAAATTGCTGTTATCCATTCAGGAGCTCAGTAGCACAAGGTAACTGAAGTTTCATATTGAATGTGCACTGAGACGGTTTACGGAAATTTCGCCTCTCACATTTCACCCCCACCCCCATAACCTCTAATACCCAGACGTTTTGAGTGTTGTAAGTTTCTAGAAAAAATAAAGTGAATAATCGTTCTCAGCATTCAAAACTGACTTTCCTAATTTAAACATTTTTGTAGCAAAACGCTAAATAGTTAGCAATAGTGCATCACTTAAATGAAACGCTCTGTAAACATACATACATTTTTGTTTCAATTAAACGAATCCAAACGATTTTACAAAAATTAATATCACATGCTGTTGTGAAAAAACATACGTGACATACAATTATGTACTAAATTAGTATCTTTGTAATTTTAATGTTCACAAAAAATAATTTCCGTTTATAAAATTATTGATTACTGCAGTGGGTTGGCGCCCTGCCCGGGACTGGTTCCTGCCTTGTGCCCTGTGTTGGCTGGGACTGGCTCCAGCAGACCCCCGTGACCCTGTGTTCGGATTCAGCGGGTTGGAAAATGGATGAATGGAAATTATTGATTAGAACTCAAAGTTGTATGCGATGTCTCTAAAGTAATCAATTACATTATCCATCCATCCATTATCCAACCCGCTATATCCTAACTACAGGGTCACGGGGGGTCTGCTGGAGCCAATCCCAGCCAACACAGGGCACAAGGCAGGAAACAAACCCCGGGCAGGGCGCCAGCCCACCGCAATTACATTACGATTTTCAAAATTTTGGGCTATTCCTTCGATTCTAATAAAAAATAGCAGCATGCTTCTTGTTTCTCTGATTGCCTGGATTACCGTCATGATGCAAAAATAACGCTTTCAGTGAGAAAGTAATACACGATGCAGTGTGTGTGGGTAACGCAACAGTTTTGATATTGCACTGTCTGCGAGGTGCTGATGGTTCTTCAACACGGCCACGCACCACCGATAATCAGGCGGCAAAAACCGTAAACGCACGTCTTAGTGCTGGCAGAAAAATGCGCGAAATCCAGTACAATTATACAGTACTATATCCCATAACACGGATTACATTTGAAGTACAATACTCACCTTTTATGGAGGCATAACGCATACTATGTTCAGTGGAACACGTCGATCTGTGAGTGGTATAAGAACACTATCTGAGTGAACTATTTTTATATTCAATGTTGGGTAAGGTTTATTAAATTTTTAATTGCAATTATAGATATGTACATAAATACGGGGGCAAAATATAATGGGGGAGGAATTACCGGGGACGAAATGTGGGGGGCAACTTATCTGGACGCCCACTGAGACAGTGGGTACAGACAAACAGACATACACATAGACCAGCGCAGCTACTGGGCTCCACGCATGTGCCTCGATATCTTTCTGTCATTTTAACTATTGTGACAGCAAATAGAGTTCCCAGTAGATATGCATTGTGGTCTGTGGGTACTCAGCATGTTAACACGCTGTGGTTATTATGTCACGGCGTGTTTGCATTTTCAGTTAGACTGTCATGTTACGTTTCTTTAGTTATTTGTTAGACGTGCAGGCAGAAGGTGGATGTCATTCAGCCCCCTCTGTGCATCTGCTGGTGTCGTTTGGCAGATTTGTTATTTCAGGTGTTTTGAGCACTGAAATCTGCGTGTCCTGTGGCTCTTTGTTATCCGCTCTCTTAACAGCGTGTGACACGCCATTTACTTCAAACACATATTTTGCAGTTCATTTTGTTCTGAATATGGCTGCCAATTCTTTGAAGCTTACAGTCGACTCCTTCACCATCGTTGTAACGATGAACAGCAGAGAGCACCTGCGACAACGCACCGCTCACGCTTACCTTTCATCCATTGATGCTGTCGAATGCCGATGTATAACCTTACGCTGCAGAAAAGTTTTTCTCTTCCGTCATGCTGTGTTTATTTTTTAAACGTGCTTTCTGGACACGTGACACCCACATATAGGTCTGAGAGGGGTCTTTTTAGGAGACTTATCGACTGTAGACAGAAGCTGGCTGTGTGTCGGAACACAAGAGCACTGCTTTCAATTCATATTATGAATCCTGAATATACCGTATATGCTCACGTATAAGTTGGGTCTTGAAACCCGACAAATTGATCATAAAATCAAACCCCGACTTATACGCCCGTTCAAAAATACGACACTTACATTTTTATTTTTAACATCTTCTTGTCTCCTCCAATCTCTCATCAGTTCCTCAGACACATTGCATTTTGTTGCAGCAGCTCAGTTACCAATTTCTTTCACCACTTCAACAACTTTTAATTTAAAACCAGCTTTATGTTTTCTTCTGATTGAGCGCTCCATCGTAAATAAGGGACGCTCTTATGATAAAGGGGTATGAGGGTGTGAGACACAAAAAAAACACAAATCAGTGCAAACGTTGCTTCGGAATAGTTCAGGTATTACCGTGTGGTCACAGAGGCACAATACATAGAAAAGAAAAAGGCCGTGTGCTCCGTGGTTACTCTGTCAGGTGGGAATTAGCATATCGCAATCTCTTGGACCAATAGCATGAGTTTTCTGCATTTGACTTATACAACCGACATTATAAAATACCGGAAATTATACCGTAAAATCAAGCCCTGACTCATCCGTGGGTGAACTTAAACGCGAGTATATATGGTATGTATATACTGTGTGTATCAATATGTGTGTATATATTGTAAGGGGTGTAACTCGGGACGCCCATAGCCTTGAAGAACCGGGGGATGACCTGCACGGGGCATTATCTCCCCATGAATGCTACAAGGCAGCCCCCCTGGGTTATGGTAGCACCACCGATTCCCACAGGGCATCTTGGGAACTGGAATTCTTTGGCTCAGCCTTGTTGGCATTCTGTAGGAGGGGCACAAGGGGGCATCGAAGGAACTAGCGAGCCCCACTTTGTCGTCTCCAGCCCAACCCAGAAGTGCCAGTGTAGTGTAGTAATGCATTTTATTACTAGAAACTAGCGACCTGGCGTGCGCTACGCTGCGCGTTGGATGACCACAGTTGAAGGACTGCCTGTTTAAACGTGGCTGCCAGTCGTGAACTGGGTCCTTCATCGCACCGCATTTGATTTTTGCATGGGAAACAAAATTTCAAAACAAAACCCATGATTGACGAAGTGTGGGACGCAGACTAATCAGAAGGGGTTTCAGTTGCCTTTCGTTGTGCGGCAGAGATGCGTCGTTGAGCTAATCTGTGTGAATGCTGACTGTCCGTTTCTTGCGAGCGACTGGCACGCCTTTGCGTCTTTGCTTCGTGATGATGCTGTAATGTGTCCTCTCTCGCAGCAGCAGGTTCAGTTGCCTTTCGTTTCGGCATTGTTCCGTAAGGTCTCCTAGGTACAAGTGCACATGGGTATCTGAAGACGGAAAGGCATAGTGGGCCGGAAGGGAGAAAATAGAAAATCGCGGCTTGAAACACACGAATTGGTGACCAGGGGAACCATCCGACTCAGACGCGGGGCTCGAAATACTCACGTGCACAAAGGGGAAAGAACGGAGGGGGGGAAGCAGGAATTCTGAGAGGGGAAGGACTGGGGCTTTTCTACTGGGGCGGCTATACAGCCAAAAGGAACCCGGACACGGACGCCGCGCTGGGCTTTTATTATATAGATGTTTGTGATGCACCATCTGTTGGAATGACAAATGCAGCAAATTTTATTACAAAATACATTCCCATAGGTGGTGCACTGCAAACGTTAACACGGAGGTCTACGTTGATTTCTTAGATTTCCACCCGTCTTAAACGGGTAGCACAGCTAGTAAAACACAATTTAACTGAAACAGAAGCTTGACTAAAATAATGTTGTGATTGCAGTGGTATATATGTGCACATCTCTTTATATCTTAAAATTAATTTAAGGTTTATATTTGTCTGACATTTTTGTTTTTATATTTTTCTCTTCAGACTAGCAAGACAGCTACAGAAAGAAGTCCAGTCCTCAAATTCTTCTGATATCTCAGAAGACCAAAAAGTAAGAAAAAGGTCTTTGTAAAAACAGTGCTTTCATTTGAATCCAGTGTGCTGTTTAAAGTGTAAGACAGAAGGCTTTACGATCAAAGTTAAGATGTGATGTACACTGCAGGGGCACTAAGGGCTACAGTAGCTGTCAAAATAATACGATGTCTGAAACACAAACTGCTTCTTTCCGATTGTGGCAACATTTTGCAGGCAGAGCAGACCTCCTGGTGAGAAAGACGACGTGTCTCTCTGGCTGCTTCAGAAGCTGACAGTTTGATTTTCTACAAACACAAGTTGCGCAGAAAAATCTTATCGGCCAGCTCCAGGAAGCTGTGAGATATGGAGAAGCAAAAGTTTGTGTAGCTGACAGTTTTTTAATAAGACAGATCATGGGTTTGCTTCTTTGTTTTAGAATTTGGGGAGAGGCGCAGAGATAGCAGTGATGGGACGTAACTTCTGTGGCTAAAGATTAAAGAGAGTGCTTGAAAAATATCGTGGTGTCGGATTGAAAGTCAAGGATTAAATCATTTGCAGTTTTATGTGGTGTTTTTGTGTTCTCAGATAAAATATAATTCATTGGTGACCCATCCTTGCCTGATACTATTTTATGATGTAATGGCTGAGGTATTAGACACCTTAACGATTGCTGATCTGCTTTCTTATTTTCTCTCATTGTGTGACCCTGATAAAGTCACTTAACCTGCCCGAGCTGCAAGTGTAAATAATATCTTTATATAGATGTAACCTGTGGCATGGGGGGGGATTGGAAGCTGTAGCCCCCAGATACAGTGCATCCAGAAAGTATTCACAGCGCATCACTTTTTTCACATTTTGTTATGTTACAGCCTTATTCCAAAATGGATTCAATTCATTTTTTTCCTCAGAATTCTACACACAACACCCCATAATGACAACGTGAAAAAAGTTTACTTGAGGTTTTTGCAAATTTATTAAAAACAAAAAAACTGAGAAATCCCATGTCCATAAGTATTCACAGCCTTTGCTCAATACTTTGTCGATGCACCTTTAGCAGCAATTCCAGCCTCAAGTCTTTTTCAATATGATGCCACAAGCTTGGCACACCTATCCTTGGCCAGTTTCGCCCATTCCTCTTTGCAGCACCTCTCAATCTCCATCAGGTTGGATGGGAAGTGTCGGTGCACAGCCATTTTAAGATCTCTCCAGAGATGTTCAATCAGATTCAAGTCTGGGCTCTGGCTGGGCCACTCAAGGACATTCACAGAGTTGTCCTGAAGCCACTCCTTTGAGATCTTGGCTGTGTGCTTAGGGTCGTTGTCCTGCTGAAAGATGAACAGTCGCCCCAGTCTGAGGTCAAGAGCGCTCTGGAACAGGTTTTCATCTAGGATGTCTCTGTACATTGCTGCAGTCATCTTTCCCTTTATCCTGACTAGTCTCCCAGTTCCCCACAGCATGATGCTGCCACCACCATGCTTCACTGTAGGGATGGTGCCAGGTTTCCTCCAAACGTGACGACCTGGCATTCACACCAAAGAGTTCAATCTTTGTCTCATCAGACCAGAGAATTTTCTTTCTCATGGTCTGAGAGTCCCTCAGGTGTCTTTTGGCAAATTCCAGGCGGGCTGCCATGTGCCTTTTACTAAGGAGTGGCTTCCGTCTGGCCACTCTACCATACAGGCCTGATTGGTGGACTGCTGCAGAGATGGTTGTCCTTCTGGAAGGTTCTCCTCTCCCCACAGAGGACCTCTGGAGCTCTGACAGAGTGACCATCGGGTTCTTGGTCACCTCCCTGACTAAGGCCCCTCTCCCCTGATCACTCAGTTTAGATGGCCGGCCAGCTCTAGGAAGAGTCCTGGTGGTTTCGAACTTCTTCCACTTACGGATGATGGAGGCCACTGTGCTCATTGGGACCTTCAAAGCAGCAGAAATTTTTCTGTAACCTTCCCCAGATTTGTGCCTCGAGACATTCCTGTCTCAGAGGTCTACAGACAATTCCTTTGACTTCATGCTTGGTTTGTGCTCAGACATGAACTGTCAACTGTGGGACCTTCTATAGACAGGTGTGTGCCTTTCCAAATTATGTCCAGTCAACTGAATTTACCACAGGTGGACTCCAATGAAGCTGCAGAAACATCTCAAGGATGATCAGGGGAAACTGGATGCACCTGAGCACAATTTTGAGCTTCATGGCAAATGCTGTGAATACTTATGGACATGTGCTTTCTCAGTTTTTTTATTTTTAATAAATTTGCAAAAACCTCAAATAAACTTTTTTCACGTTGTCATTATGGGGTGTTGTGTGTAGAATTCGGAGGAAAAAAATGAATTTAATCCATTTTGGAATAAGGCTGTAACATAACAAAATGTGGAAAAAGTGATGCGCTGTGAATACTTTCTGGATGGTCTGTATATTGCAGCCAGCCCCTGATCTTTTTTATTCAATGACTAGCCATCCCCCGTGGCTCCGCCCATGTAGTAGTGAAATAGGACAGCAAGGAGGGCCCCACCCGGCTCCCCACTTCTGATGTCACGCTTCCCCCTCCCCTCGGCCCGCAGCCTCTGTCTCCGATTAGTGCGAATATTTAGCTCCTGCAAGCGAACTCTGATTCTTAGTGCAATGAGAGAAGTTGCAAAATCAACCGGAATGTTCAAGCAAATTCTAGAAAAAAAACGATCCAAATCCGTGAAGTAGTTCTCTTGTTCATTAGCGAAGTGGAGGTAATATACGCCATAAGTGAGGAGGGCCCTGCCCTGCTGCATGTCTCTCGGATTCGCAAAAATAAATCAGTACCACAAGCGAACTATGATACTTAGTGCGATGAGAGAAGTCGCAAAATCAACCAGAATGTTCAAGCAAATTACAGAAAAAAACCCGATCCAAATCCGTGAAGTAGTTCTCTCGTTCACTAGCTAAGCGGAGGTAAGATAAGCCCCGAGGCTAGCATGTGAGTGAGGAGGGTCCCGCCCCGCTGCATGTCTCTCAGATTCGCAAAAATAAATCGGTTGCACAAGTAAACTGTGATACTTAGCGCAACGAGAGAAGTCGCAAAATCAGCCGGAATGTTCAAGCAAATTATAGAAAAAAATCCGATCAAAATCTAATGGACATACAGACAGACAGATGTTGGATTATATATATATATATATATATATATAGATAATAGAGAGAGAGAGAGATGTTTAAGATAAATTAGATTAAGCCACTGAGCCAACAACGAGATGTGCAACTACAGTCGGCAAGTGACACACACCTTAGGACTAGGTGACATCACGCAGTGTGACATCATTTTAGGACTGTTACTAGTACTACTACTTTTTTTCATTACATTTTTAGACACATATATGATTATCGTGTTTATATAATCTAAAGGTAGTTCATTTTATTAGTGACCATTGAGAGTCGATGCTTCATAGATAAAGCAGCTAGTTTAGATGTGTCCAATTCCATAAGCTAACAATTAAATCTAATCTGGCATGTGTGCCAACATCCATCCATCTATTATCCAACCCGCTATATCCTAACTACAGGGTCATGGGGGTCTGCTGGAGCCAATCCCAGCCAACACTGGGTGCAAGGCAGGAAACAAACCCTGGGCAGGGTGCCAGCCCACCGCAGGGCGTGCCAACATTTAACATCCAAAATAAGAACACTAAGGAAGTTTAAAGCAGGAGGAAATTCCCCTAATCACTAATCTATCAAAGTCTTGGTTGAGTACAAAACATTTCATTTACTGCCAAGTTTATTCCCAAATCCTATCATCATCTTCATAGCAAAGTGGGTTCCTTTTCTCCATTTAAATTTACATTTCATTACTTTTTCACTTTTGGTATTTCATAATTGGCTTTCATGCCTAAAATGGTCATTTATAATAAGAGTACTTTTTTTCTTTACAGAAAACTCTAGGAAAAATTGCAACATGCCTTGAACTTCGGAGTGCAGCATTGCAGGTAGGTTAAAGGAAGAGATGATAATAAGAAGAATTTTTTGCATTTATATAGCGCTTTTCTCACTACTCAGAGTGCTCAGCAAGGTAATAAATGTACATTTTAAACAAAAACAAGAGCTGGGCACGCTATTGACTTTTTTCACTTTCTCATATAGGATATTATAGGAATCGTGAAAAAGTTTGACCTTGAGATTTTGATGAATCTTGACGTTTTAGACCAGGGGTCCTCAATTGAATGGATGGATAGACCATGGCACGCAAAATACTGTACTTTATCAGTCATGCTTTTATTGTTAGTGGTACTGTGTTTTAGCTGAATTAAACAATATATCACATCTCTTTTTATCTACTACAATAGTCTACTCATTCCCAAGATGAGTTCAAGCTGGAAGATTTAAAGAAACTGGAACCAAGTATGTATCTCCATATTCACTATCTTATATTTTTACAGCAGTGCTTTATTTTTTCCTCAGGATGAATATAATCTTGAAGAACTCAACATGTGCTATGATAGTAAAGACGACATTGGAAATGAATACTTGAGTGAATATTTATTTCAGTTATATAAACTTGTTCAGTATTTTTTGGGTTTCTTTTCACAAATGACATCCAGTAATTAATTTGTGAAAATTGAACTCTGCTAAGAATCCTGAGCTTCTTGCGTATTGATGAATGTCTGCCTGGTGGAGTCGCTGGTTTACTGCCATCATTTTCAATGATACCAAAAAGCTCATCTTTCTCACCTCCTCTGACTTTTCGTCTTCCTCACTATGTTGGCTTCATTTTCTGTTATAAATTGAATCTTTGCCCCACAGCAGTGTTTCTAAACCACTTGAGGGCTGCAAACATATTGATTACAATGGTATTAGGTAATGGTGGGATGTGTGGTGGGTCACCACTCACCAGAGTCCTCCCCCAGCGCTGACCATCACGCTGATTGAACCCCATACTCTGAGAGTCGTGTTCAGTTCACCAAGGGGACCTCCCCCTCACTGTGACAATGAAGGGGGTCCTCCCTCCCTTCTGGTGGGTCATGAAGATAATTATATGGTGAAGAATGGATTGTGGCACTAGAAGAGCTGGTGGATGTATCACGAGGAGACACCATGGAAGTGATCAGTTTTGTTGACAGTCCTCACAGTCCTCTTGCTTAACGTACTAAAAGGGGAAGGAGGAATGCAACAAAACAATATATATTATTGTGCATTTATTAAGAAAATACTAAAGGAGAAAGAAACACAGCAACAACAAAAAGTACAAAGTTTATAGTGAACAGCCCTGCCTCTGTGGTTTTCAAACACGTTTGAACTGCACTGCGAAGCATCTCAATTGAAGAATTGCACATTGGCAAACAGTCGGTGGACAGTCACGAACCTGCAACGTCTGGCGCAGAAGCGGTTTCCTTGCAGACTGAGCTAATGGGAGAATTTCTTTAGTCGCCTGCAGAAAAACTTTAAGTACGGTGTGGGTGGAGAGCGTCCTGGTGATGCCATCTGAGCTCTTCTCCCTCTATGTCAGCCCTCACCTTTCTGCACAGCATAGCCATTATTCTCCACCCGTCCGCAGCATAAATCCCATCCTCTTCGGCAAATGAGTTGATGTGGACTTGCAGCACGAGGCCTATCAGTCTGAAGATTTACACAGTGGTGAACGGCCGGTGGTCGGGCTTCAACCTACAACGTCTGGCTCAGAAGTGGTTTCCTTGCAGCGTGAGCTTAACAGGAGAACTTTTCTAATCAGCAGTAAAGAGACTGTTTCTGAGCGGTGTGGGCAGAGAACTTCCTGGTGACAACACCTGAGCTCGAGCTCAGCCCTCATCTTTTGTCGCCACTACAACCTTCTTACCACCATAGGGAGGCTCTTCCACTTCTCCCTTTCCAGGATTGTCCACAACACTCTCTCTTCTCTCTCTTTTACTCATTCTTTTGGCCCTGAGGTCTTCTCCTCTCACCTCGCAGCCACTTCTCCCATTTAGTTTTCAAGGTTGGGGCTGGGTCACCTTGTGAGAAGTCCACATACTGGCCCCTGGCATTACGACACTGACCTTTTTAGTTGTCTTAATCAGGCCGCGTTTTGTCAGCCAGACACTCACTCACACAACATTTCAAAGATGGATGGTTAATAGTTTTCTGTTTTATTCACTCATTTTCATAAATTTTGAACCTTCTTATCTATTTGACCTTTTTATGAACGTTTATTTCAAAATGAACAACGACCTGATGGCTTTGCGAGATGAAAACATAGCGCAGTATCCGCTCTCCCAATTCAAGGCTCTAGTTCAGTGCCCACTTGTAGTCTGGGTGGATTTTGCACTGGGTACCGTTTTTCTTCCACACCCCAAAAGACGCCCATGTTTATTGGTGACTTGAAATTGATCCTGGCTCAGAATTAATGGACATATTACTTTGTTATTTGAAGTGTGTTAGTTTTATTATTACATATTTGTTTTATGTTCCTTTATTTATATACAAAAAGTTAGGCAATTTGGTGTGTTTTTACAGACTGAAAGTATAATGTGAAAGGTTTAACAGTTTGCTGACTACATACACTGTGTTACGTGGTAGATGTATAAATGTATGAAGGCGAGTTAAAAATGATCCGCACTATATATATATATATATATATATATATATATATATATATATATATACACACACACAGTATATTGAATATATATATATATATATATATATATATATTCAAACTTGTGTTGGCGGCACTGTCTTTCTGCAAGAGGTCACTGCTGTGTCAGGTGTGAACGTGTTACGTCCGATCATTGGTAACTGCGGTGCAAGAATCAATGGCTGCCCCACTTGTGATTTGTACAAAAGAAGAGCGACGTGCAGTGATTTGTTTTTTTGTGGTCTGAGGATGTGCCTGGTGCTGCTATTTATCGAAGACTTTGTGAACAGTATGGAGAAAGTGTTTTGTCACAAAGAAGTGTGTATGAATGGATAGAGAAGTTCAAGGAAGGTCACACGTGTCAGCCATGAAGAAGGAGCTGGACGCCCATCCACGACTGATGACAACATTGAGTGCGCATGTGAAACGATTCTGTTGAATAAACAAGTGACAGTAGATGATGTGTCAAATCAGCCATGGCTCTGCCTATGCAATAATCCACGACAGACTTGGGTTTTGGAAGAAGCCCTTCGAGGATGAAGATTCATGTCTGATGAAGAGGTGGAGACAGCGGTGCATTTGTGGCTCTTGGCTCAGCCTAAAACATTTTTTAGTGAAGAAATACAAAAGCTTGTTGACAGATGGACAGAGTGCACTGAAAAGCAGGGAGATTATGTCGAAAAATGAGGGATTTGTCTTTTCTGAAAGTTGATCAAAATAAATTTTACAGCCGGGGTGCAGATAATTTTTGACTCACACTCGTTTATTTAACCGCTTATTACAAATAAATTGAAATTTGCTGATGTCATATGGAGAAAATATTTATACCCTGGAAATGAAAGAATGGGAGAAACTGCCCGGCCATATCGTTGAAGCAGATACTGTGCGGTGTCTGTTATTCAACACACTAACAGCGAACGAGAGTGCTGGGATGACTGCAATTCTCTGGTTTGGTTTGTAAATGTTATTGTGTAGCATTTAATCTTATTTCTTTCTTTGTTTTGATGTAGTTATCAAGAACATTCTGACTTACAAGAAAGACTTCCCATTTGATGTGCAGCCTGTCCCACTAAGGTACAAATGTTTCAATTTGCTACTTGTGTGATTCCTGCATGTGTGTTTTGTTCTTAAAGGAATACTCCATTCAAAAATAACTTTTTTATATATATATCTTACTTACTCCATGTAGTTTGTCGTGGTGGCCAAGAAAAATGTTTAATCTCACGTTTTCATGCAGAATGCAGAGAAAAAAAGTTTACGATAAACTAGAAGCCAATGGTGACCAGTGGTGTACGACAGTAAACGATGTGAAAAGCGTCCACGGAAAAATAATGACGTTACTTGTGTTGTATAAGCCACATGACAGTTATCCAGAAAGAGATCAGTTATAGAAATGAGTTTGGATATATTGGAGTGTCATTTTATGCTGCTGATCACGAATTTGATCATATTTTTGATATTTAATTCTTTTTACTAGGGAGCTAGCCCTCTGTGGACCCCTATCAGAGTGTCCTAGCCCTCTGAGTGCCACTCCCAGAATGACAGATTATAATCTTAAACATGTTAGGGGATTCTTGTTGGTGATTTTCAGATATTTGTGATTACAAATAAGATGTTCTTACTAGGGATCTACCCCTCTATGGACCTCTAAGATATGCAAAATCCGATGATTCCGCTGTGCACATTGACTAACTGACACATTGATACTTACTTACTTTTTGAAAATTAGGAAAATACTGGCTCCGGGAGAAGAAGAAAATCTAGAACTTGAAGAGGAGGATGATGGAGGGGCTGGAGCAGGCTCTCCAGATTCCTTTCCCATCAGAGTGCCAGGTAACATACTCTTGATTTCATTCCTTAATTAATTTAATAAATTAATTTGTAGATAAGAGGTGAATATGTTCTGATTTTAAACAATTATGACAGTTGATGCTTGCTGAGAAGGAACATCCATAAAACACAGCAGTGTCTCATTTGAACAACAAGAGTGATGTTTCTATATAATAAATTCACAAAGTGTGGGTGCGAGAATCCACTTTCAGTTCTAATTTTTATTGTTCCAAGTGTAGACATCTAGGACTATTTGGCACAGCCTGTACAGTGTTTTAGTTGTTCATGTGGAGGCAACATTGCAAATGGAAAGAGAAATAAAAACGCAGCTCGATTTTATGGACACCACCTTAGAGTCTCGAGGGTTAACAGGTCAGCCTTCTTCGGGTTATGAAGGAGCCATGCTGAAAATAATTCTAGCCATTCCTCTACTTTGTGAATATGTATTATAACTCTCATTATCATTGTCTTCTTTTGACTGTTTATTTTATGAGAAATCTCTTGGTTATGTTTTTATTTTTTTTTTTAACTTCCATAACTTTATCACTATATACATATACATATGTACAGGTGGAATCCCATTATAACGAAACTTACGGGACGATAAAAATATTTAATTATAACGCCAATTTTGTCATAATGAATATGGGGAAAATACGTAGAGTATTGTGACTGGGGTCGCCGTCAATTTGCCACGTCTAACGGCAGCAGCACAAGGACAGCTCCGTTTCTGCTCTGCCTTGTCTGGTAAACACTAAAAACAAGGAAGAGGAAAGTTGTTGGTTGTCCATTGTAGGAACAGTTACCGCATAAGTGCTTCTCGCACGATGTTTAACATTCTTCTCCAGACCACGTCTGCCAGAGTGGTGATTCCAAGCTGCTGGTGTTATTCTAATCCGACGATGGGAGCTGAAGCAGGATGGTCGCCTGTGTCGCGGCTCCTAACAACTCCTATTTCAAATGAAGTCTTGAAACTGTTCCTGCCTTCTCTATACAGTAATAAAGTACCTGTATTTTCCTTGGAAACCTGGACCTATTGTTAATCTGTGACCCTAACTTGACAATACCTTTATTAAAAAAAAAAAAAAAAAAAAAAAAAAAGCACTACTTTAACTACAAAAAATATTTAATTTGAAAATGAGACGTTAGATGTAACTTTTTTAATAGAAATATAGGTATGAAAATACAGAATGAAAACTAGTCATTAGATGAAGATGAAGGCCGATTCCAAAATGCTTTTGCCCCGTCATTTTTCTTCATTCCGGAATCAATGTTTCCCAGGATTGTTCATTTTTCTTTCAGTGTAAATTGACGTTGTTTCTCACTTTTTTTGTTCATCTCAAAGAAAACTTTGAGAGGCGCTATGAAACTCAAACTCGAACAGTACGGTATCTGAACACAACACAACTACCAACGCGGACACTCGGAGTAATGATTCAGAATACAGTTATGTGGATGATGTCACATCCACACTCTCGCCGAGCCTACCCAGGACCGGAAATTTCACAACAGACTGTCTCTCTCTCTTTGAGACAACCTGCCATAGTTCTCCCGGGACTCACCGCGGAAAGCGTAGGAGCAGCATTAAGTATTTTTTGCATCACATTATTATCTGCGGTGGCCATTTTTGATTGAAAAAACACTCGTTATTCTGAGATTTACATTTCGTTAAAATAAGATTTTTTAACATAATATTTTGTTAATGTTTGTCCGGGTCCACAAAAAGTAATTGATTTTGTGAAAATTTTGTTATTTCGGTATTCACTGTAACTCGATTTGACCTGTATGTGTGTATATATCAGTGAATTCTACAAGTTAACAACTATTCCTAAAGAAGACCACTCTGCTGTTTCTTTGCCTTGCCTCTACTTCTCATCAGCTTCATTTCTTTACCGCTTATGTATTTATGAGCTTACTTACATTAGCATTATTATTGTCTGCGTCTGTTACAGTTTGTATTGTCAGTGTATATTAATAATGCAGCTGTAAGAGTAGCAGATGAGCATTTTAGGTACTCGTCTTCTAAGTCTTGTTTTGTGCGGTAGTCTCTAATAAACAATACGCACTTTCATTAATTAAGTCTAAATGCTGCTTTTTTGTGTGTTGCATTGATGCTGCATAATTTCTACCATTATTTTTGTTTCATGCTCATTTCTGTTGGTCCTATGCATGGCTTCATCCTTCACTTTCCTAACTGCCTGTTGCACCCACAGGAGCCTTAGAAGGTATGATAAAAATTATTTTTCTGTTTTGCTGTTACTGTTTGATTATAATTTTCTACTTTAAAATTTAGTGTTTTTTTTCTTTATAAGACAGTGCTTTACATGCATGAATGTACTTCATTTTTGTTATTGGAGGAACAAATCCACTAACTCAGTTTGTCTAAATTAGCAATTAAAATTCTAGATCTTGGATAATAGATAGATAGATAGATAGATACTTTATTAATCCCAATGGGAAATTCACATTCTTCAGCAGCAGCATACTGATACAATAAATAATATTAAATTAAAGAATGATAATAATACAGGTGAAAAAACAGACAATAACTATGTATAATGTTAAATATGAACGTTTACCCCCCCGGGTGGAATTAAAGAGTCGCATAGTTTGGGGGAGGAACGATCTCCTCAATCTGTCAGTGGAGCAGGACAGTGACAGCAGTCTGTCGCTGAAGCTGCTCTTCTGTCTGGAGATGATCCTATTTAGTGGATGCAGTGGATTCTCCATAATTGATAGGAGCCTGCTGAGCGCCCTTCGCTCTGCCACAGATGTTAAACTGTCCAGCTCCATGCCAACAATAGAGCCTGCCATCCTCACCAGTTTGTCCAGACGTGAGGCGTCTTTCCTCTTAATGCTGCCTCCCCAGCACACCACTGTGTAGAAGAGGGCGCTCACCACAACTGTTTGATAGAACATCTGCAGCATCTTATTACAGATGTTGAAGGACGCCAGCCTTCTAAGGAAGTATAACCGGCTCTGTCCTTTCTTGCACAGAGCATCAGTATTGGCAGTCCAGTCTAATTTATCATCCAGCTGCACTCCCAGATATTTATTAATTATTAATGCGGTATAAACACTCACTGAGCAAATTATTTTGAACACCCGTACACCTGCTTATTATCTAATCAGTCAATTACGTGGCAGCAGTGCAACTCGGGAGCTTCAGTCCATGTTCACATCAAACACTGGAATGGGGACACAACGTGACCTCAGAGACTTTGGGCCACAACATGATTGTTGGTGCCACACGATGGGCCGATTTGTGTATTTCTTGAACTGCTGATCTCCTGAGAGTTTTCACACACAACCATCTCTGGAGTTTAATCAGAATGATGTGAAAACCAAAATAAAAAAATCCTGTGGACCGAGAGAAGTCAGGGGAGAATAGCCAGAGTGGTTGGAGCGGACAGAAAGATTATGGTAACTCTGATAACCACACTGTGCAATTGTGATGAGTAAAAAAAATCAAACTCCAAGACAGATGAGTTACTACAGCAGAGAAGACCAGTTCAGGTTCCACTCCTGGCAGTCAAGAACAGAAAGCTGAGACTGCAGTAGGCACTGGCCTTCTAATACTGGACAGCTGAAAACTGGAAAAGCACAGCCTGGTCTAACGAATCTCAATTTCTACTGAGGCACACCAACGGTAGAGTCAGGATTTGGTGCCCATGTGTGCAACCAGCCTTGTCTCAACAGTCCAGGTGGGTGGTGGTGGTGTCAGTTAATACCAACCAGTTATCACTTGAATGCCAGAGCCTATCTGAGTATTGAGCCCACCATGTTCATCCCTTCATGGTCGCAATTTACCCATCTTCTAATGGCTACTTGCAGAATGTCTCATATTGGTTTCATGAACATGACAAGGAGTTCATTGTTCCTTACTGGCCATCCCAGTCATCGGATCTGAATCCAGTTGAACTCCTTTGGGATGTGGCAGAACGGGAGATTCACGTCCTCAATGTACAGAAACTGCCCAGTGCCATCATGACAACACAGACCAAAAACTCCTTGTGGAATCCATGCCACAAAGAAGTAAGGCTGTTTTGAAAGCAAAAGGGAGGCCTTGTTCAGTATTACGGTCGTGCTCCAAATAATTTGCTCAGCGAGTGTATATTTAGAATAAAGCAAGGATGACTGCAAAGACCTTTTGAACAGAGAGGAGTTAGGATTTGATGTTCATAGCTGGAATCAACACATTCAGTGCCAATATGGATGGTGTGCTGCGCTACGACTCTACTATCATGAAGCCATATTCACTTTCCAATGCTGAGGCTGTACATAGTGTGACAATATTTAATATATTGCCTTCATGTGCTCCTTAAGCTCCTCTAAAGCTCTCACAATGTCTTATTATGTTGTTTAAATTCAGCTGCTAGGTGTTCGTTCTTTTAAGCTTTGCATTTATTTGTCCTCGGTATAATGAACGTTTTGTATATTTCACATACAATTGTTCAGTTGTAAGGTGCCTCATACGGCAGTTTCGACTTTCAATGTCAACGTCAGGTGACCAGTTCACGTTGTCCTCACTGTCGCTTGACTCAACTAACGGCTTAGTTTCAGTTTCTTGTAGAACTGGCTTAAAAGCGTTCTGTTTACATGCCATTATGTGTTTTAGTTGAAGATGAGTTACCTTAGACTGCCACATAGAAATATTCTTCATTTTTGCAGCATAATGTTATTTTACATGCCGTCCTGTTTGTATGGTCAGAACACACTACACAATGAAAAAACCTTTAAAACAAAATAGCATGAAAGAATCTTGGCCCTCTGTCTGTCCACCCATCCTTTTTTTTAACAGTTACCAAAGAGCTGTTAGGCACAAGGCTGGAGTCGACTCTTGATGGCTCAAGGGTCCCCCCACACACAGATATGAGTACTGGATTAGTTTACAATGCCGGATTAACATGACATGCACATCTTTGAAAAGAAGATAGAAACCATGTCAGCAGGGCATAAATTACAAGAACACGGGGGGAATGTCAGCAAGTGGGCCGAGGGCAGAATTCAGGTCTCTGGAGCTTCGTGATGGGAACACAAGCAATAAAATACTGAAGCAAAGATTGTGTCTTATAATTAACTGTTTGTCTTTTATGCAATATGCATGAGAAAATGTGGCAACTGGGTAATTTAATATTTCAGAAAGCTAACAGGAAAATGATTTGCTTTTATCAGGTACTTTGTTGCCACGTTTGCCTTCAGAACCAGGAATGACTCTACTTACCATCAAAATTGAGAAGATTGGACTGAAAGATGCCGGACAGTGTATTGATCCTTACGTAACTGTCAGCATAAAGGGTATGGTTGTTTACCCCTAATTTTATTACACAAAGCTTGTCTCGTTAGTAATGGCTAGAAGTTCCACTTGTTCATTAATAATTCACGTTGGAACACGTTTGTCAATGCTGTGTGCTCTTTGATGCACCCGTTAACAAAGGGTGTGGCTGAAGCGCCTGGCCTCTGTTATTTGGGTGGGGGGGGGGGGGGGGTATCCACATACTTGTGGCCAAATCGTTTTATCTTTTTTATGTCAGGTATGCATTATCTTCAGCAAACCTGAGAAAAATTGATCAGAGGGCTAGTATGTTAACTTCCATTTGTATTATAAGCCATGATCTTCCTTAAAACTCTCCGTTACTTTTTTTTTTTTTCTGCCGATTTATTCTTTTCACTACCTGCATTTATTTGAACAGCCTTTGGCAACTTCTTAAAAGCTTGAGCAATTGACTCTATATTATATTGTGATACGTAGCTTTAAGTAAACACACACTTAATCCGTTTCTAGTGCGCTGTATGATGTGTTTGTATAAATTTGCATAGATGCACATGCAATCATATATTTTATTAGCATATAACTAAACCAGATTGCCCCACGCCTGACTAAAGTTTGAATTGCCTTTTATCAGGTGTGCTGAAATTTCCAAACAATGGAGCTCGAGCACTAACACTCTCCTAGTTGACTTCTAATCTTTTATTTTTTGACTCTCCGCACTTTCTTGCTGGACTATGGCCCTGCCAAATGAGCCTTCCCTGTAATTGATCTCCCGACTCCAAGTTCGGTGAGCTGCTGAGAGGAAGCTGCCATTAAAACTCACCCAGGAGTTCATTCAAGGTTAATGAAGGCTCCATTAAGGTCCACAATCTGGACTCTGTAAAGCTCTCTCTCGAGTAGGCCCACACATTCTTGCCAAAGTTTCGCCCTGGGGACTAAAAGTTCTCTCTCTCTCTCTCTTCACCCCTGCATCCTATCATATTATTAAAGGGACAGCCGTGGTTGGTGACACAAGCGCCATTCAAAAAATGAAACAGGAGGCCCCCCTTCTGCCACCCGGCCTACTGTACACACTCCCCTGCTATGATATTCCTCATATTCCAATGACTTCTGTGGTGGTCCATAAATTTGCACAAAACAAAGGGAGCTAATGCCTGCTTATTCACTTTTCTATTCAAGGGTTTCCTTAATCACACCATTGTGATGTCTGCAGTCATCTCAGGCTGTTTGGCACATTATTCAGCTGATTGGCATTTCTAACATAATAATTGGGTCCATTTCTTACTGTTGTCCACCCCTTTCAGTCATGTAAAAAAATGAGGTACACTCAATGAACTGTGTTTTTTCTTTACCTTAGGTGGGCATATCCAGATTTGATGCTCATTTTAAACAGTATCTATACATAAAGGTGATGTAATATAACAAAACATCATGCCCCATTTACATTTTCTATTCCCAATGTATAAACTAAACAAACATAAATGCAAATATTTCCTGTGGAAAAGGGAAGTCAACCATACATTTATCGCTCCAATTAGAATCGGGTGTAGATGACAAGAACATCGGTAGAGAGGATCTTGCCTGTGCCCCCGTAACCTCAGACATGTAGTTTGTTTTGCTCTTTGTAGTTGCAGTGTGTGTTATCACCATGTCGAGGTTGAAAGAGTTCACAAATGCCTTCAGAAGGAAGGTTACAGTTGCCTTGGGGTCTGGGAAGGGATTTAAAAAAAAAATCCCCAAACATTTCAAGTGTCTGGCAGATCATCAACAAGTGGAGAAAATTTCAAATAATTAACCAACAGCCCAGGAAGTTCAGCCCAAGAGCAGAATGCAAAATGCTGAAAGCAGTCTCTACAAGGCCCAGCATTTCAATATAGGACATCCAGGTAGCTCTTTCCACTATTGACATCCAGGTTTGAGTCTACCATTGGAAAGGAGCTGCACCAATGAGAGCTGTATGCTGGGAAGAAACAGAAAGAACATCAGGACAAGTCTAAAGTTTGTCCGTGAACACCTAGGCCAAGATCAGGACTACCGGAACAATGTGCTCTGGCTAGACAAGGCAAAGACAAAAAGAGAGTTTGCTGGTCATGGTACCAGAAAAACATGTTTGGTGAAGACCAAAGACAACATTTGACCAGAAGAACCCATATATGGTGGTGGAAATGTTCTGGTTTAGGGCTTCTTTGCTGCATCAGGGCCTGGGCAACTTACCATCACAGTATCCACTATTAATTCTTCATTGTACCAGAGGATGTTTGAGGATAATGTGTGACCCTCTTTCAGAAGATTGAAGCTTAACTGAAAGTGGACCTTGAAACTTGACAATGACACTAAGCATCTCAGTATATCCATCGATGAAAAAAGGAAGGAAAAAAACTTTCTGGAATGGCCAAGTGAGAACCCAGATCTGAATTCCACCAAGATACTGTGGGAGGATTTGAAAAGGGCACTGGACTTGCAAGACACCCCTCCAACATCACACAGCTGGAACAATTCTATGTGGAAGAGTCCATCTCAAGAGTCTGCTTCTAATAAACTTACTTTAGGGTCCAGCCATTAGAGCCAAGGGTGGACTCCGTTTTTCCACAAATAAAAAAAAAAAAAAGCAGATGCGTCAATTTTGGGTTTTTTTGAGTTTTGCAAAGTCAAAGTTTCATTTTATTGCCTTACAATTACATTTCCTTCAAAGGTTAAATCTTGTCACGTCACCCTTTGTTTAAAAAAAAAAAAAGGAAAAACCGCACACATTTCATGGGTTGTACTTACTTTTTCACAACTGCACAATATCCATCCATCCATTTTCTAACCCGCTATATTCCTAACTACAGGGTCACGGGGGTCTGCAGGAGCCAATCCTGGGCAGGGTGCCAACCCACCGCAGGACACACACAAACACACCCACACACCAAGCACACACTAGGGCCAATTTAGAATCGCCAGTCCACCTAACCTGCATGTCTTTGGACTGTGGGAGGAAACCGGAGTGCCCAGAGGAAACCCACGCAGACACAGGGAAAACATGCAAACTCCACGCAGGGAGGACACGGGAAGCGAACCCAGGTCCCCAGATCTCCCAACTGCGAGGCAGCAGCGCTACCCACTGTGCCGCCCCTGCACAATATCAAGCCTGCTTAATCCAATTTAGGGATGTAGAAAGATACGAGAAGGATTTCTCAAGTCAACAGTGCAGGGATGGTCCTAAGCACTTGGCGTGATTTCCCTTTGGAAATGGAATAACCCTTAGTAATTAGATCAGTGTTTCCCTGCCTTACTGGTGTTACAGCCCAGTTTTTCACACTGCCCATGTGTTCACGACCCAACAGCTAGGGATGAAGGGGGGTGGAAAGGTCGCCCTTGGTGAATCAAAAGTGATTGCCAATGCAGGTGGGGGGCGTTGGGGGTCTTATTCGATCACTAAGCACAATCGTCAGAGTGAGGATTGGGGAGGTCATCCAGGATCTGTTGCCACTGTGAATCGAGTGCGAGCGTCAAAGTGGTGAATTGAGTTTTGTCCAGAGTTAGCCGTGGCCCACCAGTAGGGAAATGCCGTTTTCGATCTTTCCTATAAATAACAAAGATGTTGTTCCCCAACAGATCTAAATGGAATTGATTTAAACCCAGTTCAGGATACACCAGTGGCTTCAAGGAAAGAAGACACCTACATCCATTTTAACGTGGAAGTAGAAATTCAGAAACATCTTGAGAAACTACCGAAAGGTCTGTACCGGGTCCTCCTTATAAAGAGGCATACTTTTACTGTAGCCATGTTGCTGAGCTGTTGCAATTCTGATATGGATGCATATTGCTCAGGTTTAATGTTGGATTTTCTGTTTTTCAGGGGCAGCTATCTTCTTTGAGTTTAAACACTATAAACCCAAGAAACGATTTACGAGTACAAAATGTTTTGCTTTCATGGAAATGGATGAGATCAAATCTGGACCGATTGTTATAGAACTGTGAGTATGAGTAGTAGTCAGCGCTGACCAGAGGTCTGGTAATCGACAGATGTCATGTCTGAAGTTTACATGGAGATATAAACGATGCATTTTGACTGATAAGATTTTTTGTTTTGCATGGCTGTAAGCAAATGAGTGGGGTTTGTGTAGCTGCATGGAGCTCTGGTCTCTATTTTATATACAAGGAAGAAGAGATTGTGTCTTAACAAATGTCCGTACTGTAGATCAACAATTAACAGACAAAGAGTGCCGGGCTCAGTTTTAGACTACTTTGGGTCTTTATGTACTCATTATGTAATTCGTAGTCAAGAATTGAATTTTATCTGTCACGGCACTCTGTGACCTGCACTTACTGAAGAGCACTAAACAAGAATAAACTGAACTGCACATTTCCGTTTAGGGAAAAGAAGGTTTGTTACCTCAAATTATGACAGAAGTTGGATTGAAGAAATGTTGCCAGTTTTTCAATGAAAACGCAGTAGTGTTTTTCTGAAGGTTTTGTTGGAATTGAGTAATCTGGCTGCTACCGTTTCTAACAAGCTTTTATTGTCATTGTTTCACAGCTATAAGAAGCCAACAGATTTCAAAAGGAAGAAGCTACATTTACTGACAAAGAAACCACTTTATCTTCACCTTCATCAGACATTGCACAAAGACTAACCTTGGATCTTGGCTGTAACACGTATGAACAAACCAACTGACACCTCCCCGCCACAGTAGCTGTATGTAGCAGAGACCGCCGGGAGACTGATTTTTTTTTTTTCCACATTCTTCACATCATGAAAATGAAATTTCCTACAATGACCACCTGCCATCAGTTCTGTTGTCCTCATGCAGTTTCTTGCTGGATTGAGAAATTTATCTGTTTATGGGATGCTAAATAATGTTTTTAAATTAAAGGCCCGCATTGGAGTGCAGATGTGTGGTTTTGAAAAAGTCCTGTGGGAAAACCGATTATATCAAGTCTGGTGGACTCCATAGCTCAGAAGTAGACGGATGAGCATCCTTGTGACACACCAGCATCAAATACCTGTCAGTACCATGTGAGCGGAGACGCATGAGCGTGCTGTACGGCCTGTGGACGAGGGAGCGTCTGAGTGAGCTCACTGAAGATCTGGGTAAACCACTGTCGCCTAAACCTTTGAGAAATGCCTGCCCTAAACATATACATATATATACATATATATATATATATATATATATACATATATATATATATATATATATATATATATATATATATATATATATATATAACACTTTTATATTAAATGCAACTTTTGTTTGTGATTTTTTTTTTTTTTTTTCATTGGTTTTGGCTGACATTGTGTGGATTCTTCCTGGTACTGTTTATTTGGATACAGCTGGCTGTAAAAGTCTACATGTTCATTCTAAAAATATTTCATTTTTTTTATATCTAATGGTTTTGTGGAGGACAGGTGTTTTCATAAATATTCCTGAATACTGTGATTAAAAATAATACAGAAAATTAAAGTCACATGAAACAGGATCAAAGCCATGGTCATCACAAAGGAGATTTCTATTTAATCTTTGCAATGTGTTCAGTAACAGTGTAACGTACAGTGTTAATTTATTTGCTTCTGTTAATTTTTTCGATTATCTCTTCTGCAAAAATGCTTTTAGTATTTGCCAAAATCTTGAGTTTTAATAAATAATTTCCCAATGAAGTACACACATGCACATGTAGAAGACTATGTATATGACACATTGTGCTTTCTGGCAACCATGCCCGTGGAAGACGTGAAGTCTATCTGTCTAAAATGGTAATCTGTCACAATTTCACTTGCCAACTGTGTGACATGTTCTGGAAAATCAACAATTTTAAGTAGCAGCAACGTGGTAGGCAGAAAAGTTTCTTGTAAATTAAAGGATGGTCCCCATAAACCCATCTACTGAGAAGTCCCCCAGGACAGGCTCTGTCCACATTCATAAGGTAAGGTGTCAGCAGGGCCCAGCCAGTCCCATGGGGGTTTTGTTTTGCCTTTCTGCCAGTTTTCTTGCCCTCCATTTTTCCCCTGATGTGCCATTTCTTAATGACATTTCAGACTACGGAAAGTGTGAGCTGGATATCTTTTGATACCTTTTTGTAGCCTTCCCTTGGTTTGTTGGCATTAGTTAAGGTTGCTTTTCTCAGATAAGGTCCTGTTACATTACACGATGTTCCAGAAAACTTGGGCCATAGACTTCATTTGCATAACCTTGAGAGTTGGAGGTGGTTACATTGCACTTCTGTGACCAGCACTTGTCTGATTCAGTCCATCCAAATCTTCACCTGGCCCTAACCAACTCAAAATTATTTCAGCAGCACTCTCAGTCAGGTGTTATGGTAGCGTGGCTAGATGGAAGCCTCTATTGCATAAAAGGCAGATGACGGCCCAATTGGAATAAAAGATTCTCTGTTCTAACGAGACAAACATGAATCTACTTGGGCTTTTTGACTGGCAAAGACCAAGCACTGTGCATCACCTACCTAATATCATCCCCTATGGAGACTCAAGATGGCAGCATTATACTATGGGGGTGCTTCTCAGTGACAAGAACGGTAAGACTTTTCAGAATTGAGGGAAGAATAAATGGCAGCCAAATACTGAGAGGTCCACTAAGACCTGAAGAAAACCAGCTCCAGAGTGCATGCCACCTCAGACTGGGGCCAGGGTTCATTGGCACAAAGCACACTGCCAAGACAACAAAGGACTGGCTATGGGGCAAGTCTGACTGTCCTTGAGTGGCCCTGCCAAAACCCTGACTTATACCCAATTGAATATATGTGGAGAGACCTGAACATGACAATTTACAGACACTTCATATTCAAACTAACAAAGCCTGAAAGGATCTGCCAGGAAGAGCAGGAAGTCAACTGCCCTAATCCACGCTTGTAAAGACTTACCGTATATACTCGCAGATAAGTTCTCCCGTAGATAAGTGATGACTTGATTTTACAGTATAATGTCTGGCATTTTATAAATGTCGCTCGTACAAGTCAAATGCGGAAAACTCATGCTACTGGTCCAAGAGATTATGATATGCTAATGCCCACCTGAGAGAGTAACCACGGAGCACACAACCTTTTTTTTTCTATGTATTGTGGCTACGTGACCACACGGTAATACCCAAACTATTCCAAAGAAATGTTTTCACCAATTTATGTTTTTTTGTATCTCACACCCTCATGCACGTTTATCGTAAGAAGCATCCCTTATCTACAATGGAGCGTTTGATCAGAAAAAAATATAAAGCTGGCTTTAAATTGAAAGAAATTGGTAACTGCACTGCTGCAACAAAATTCGAATGCGTCTGAGAAACTGATGTGAGATTGGAGGAGGCAAGACGATGTAAAAAAAAAAAATTCAAAATTAAATGTTGCATTTTTGAATGGGCGTACAAGTTGGGGTCTGATTTTATGATCGATTTTTCGGGTTTCAAGACCCAACTTATATGTGAGTATATACGGTACCAAAGACGACTTGAAGCTGTAATTGCTGCCAAAGGGGTTTGTGACAAAGTACTGAATTAAGGGTCTGAATACTTCTACGAAAGATAATTTAGATTTTTACTCAATGTGCAAGCATTTCTGAAAACAAGTTTTCACTTTGTCAAAGGTAATTGAGGGCAGATGTATGGGCAAAAATGATAAATGTATCACATTTCAATTTAAATCTACAAACGCAAAAAAGTGTGCAAAAGGTGAAGGAGACTGAATTCCTTCTGAACCCACAGTAAATTTATAAATTAATCCAGCCAAATGTTCACTTTACATTCAATTCACGTGTCTGTTACAGTACAAGAAACGGAACTAGATGAGGAGTTTGTCCCTTTTTTAAAAAAATATTAAGAATTGCAGCAAAGACCAGCAGCCTGGCAGTTACTTTAGAAGTTTGTCGTCACTGACCTTCCGACCGCCACACCATCTAGTCTTTTCTCCTCTTGTAAATCCTCCTCTTCCGTTCCTTGGTCCTGCTGTCGTGGAAAGTCAGTTAAACAAATCCAACATTTTCTCTTAGCCCAATATGAATAGGCAACTCCAGTACTTCTTTAAAAAAAAAAAAAAAAGTAATCCGAAATGTATTAGTGACATAAAACTGCTGCTTATAAAACAGCTACTGATAAGCGTTACGAATATTTACAAAATATTGACAGGTTATACAAAAATAGCTTTAATCCTGTACAGCAGATCATTGGTTAATCCCTTTACCATAAATGGGCACTCACACATTTCAATGCAGCAGTAAACGAAAACAAAGACCGACTGCCTTGTTTTTTCACAGCTATTTTGCAATTTTACCCTTACAATGAATTGCTTTAGAAATTAAAATAATTATTCTACTTGCATGCTAAAAAACGTAAGCCAGTTAGTTCTACTGTACCATAGTCGGGAAGGGAGAGTAATAGGAAGGTCTCACTGGTTATGCCTTTTTGTCAATCATTTAAAACACTGGTATACTGAACAATTTTTATTAATACATTTTTTAGCAAATAGTAAAATATCTTCTTTTCTGGCAATTGCTTATGTACATTTTCCTCCAAAGCCTACATAAAAGATCAGAATAATTTTAAAACCTGAACTCCTGATAAAAACACCAGACATTCCTTCGAAAATGTGCACCGAGTGAAGTACACCTGCCAGTATACTTAAAAAATTAAGTTTGTATTTCCACAGGAAATTTAAACCTCTAAAGCATTAAAAGAGTACTTGATATCAGAGTTGGCCTCCAAATCTAAGAAACAAGTCCAAATAAATGTATCTATTGCACAGTCAAAGGCTGCAGAGTGACAAACAAATGTACGTTTATCATTTGGGGAGATGTGTCGACCCAAAATGCTGCCTGCCAAAACAAACTAAAGGATTTGTGGTTTGAGTTAACTCTGAAAACTAAAAGGCCAGGTGGTTTACTTTTCAAAGAAGAAAAAAAAATAAAGTCCAAAAGATATTTAGTGCAATTTATTGCCAGTTCGATTACGCTGAAGAGTCTTTAGGCTCCATTTGTTGAACTATTGCTGTCGGGCCTGGAATGCCATGCAACTGTGGCAGAGGACCAGGCTGGAAGTCTCTTGGGCCCACTTGTGCTGGTGCAGGAATATAAGGAGGTGCCATGCCTTTCGGGGGGAATGGCAAGTCTCTGGCTGCATAGGTTGGCGTAAACCCAGAAGGATGCTCTTTCAAACTTGGAACAAAATCACGTGGGCCAAAGGGTGGAAGAGGAGGAGCAGGTGGTGGTGGCAGCGGCCCAGGTGGATAATCTCGGAGTAGTGGAGGTGGGACACGGACTGTATTAGATATGAGCAGAAAGGAGGAGAAGAGGAAAAAAAAAAAAAAGATTTTAAGGCAAATTCAATGCAGGTTTCTTATAAGCATTAATTTTCTAAAGCTTTTTATAGTAACAAAATCCCAAACACCCCTACTTTAATGTGGTAACTACAATTCTGACAAGGGCCCCTGCATAGGAGTTCACTCAGAGTTATGGTTCCCCCTCACAGCTGCTACCTCCAGAGTTGTGTCAGCTTTACCACTGTGCCCATTCAAGTTCTCATTTAACTCAACTGGATAAGGTACTGCCCGCTGACCTCGAAGCACCCAGTCTGTAGCCAAATGATTCACATAAGGACATGAAACAAACAGGGGTAGGACCACAAAATTGGGATTTCTCACCAGGTGACATTTAGGGGCTTGTCTGAGATCACTCAAAGGAGAGAATAAAAAATTACTGATTGTGAAATTAGTTGGAACAAAAACCTGCAGCCACACAGGACTGAGTGTAATAACCACTGTTCTAACCATTTTATAAAATGCGGATGTCTCACTCTCTTTGTGGCAGTGACTATCTGTTTAAGGAGTTTAAATTCCGCATCAAGTACTTCACAGTACCTAATGAAATCAGGTAATTAACACGTGCTAAGCATTCTTGATTCAACAAATACAGTTCAGCCCACAAGTATCAGGATAGTGACAACGTTCAAAATTTTGGCTCTGTATGCCACCACAATGGATTTGAATTTAAGCAACGAAGAAGCGACTGAAGTGATTTAACACTGTACTTATTCATTCCGTCTCCTACCAACTTACCATTGTGTGGCAGTGCTGGTCCATATGGATTGGGACCAAATGGTCCTTTGGTTGGAGGCAGTGAACCAAAACGAGCCCCAGGTACAGGAGGAACTCCATTTGGAGGTCCAATCAACATCTGGGGGATAGGGCCATTTAAATGAGGAAAAGGTCCAGTAGGCGGTGGAGGTGCATATCCTCTTACTGGCAGTCCCATACCACTTGATGGAGAACTAATTGGAGTACCGGGAAATGAGGGTGGTCCTTGACCTTTACTATTTACCTGCTTTGAGTAAAACAAAAAGAGGTGTCAAAAATCAAACAGATGTCTACGGTTGACTCACTGATTTCCCTTCATGCTCTGTTAGTTGTGACGTAACTTGCCCAGCACTGAACCAAACATGCTTTAAGGTCAATTAAAATTCATCTGTCAGTGTGGGTCATGTATACCATGCAAACTGCACACTGGAAGACAACCCCTTCCCTCTATACTCACTACCTGAAGCTCATCAGAAGGGGAAGAAGATAAATCTTGTGAGTCAACAGAAGATGACTGCTTTTGTGCAAAGGGAGATTGAAACATAAAATAAGTGAAAGATAGAAGGTGGAAACAAAAAATAAGGAGAGAATACTAGATACTATTCTTAACTTACTGATCCCTCCTGGGGGGCATTAGGCGAGGAAGTCCTTGGGCCACTTGCATTCAAAGGGTGGGTGGAGACACCAGCATCTAGTGAACATGAAGGAGAAATGATACACATTTTTATAAGCTGAATAAAAACAGTCATGCTAGTTGGCAAAACCATGATGAAGATTAATACCTGCTCTAGATGGAAATTCTGCACTACCAGGGTACCTTCCTATATTTTCAGAAGGTGGCCTTCTTACAAAAGATTGGTTTTCAAGCAGTACTACAAACAGAGAGAAGGAGTCAGAATTCTGCATTTTTAAAGTGATCCTATTCATAACCATTATCAACACTCTCCCTTCATGTATGTAAAGCTGAGCAAAAACCAGCAGCATTTCAAGCTATCAAAGCCTATGAATTTCCTTTGGTCATTCTGTAATTCATTAAGCATTGTAAAAAATAAAAAATGAAAACATCATTGAATTGGAGGTCTGCTGCATTTTTTGCAAATAGTACAATCACAAAATGACATGTTCTGCTGCACTTCTACTACTCTTGAGACACACCTCAATGTCCCACAGAACTTCCCTCACGTTCATTGCTGCCTGCTCACCAGCTGGTGAAAAAGTGTGGCAAGGAACTCAAAAGGCAAATGCATTGCCATGTCCAGTGGTTGCCAGTGTCAACAACTTTCTCCTTTAGATTGGAGAGCAGTTCTTTAACACTAACATTAACAGAGTCTATGAAAAAAACTCGTAGATCCGACCCACCTTAAAACCGTTCTCACCTCTCTTTTGTCTTCTAAATGTGCTGATTAAGACAAGCAGCAAAAAGCCGGCTATTCCATCCCCCACCATCGCAAAACGTTCACTAAGTTTTCCCAGCTCATGCCTTGTTTGATTATCTGGGAGTGACTGAACTGGAGTTTTAGAGTGGAAATAATAGATCGTTATTTGGAATACACGCATTTCATGTGTGTTCCGTTTCTACAGTAACCTGTGTAAACACATTGTTAAAACATTTTTTATATTTTAGTAATAAATGTTACAAAATGTAGGCATAAACTATAGATGTGTGTATATAATGTGTGAAGCCTGACGGCCAAACATCAAATAAACACTTTCACAAAAGGTTCAAGGATGTAACAACACCTTCCGTGGTGTAACTCTGAGATTTGCTGACTCAGAGCACGGCAGCACTGCTGCACAGTAGAGACCCGAGTTCGATTCCCCGCTGGGGAGGAAGTGTTTTTTTTTTCGTTGTAGCCTCAAACGGACATAAAATGTATAAATTGCTATGCACTGTAAATCGTTAAGTTTAAAAGGTAGATCGCGGTTATTTCTGTTGATTAATTCATGCTTTTTCACTCACAGTCAGAACAGGAGCTTATTCAGCTTCTGATCTGACTCTAAGTAACAGCGCCAGTATAAATCACACCCAATCTGACGCTGTTCGTTTTCAAATAATATTGCATTACTTCGACGGTATTTTTTGATTGGTATTATTTGCGTCATAAAATGATTTCTTCAAAACGTCACATATATTTGTCTTGAGATAATGAATAGAGCTGCAAATTACAGGTGCTTGTTCAGTGTAATAGGAACCATAGCAACCATAGCACAGAGAGCTGTGTACACTGCAACACAAGTACACATGTCGTAAATGTAGGAAGGGCGCTCCTTGGGTGAGCTATAGCGCGTCTTTATGTGAAAACAGCAGTGTCAGATGGGGTAGGGAAGGATCCTGAACGCGACTGAGAATGAAAAGTGGAAAAAAAAAAAAAAAAAAAAAAAAACACAAAGCTAACCTTTACAAATATCATAAATTATACTGGCTGTTACAGACTGAAATCAAATATATCTTTTTATTCTAAAAAAGTAAAAATAACAGCAGTTCACTTCTCAAAAGAGAGTCGTGCAGGATCGAACTTGTGACCTTTTGATTCCCAGTCAGCAACTGATACTGTTACGCCACAGGGCCGTCGTAGTAACTGAGTGTCAATGTCGCACACTAAGGCGGCTTTTATTTTTCTGCAGTTATATTTTTGAATAAAAGCGCACTTCTTCTGTTATATTTGTACCTTTCGTGAAAGTTTTTCTTTGATATTTGGACTTCAAGCTTCATACATTATATAGTTTATGCCTACATTTTGTCATTTACTACTAGAATATGAAAAACGTTTGTTTTAAAAATGTGTTTACACAGATTACTGTAGAAACAGAACACACATAAAGTGCGTGTGTTCCAAATAATCTATTATTTCCACTCTAAAACTCTACTTCACTCCCAGATAATGTTCCATTATTTCACCAAGTAATAATTTCCGTTTGTTTGTACTTATGTGATCTATCCTATCCTTTTTTTTTTTTTTTTTTTTTTTTTGAGACGTTCGAATTTCATACTTCCATTATCTCTAACCTGCTCTGCTTGTGTACTGCAACAACATTTTTGAATTCTTTACGACGTTCTACTTTGTCATCTACTCTTTGTCCTTTATCTCCAGCCACGGGTGTGGTTAAATCTCTTTCTTGCGGGATGTATAAGTGTCTCTCCGAGAAAATCACGTCTCGTCTCCTTCCAAGGTATTTTTTTTTTATAATAGAGAAATTAATGTTAAGGTTAGTTGTGATCTTGCATCTAGCTTGTCACTATACAGTTTAAAATTGTTTTTTAAACTGAAGATAGGCTGCTGTCATTGTAAACCCTTGTATCAACTTGTCTCTAATTGCGTGTGCTTAATATTAAGTGCTAAACAGTTTGTTTCTTCACCGATTAGGGCTTATGTAAAGCATTTTTTAATGTAACCTTCTAAAAAATACATAAAAAAAACATACATAGTGTAGGTGCAAAAATATTGTTTGTACTTCTCAAGTTTTATTTAAGTTAACATGGTTTATTCTATACAAAAAACAAACATAAAAATTGTGGCTTTGTATAAAGTAAAGCAAAGAGCTCAATTGTGCAATGATTGCAGCAGAGGCTCTCACCACTAGCATTTCCATAATCACTGCTATATTTGATTTCAGACACAAAAACCCATCTGCCCTGTGCACTACATTTATGAAAATGCATTTAAACTAGAAGACATCTGCACTGTTTTCTTTCACTTCAAAGTTCAAATACTTCTCCTGGCACTGTGCAAATATTTACTTAGTGGCTTCAAGTTCATTCAAGAAGATAAAAACCTGCACTGTGGTTTAAGTGTGTGTGACATACCAAAAGGCTCTCTCCTTGCAACAGGAGCAGATGGAGGACGTCCTGGTCCCTCAATCATTGGTGGTGGAGATGGACCACCATCGCAGACAGGAGATGGACCAAATGACTCATCATGGCTTAATGTACCTTTTAGAGGAGAAGGGGAAAAAAAACCAAAAACAAAACCTGAACAATAATTTGATAAAAAAACATTACACAAATAAGCCATTTAACTCATTTAGGTGGCATAGTTGGAACTTAAGCGGTGTGGAGAAGTGATGCATCACTTTACCTCTACGTAAAGGAGGAATTTGCCTATCTGGACGGCCAGGTGTTGGCTTAATTAAACCAGGTCTCTGAAGCGCTGCAAGTTTATCATTGACTTCAACAAGCCTGCATTTGAAATAAACAAAAGAAATGACCATTCAACCCAGCAAAGCTCATCAATCCTATTCACAGGATTATCCAAAACAAAATCACGTTTAGAAGGACCTGCCACCATTCAATCTGGTAATGTATTCCATATGTGTGTGGCTCTCTGTATGTAATGGGGATGAAAATGGGAGCTTTTTTTTTTACTTTATTAAGCAAGGATTCAAGTGTTTTATTTTAGATAAGATGTAACTTATCTAGTTTATCTGAATAAACTGTGTGAACAAGACTATACAAAATGTTCTTCTTCACTGCAAATAAACGCATGATTAATAATAGTAATGATCAAATTTTATGCTATTTACCCCATGTGAGAAATATTTTCATTATTATGTTTTCACTGAGAACAGAGATGACATTTCTGATTGAATAAGAGCCTATGGTGACCAGTGCTGGACAACGGGAAATAGTTGGAAAAATTTAAAACACTCACGTTAATTGTGCCACATAGTCTACATGTCAAGTTGTCCAGTCGTATGCTCAGAATATGCAAAACGCATTCATCTTAAATAAATCTCTCTGTCAAATTAAAGTAGGCCACAAGCAGGTGCTTTTTAATAGAAGACAGTCACAGGGAAAGTGAAGACGATCTAAAGGCTACTTTATGTCTGCAACATCTGAAAATGTAAGATTCTGAGGAACGTGAAGTTGGCTGTAGCTTAGCAAGCTCTAGCGCTTAAGGAGCTCGGTTATACCTTAATGGAGGAGCAGCTTGTCCAAACAGGGGAAGGGCAAAGAACTGGAGCAAGGATAAAAATATGGTGGAAAGGCATCAGAACTTGTCTGCCTCCATAAAACAAGGAATGTTTGATCACTTTCAAATAAGAGGGATTAATTGTCAAATCTCATGGCAAGTCATGGAATGTTCAGGTACTGTGGCATTTTGTGTCTTTTGGAAAACTATCTTAAACCTCTTATTTTAGATATATTTTAATGCTGGACAGATTTCATGATACAATCAGACAGAGTGGGAGAGAAATAAGGCAGGAGGGGACTGGACAGCTATGTGAATGAGCAATATTGTAAAAGTAAGTACAATACACATAAAACTAATTTTTACTAAAACTAAAACGAAATTGAAATATCGACTGTCTAAATGAGTCCATGTTACTGCCTAGGGAGATAAGTTACATTATCCAGAATAATGTTCTATTTTCAGATAAAATAACCTGGACCTGCTTTATTGAAATGCCTTTAACTGTAAACTTGTGGCACAAAACAGTAGACTTCTGTAAAGTCTTAATATCCCCTTGGGAGCAAATAAAGCATTACCTCTCTGTTTCACTCTCTTTTATCCATCTATCTAATTCTGTCACACCTCATTGTGAATGAGACTGTGGGGAAAAAAAATTCTGATAACTTTCCTGCACAACTAGAAACTGTGAAGATAATCCGATACTTACTTTTGCCTAAGATTTGAAGTTTCTCTTTTTTCTTCAACCAATGCTCGTTCAGCAGTTCGTGCATTAAGCTGAAGGGTTAATAAACATATAAACAAAAAAAATGCTTACATATTCAAACACGGCTACTATGAGTATGCAAAGCAGGATTAGGTCTCACTTACCCAGTTTTCATGAGCTTTCTTTTCATGAACTGCAATCTGAAAAAAATTAAATCAAAAACCCACCACTTAAGCTCTTTTCTCAGAAAAATACATTGCTTTGTACTACAAAGTTTACTGGCGACTATTCACATGATCGAGTGAAAAGTGAACAAAGCAAATTCCAGAAATCTCCTTAATAAAAACCTGCTCCAGAGCACTTTGGAACTCGGGCTGGGCTGAAGG
Source organism: Erpetoichthys calabaricus (assembly GCF_900747795.2). Classification (NCBI taxonomy): domain Eukaryota; kingdom Metazoa; phylum Chordata; class Cladistia; order Polypteriformes; family Polypteridae; genus Erpetoichthys; species Erpetoichthys calabaricus. Next base: position 3,468,006 of record NC_041408.2, on the reverse strand, counting down.
TTCACCTTCCAACAGGACAGTGCCCCTCAGTATAAAGCAAAGACACCAGAACAGTGCTTTGGGTCAACTCTGTGAATGTCCTTGAGAGACCCAGACAGAAATGAACCTAACTGAACATCTCTGGAGAGACCTGCAAAACAGTTATCCACTGATGGTCTCCGTCCAACCTGATAGAGCTTGAGAAGACCTGCAGAGTAGAACAGCAGAAAATCCCCAAATCCAGGTATGTGAAGTTCGTCGCGTCAGATCCGGGATGAATGGCCTCAACTAAGTACTCATCTGAATACTTGTGTTAATATGTTATTTCACTTTTTATTTGTAATAAATTAGCAAATATTTTTAAAATCCTGAATTGGCTTTGTTATTCCGGGGTACTGAATGTTGCTTAATGAACGAAAAAATTTTAACGTTTCTCTTCAAAGATAGCAGTTTACTCTTTAGAGGAGGACTACTCTGATGGGCACACTGCTTGAAAACCTATCAGCTGGAAAACCTAGCTGGCACAGCAAGAGATGGTCTTATTTATACCTTGTGCAGAGGTGACCACTAGCTCCCAGTGAATGCAACCGTACACATCTACAGGCACACACAAAGTCGACGGTCATCTTTTCACACTATGAATTGGTTTTTGCTGCAGTTTGCGCATGTGAATTTCTGCTGCTCCTTACGTGTGTATTTTTGTTGGTGCAATTTGAAGATTTATTTATTTATTTAAAAGGGAGCTCCGCCCCATGCTCGCTATACTTTCCTACCCCTGGGGTTGGAGCTGCTCATAGAGTGTCAAGGTGCCTCCCCCCACCCCAACCCAGCACCGTTAGAGAAAGTGATTGTATTTAAAGAGTTGGTATATAGAAGAGTATGTGGGGCGCTGGAGGAAGACTGTTTGGTCCTTAGTTATTATAGATAGACAGTTGTAGTGAAATAATCAAGTAACTAATTTTCTATTTTAAATACCAATGAATAATAAAATGTAATAAGTAAAATATTAAAATGTAATAAAAAGTAAATAAAAAATTAAATTTACATTAATGCCTTCGTCAAAAACATTTTGAATTACAGTGGAACCTCGGTTCACGAACGTCTTGGTACACGTACAAATCAGTTTACGACAAAAAAAGTTCGCCAAACTTTTGTCTCGGTTCATGACCACACACTCGGTATACGAACAAGCCACTTTCCCTTTCGGTTTGTGCGCGCCAATGATTTCCGCACGTGTTGCATTGTTCTCGGTCAGAAGTGCATGCGTGATTTCGCTGTGAACTCTTTGTGCTCCATTTCATTTCCCTTCCGGTTCGTACGTACCGATTACTGTATTTAAGCACGTGTTCAGCCTCTCCCTGTTCACTGTTCTCAGTCAGATGTGCCTGCTTTACCGGTGAACTCTGTGCTCTACAGTATTTCGTGTGCTTTTGCAGTTAACCATGGCTTCTAAGCACTGTAACCTTCTCTCCACCCAGTTCCTTCCTCACTTCATGCCAGAACTCGACTCATGCAAGGTTAGTTTTCTTGGTGGTTTATGGCTAGTTTTTGTATCACGGATTTTTCAAATGTTCATTTTTCGGTTCGTAGCGTGAATTGTTGCAATGTTGCTTTTCTTGGTTGTTTATTAAGTTACGGATATGTTCAAATGTTCCTTTTTTTTCCCCCCTGTGCTTAAAACTTATTAAAAAAAAAAGTGTTTATACAGCGATTGGGTTGAAAGACTATAGCGCAAAGTCCTGCAATGTTACTTTCTTGGTTGCTTGTGGTTGGTTTTTAAATAAGGTTCAGATTTGTTCAAATGTTCCTTTTTTTACCCCTATGCTTAAAACTTATTAAAAAAAGTGTTTATACAGCGATCAGGGTGTAAGGCTATAGCGCGAACTCTTGCAACGTTAGTTTTCTCTGTTGTTCAAGGTTTTCACATTTAGTTTACTATTACGATGTGCATTCTATGGTGTAATTAACTATATTTGTGCTTAAAAATCTTTAAAAATATATATTTACATACAGTTTGTACAGTCTAGAACGGATTAATTGTATTTACATACAATCCTATGGGGGAAATTGCTTCAGTTCACGACCAGAGTTTTGGAACGAATTACGGTCGTGAACCGAGGTTACACTGTACTTTCCAAACACGTTTTTTTACATTTCTGTTCGCATATTGTTCAGAATATTTTTCTTTTTCTCGTTTATATAATGATTCTCTTTGCTCTTGATTTCTTATTTTATGCAGCTCTTTTTGGTTCATTTTCTTTTTCTTGACATTCACTATCTGCTCTTGCCACTGTTTTTCTATCGATCTAAAATTCTTGAATAGATAATTTGCTTTTCTTCTTTGCCATTATAACCGACTGCAAAGAAGGACGAGTTAGCAGCACTGAAAGTGTCATGAGATGGTACGGAGAGAGGATGTGCGCAGTAGGAGTAATGATTGGGTGAGCAGGGTGGAGGAGAGTGGTCAAGGCTGAATAACGCAGACACAACGGAAAACTTTTTTTTTTTAATATAATAGAGAGATTTAAAATCTTTACTTAGGAACTTTTTAGTAAATTTTCCCATGGTAAACTAATGCATACCATGATTGTAAAAAATAGCTGACTTAAAAAAATATTGAACATCTTATACTTTTGGTACTGGTGTGTGTTCACCCCGTGACTGACTGAGCCTTACGCTCAGTGCTAGCTGGGATAAGTTCCAGCACACCCCGCAACCCTGTTCACAAGTGAGCAGGTTAGACAATGACTGACTGACTTTTGGTACCTCAAAATATAATCACATGCTACAATAAACGCCATACCTGATTTTTATAGGAGCGCTCGGTTTTTTGCAGCTCCTCTTCTATTTCTTGAATTCTCATTTTATAGATCTTTAATTGTTCCTCTGCCTGCAGAGCCTTTCCATCTACTTCAGACAGCTTCTGCTCTTTTGCACGTCGCTCAAACTCTTCCTGAGATAATTTTCTGAAAGAAAATTCAACAAATAGAAGCTTTTTAAGAACTTATATACATATATGGTAGCATAGATTTATACACCTATACAGTAACACATGGAAAGTCAAAAGTCAATATTGCACTTTTTGCCTACATTAAAACCTATAATATTAATAAGCACGTTCTATCCACATCTGCAGCAAGTCTCAAAAGGTAAACAGGCCGAGGAATTCAGTAAAGATATCTATAATGTATTCTGTTGTATTAAGGTTAGTGCCATTCTGTTGTAAATTGTGTCTGTGCTAGTGCATCTGGACTCCTAGCTATTCTAAGATGAAGAGATGATCATCTATTAATACCCTGCTTAAAACCTTTCTTCAGGGTGTTAAAATTTAAATTTAAACAAGCCTTTTATTATTCTAATTCCAATTCCTATATATATGAAGTGTGACAAGACAGTGAAAGAAAACTGCTCATATTCAAGGTGAAGTACAAGAGTAATGACTGAATAATATGCTCCTTTATTAAAGTGCATATTAAACCAGGAATTCTGTGGAAATCCTCTAATATGCCAAATATACACATGTTGGTGATTAACATGGACCAGTCATATAAAGCACTAGGTCACCTACATAAAGAGATACTTTTGTTCAAGTCTGTCTCTTAAGATCCTTTGGATGATTTTTTTGTTTATTGGCATGGGTAACATGAAGTCAAAGAGTAATGACAAACAGCACTGACAGCAAATGACCGTCTTTATTCCATGTTAATTGGTGTTCTCTTATTTTAATTCTTATTTTGTCTTTTTTTTTCGTCTTTCTTCATCATGTAAAGCACCACTTTGCGATACATTATTTGTATGAAAATGTGCTATATAAATAAATGTTGTTGTTGTTGTCTGGTAGAGCATTCCAAGATAAAATATTTTTGTATTATGTTATCTAATCAGCCAGATATTCCTTAGTTAGAGTATAATAGTTTAAGTCATGCATGTTAATTGGATACTATATAGACACACACTATAAATTTTATACTTAACATGCAATTTTAAGCCTTTAAAATCTAACATATAAAATCTGACCTCTCTCTGATATCTGCCTTTCTGTTAATTACAATAATGACAAATTGGACAGCTCTGCATTAAGTTCACTTACAGTTTTGGTAAGACTAACAAAGCTGTCAATTAGATGACTGCTCAAGGACTTTCACAATTTCACATTTCCAAAGTATCTCAAGTGCACCCCTTTCTCTAAAGGCAAATAACAAGCTATCCGATGGAGCTGGTGCCCGTACAAAGGCTTTAGAGGTAAAGTGAGTTTAGACGTCATCTGACTTTTTTTGTTTGTTCCATTCTGTTTGTTGTACATAAAACACACAAAATCAGGAAGACTAGTGTCTCTGCTGTTTGTCAGGTCTAAAACACCTTTGTTCCTTGTTTCTCGCAGCTGCATTATAGGCATCATACTGCGGGGTGAGTGCTCACTGGTTGTCAGCTAGCTCTTGTATACAGAGTCTGTCCCTACCACTTAAGGCAAACTCAAACTGGTTGGACTGAGTTACTGGGTCTATCAGACTACACAACTGGAGGTGACAGGAGCATGGCACAACAGTCTCCATTCCATATAATTATGTAAATGCAGTCTGTAACAAAAAATGGTTGGAAAAGTCACATAATGTGTCATGGCCTTTAGCCATCTTCAAATATATCAAGGAGTCATGGGCTTTGTAAAACGTATTTATACTTGATGTTACCTTTAACCTGATTGCAAATTTTCAGGTCATTATTTGGATTAAATGAAGCACAGGGTCAAATCACCAGGTTGGTTTTGCCAATAAAAGTCTGGCTATACTCACTGCTGGAGAGCATTCTCTTTTTGTTGGTACAGTTCATTCATAATCTCCAGTTTCTGTTGTATAGTCCTGAAATCATTTTCAAGCCGATTCTTCTCTATAGTTAAAGAACTATGGTCATGCTCCAGTTTTTTAATCAGCTCTACAAAGACAGAGTACAGTTTGTTTAATATCAAATTAAAAAAAAAAATCAGTACCATCACAACAGGTATGAAAGCAATAAGAGCATTAAGTTAACCTTCAAGTGCATGTCTTGATTTTTCTTCCATTAGTAATCTAGACATGTATCGCTCTCTTTCTTCTTCGACGATTGTCAATTTAGTTTTTATCTACAATTGACATAATACAGAGAGAAAAAAAATTAATGCCCTTTTAAACGAATATAAAAAAAATTAACATAGCATTGGTGCCAACAGCTCTGGTTTATAACATGCAATGAAACAGAAAACACTAACTGAAATCACGTCATTACACATACATACTAACAATCTGTATAATACATTTTTAAAGATGTAAATAAGTCTCAAAGGCTTTTGTTCAGGCAGGTGGTTGATGTATTGGAGCTCCCAAGGTTCCTTACTACACTCCATTCTATTTATAAGACAAACAGCTATTTTGGAAATAGGAAACAAAGCCGTTATTTTAACTACAACACAACAGTCCAGCAATATGGCCATTATTTTACACAACACATCTTAAAGCCCAAGAGGCCAGACTCAGATATCTACAGTTAGGTCCATAAATTTTTGGACAGACAATTTTTTTCTAATTTTGGTTCTGTACATTACCACAATGAATTTTAAATGAAACAACTCCGATGCAGTTGAAGTGCAGACTTTCAGCTTTAATTCAGTTGGGTGAACAAAATGATTGCATAAAAATGTGAGGCAACTAAAGCATTTTTTTAACACAATCCCTCACCATGAAAGATGTGAAAAAAATATGAATGATATAAAAATAATTCTAGATGACGTTACTATCCATTTTACTTGTTTTTGTATATAATAAAGTAAATACAATGCTTGAGGAAAATAATACACACTAATAAGAATGAAAGATTTCACACTGGAGAACTGCTAAACTGTGACAATGTCTTTTATTGCTTGTGTTATATTATTAATTTATGCACATCAGACTTGGTAAAGAAAGAAAACACACAAAAACATTAGCAGCAAGGGGTTGGGGGGTGGGTGAGAAACTACTTACCCTAGAAACATCCATCATCTGTTTAATTTTATTTTTTATTACGTCATTCTTTTTCTCTGCAACAGCATAATAAGAAATCATGAGTGTTTACCCAAATACAATAAAGATGAAGGTCGCTTAGTCTTTCCAACAATTTTACTATAGAAGTGTTAATCTAATAATCAAATGAAAGTTAGTAATAAAAACATTGTTAGATAAGCCACCTCTGGAAAAAGCTCTACGAACAAAAATGAAACAGGCTCAGGCATGAACGAGCATCTCAATAGCAGACCTGCCTCCCGTCGTTACTTTAATATTCATATCCACAACTGGAGTACCTTGGGATTATCCAGTGGCAGTCTGCATGGGTGAACAGACATTCGGCTTGTTGAAGCATCTCGGATCAGATATGCACAAGTACAAGGGTGAGGCATATTGCCTTCCAAATAATATTTTGACTTAAATTTTCTTTAATTTTTAATCTTTATTTTTACATGTGTCTCAGTGTACAAGGAGGAGGAGGTTCAATTCAATTCAAATGCTCAGGCACATTTCAGCACATTGCATTTTCGGTCAGCAGAACGTTTTCTGGAAGTGGTTTATTTACTTATAAGTAACATATAAAAATATATACAGTGGAACCCCGGTTTACAAGCAGCTCGGTATACGAGTAATTCGGTTTACGAGCCGCGATCCGAGCAAAATTTCTGCCCGGTGTACGAGGCTTGCCCGTTTTACGAGCCGAGCTCCGAAACGTCACTGCTAGTTTCCGCTTCGCCTTTCTTACCCGGAAACCTCTACCCCTTCTACCCAGAGCCATATCATACATATTGGGCATTAACCATGTCTTCAAAGAAGGTAGGAAGTGGAAAGGACAGCAGCAAGAAGAAAAGGATGCTGTCAGTCGAGTTGAAGCAGGAAATTATAGAAAAGCATGAGAGATGTGTGCGTGTGATGGAACGCGCCAAAATTTACGACCGCAGTACGTCCACGATATGCACAATACTAAAGCAAAAGGAGACCATAAAGAGTGTAAAAGTAGCAAAAGGCATGACCGTAATTACACAGCAAAGGTCGGCTATCCACGAACAAATGGAAAACCTGCTGTTATTGTGGATAAAAGAGAAAGAGTTGGCAGGAGATATACGTACTGAAACAGTCATAAGCGAGAAAGCTTGCATCATTTACAATGACCTGAAGCAGAAAGAACCATCCACATCTACGGATGTAGTAGAACCAGAATTCAAGGCTAGTCATGGATGGTTCGACAGATTTAAGAAGCGATCAGGCATTCACTCTGTCGTAAGACATGGCGAGGCAGCAAGTGCAGACCAGAAGGCAGCTGGCGAGTTCATCACACGTTTCGCGCAGCTCATCGAGGCAGAATGTTACATCCCCCAGCAAGTTTTTAATTGCGACGAGACGGGGCTTTTTTGGAAGAAAATGCCCCGTAGGACGTACATCACAGCAGAGGAGACGAAGATGCCAGGACATAAGCCGATGAAGGACCGCCTCACCCTTGCATTGTGTGCAAATGCTAGCGGTGACTAAAGTGAAGCCACTGCTAGTCTATCATTCAGAGAATCCTCGAGCCTTTAAGACTCACAGGATTCTTAAAGAAAAACTGCAAGTGATGTGGCGCGCCAATCCAAAGGCATGGGTTACGCGGCAGTTCTTCATCGACTGGGTAAATCTCTGCTTTGGACCTGCGGTGAAGAAGTATCTTCAAGAAAACAAACTGCCTCTGCAAGCGTTACTCGTCCTCGACAATGCTCCAGCCCACCCACCCGGTCTCCAAGACAACATCCGGGAAGAATATCAATTCATAAAAGTCCTCTACCTCCCACCCAACACGACTTCAATCCTGCAACCGATGGATCAGCAGGTCATTTCCAATTTCAAAAAGCTCTACACGAAGCATCTGTTCAAACGATGCTTCGATGTGACAGAAAATACGGAGCAAACACTCCGAGAGTTTTGGAAAGAACATTTCAACATCGTGCAATGCCTACGCATGATTGACCTGGCGTGGAAAGAAGTGACCAGAAGAACACTGAATTCTGCATGGAAGAAGTTATGGCCTGATGCGGTTGCAGCGAGGGACTTTGAAGGATTTGGTCTTGATACCGAGACCAACGTGCCCGACGTAGATCCAGTGCATGAAATCGTGTCCCTCGGCAAGTCGATGGGTCTGCAGGTTGACGAGGGTGATATCAACGAGCTTGTCGAGGAACATGAGGAGGAACTCTCAACACAGGAGTTGCTTGAGCTGCAGGACATGCAACGTACAGAGGCTCTGCAAGAGATCAGCGGTAGTGAGGAGGAAGTCGAGACAGAGAAAATTTCGACAAGTGAAATTAAAGAAGTGCTGGGAATGTGGGAGAAGGTTACAAGTTTCATTGAAAAGAAACATCCAGAAAAAGTTGCAACTAGTCGTTCTGCAGCAAATTATGATGACACCTGCTTGGCTCACTTATGTAAGCTTTTAAAAAGCAGGCAAAAGCAAACGTCGTTGCATAGGTATCTTTGTACTAAAACTGAAACTGCTATAAGTGAAGGTGCCGAAAGTGCAGCCAAAAAGGCAAAAACAGATGATTAGCATAAAAAAAAAATCATACGTACGTAATGTTAAGTGTTAGGCTAAGTTTAAAGTTAAGAAAGTTTATTTTTTTACAATTCATGTACGTACGTACAGTTAAGAAAGTTCAATTTTAGTTTTTTTTGATGTGAAGGTGCCGAAAATGCAGCCAGTCCTCCCTCCCTCCCTCCTCCCTCCCTCCTTCCTCAGCAACTCTCCGTTATCTGCCGCCAAGGTAAGATTACATTTTCTTAAGTTGGTTTATCTTTTATTTAACTATATTTACTAATACAGTATTTTGATGTTTGTTTCTTATTTAAAAACATGTTTTTTTTCCATTATTTATGATATTTTGGGGACTTTTTGGGAGGGCTGGAACGGATTAATCTCATTTCCATTATTTTAAATGGGGGAAAATTTGTTCAGTTTACGAGCAGATCGGGTTACGACCTCGGTTCTGGAACGGATTAAACTCGTAACCTGGGGTTCCACTGTATTTTATTTTTGGATGGAGTACTCCTTTAAAAATTTTACACTAGCCCGGTTAAACAAGAAATGCCCTATTTAGTACCTGTTATTTCTCCATTAGAATTCACTTTCTGCAAAGAAGCAGTTTCGCAAGTTGCTTCTGCCTCTAACTGACGCAGCTCAGTTATGCAATCTGACAATACCTGAATAAATAAGATCAATACAATTAAAGTGCCTTTATTTATAGCTCTATATGTGAAAGACCTTACAATTAGATAAATAAAAAAGAATGCTTTGAACAGATTAATAGTAATCCTTGTATCCTACCTCGACTTCATTGTTTTTATGGGCAAGCTTTTCTTCCAACTCCTTTTGAGTTTTCTGGAATCCTTTAATTTGCTCAGAAAGTTCTTTATATCTCTCTTCCCAACCCTTGATGTTTTCTAATTGCTGTAAAAGAAGCCAAAAATACATCTCATAGGCTTAGAGGAGAAAAAAAAAAAAAAAATCTGAACTTTGTTTACGGTATTCTACTGAATCTACATAATATACAAAATTTTTTTAAAAAAAATTAAGAGTTGCATTGCAACTGTCAAAAATAGTAAAAAAAAAAAAAAAAAAATACTTATTCTCTTCAACATGTACCTTTAATTTTCTTGTTTTAATGCCTACCTTGTTTTTCTTTTGCTTTAGCTTATTATTTTCCTGGACTAGTACATCTAACTCAGCCATTACAGTTTCTTCTTTATGTTTTGCTTCCTTGGCACGAGTTTTTGCCTAAAACATAAAATTATCAAATATTTCATTACATGCCCAAACAAATGACACTAAATTTTTAAAAAGAATTATTTATTCTTTTATCCTTATAAGAATAAATGTACTGACATATGCTGAATGTTTCTTGACTGGCATTTTGGGTAGGAATCTGCAGCATTTTTTGCACAACTATGCAGAGGACTACTTGATAATTTAAGTGAGGGGACACTGGAGTGTGGGGCTGGAGGAGTTTATATCTACTAGCAACACTTCCTTACCTTGTATGCATGTCACAGGTGACAGATGGCTTGTAAAGCTATTCAAAGTCAGTGTAGTTAAATAGGTGCCCTCATTAAGCTGGCAGTAAACCTTTTCAACAGGGTACATGTGCCACTCTGAGGCTTGGTGGAATGTTAAAACCTACTAAAATTCTGGTCCATCTGTTGAACTATAAGCAGACCACTGCCTTCACATCTGCCTGCACAGCATTAAAAATAACATTTTGATTCACTTTTCAACTTGAGAGCGTCTACATTTGTCAGGTCAGTAGCCCGACATGTGCCGTCTTCAGTAAAGTGGATTCACAGTTTGGAAATCTATATGTATAGGAAAATCTTGAATACTAACCAACCCGCGGCGTACCATACGCCGCATAATCAGGCCGCTTTTTTAATGATTTTTAAGCACAGGGAGAAAATTAACATTTGAAAAATCGGTAATGTAATAAATCGCCAAGAAAAGTAACATTTCATGTGCCCACCCCCAACTCGTCACCTGAGTTGTTTTGCTCTTTGCACAGTCCACATGCACCTGTGAGTCACGTAGACTTTTCATTGTTGTTTGCGGTTTTGGCTGCTTTTCTATATATAATCCACCAAGTCACCTGACCATGGTAGTACCGAAGGGGGGGGGGGGGGGGGGGGTTAGAGGGGTGTACAAAGGGCGAGCGTATGACCCGCTAGCCATGTTTTTGAAAGTTTGGCCCTGTGCCTTATTAATTGTCATCGCAAAGGCAAATCTAACAGGAAATTGTCTTCGTCTTAAAGTAAAAGGCAAATTATCCGCGACAAACAAACTGTTTTACATGCTGCACACCAACTCGCCGCATGATCACACCGCTTTTTTAATGTTTTTTAAGCAGAGGGAAAAAATGAACATTTGCAAAATCCGTAACGCTGCTTTCAGTAAGTACAATGCACACGTGTTTAATTTGTCGGCCACTTTTTGCCAGCCGTCTTTTCTGGTTTGGGCTGCTTTTACAGTGTTACCGCTTGTGCATATTAAATCTTGAAATCCTTCGAGTAACTAACTAACTAACTAACACCCACCCACCCAGCTTGTGTGAAAAAAAAATGCGCCTGTTCTTTCATCATTTTGTTGCAGCCTATCAAAGACTTGCTGATCAGGTTTTCTAGACTCAATATACATTGGCTTTTCACTCAGCGCGAGGGCGCGCATTCATCAGCTAGTCTGCTAGACTAGACTAATCTGCAACACGGCTGCGTTTGAAAAACCGACTTATCCCGGATGAGTTTCACCGGCATTAATGATTAGGAATCTGGTTGGAACAAAACCCTGCATCCACAGGGGTTCACCAGGACCGAGTTTGGGAAACACTGCTGAACACAGACGAAACCGACTCAGGTGAGGAGTGGGGGCGGGCAAAGTAGTTGCAGCTATTGATTATTCAGTGTTGTTTGCCTGGGTGTCTGATCTGCGTTGACTGACATGGCTTTTTTCTGCGTATCCCATGGTTGTCTTCCGGCAGTGTGAATGCCTCGAGAGACAGGGCGTCCTTGTGTGGTGAGTTGTTGCAGTTTGTGACCACCTCGCCAACGTTATCCCAATGTTGGCAAACAAAGCCAACAGCCATGTTGCGAAGTTTGAGAGCAACAGTTTCATCAATGACATTTTTCCAAAAAAACCAGACTGACATAAACAGTTACCTGATGCAGGAATTTCTATAACATTGAAAGAAGTGTTGTTTCCATGAAATACATTTGAAGCCGTAGCCATGGAGGGCAAAAGAACAGTCAACGTGGCTCACAGCTGGATTTGGACAGCAGCACAGACCAAAGTGAGTATGTGTTTGATGAGCTGTTCGAGTTGGCGGAGGGGTAGAGTTTCTGGGTGGGGCTTCGTCGTTCGCATGTGGACTCCTAGCACAGACGAAAGGGACTAACTGGGTGGTCGGTGAGTTTTTGTGTCCGGGCACATGAGCAGGCAGTGTGAATGCCTAGAGAGTGAGGGTAGACGCGGGCTGGGGAAAACGGAGTGTTGGTGGGCAGGGAAACGTCTTCCGTGTTCCTGCAGGACCATCTAAGACGACGCATGTTTGCCGTGGATGCGAATTGCTGTATGTAGCGTGTAAACAGTTTCCTATGGTGCACGCGGTCGTGCGTCGTAACCGAAACGTCAACGTGGCTCAGAGGTGCATGTGTACTGTAGGACAGATGAACATACATGATGGCGTTTTTTCCGAGTCGTCGCGTCCGAGTTGGTGGGCGTGGCTCTGCGAGTTGTCGTCGTATCCAATGGTCTTAGAGTTGGTGGGCGTGGCTCCTTCCTGCATGTGCCATGGGCGTCTTACTTGTCAGCGGCTTAGTCAATCCACGCCCCTTCCGGCGTGCTTTCCATGGATGGCTACTTAGTGAATTATATATATATATATATGATATTCATTGCCAAATACAGATAGAAAATCAGCTCTTAAACAGCAGTGTACCCATTCAGACAGAAGTCCTTATACCTGAGTTTCCCCTACATGTAACCCTCTATTATCTGCCCATATCAAGGTTTTTCAGCAGTTTCTGCCCATGTCATTGTAGTATTTAGCAGGTGAAGCAAAGGAGCAACACTAAGTCTTCCTGTTCCAAAGGTGCACTTCTATATTAGCTAATAATTATGCTACAGAGATGAGAAATATGTATCAGTTAACAACTACCTCCAAACATATGACTGCTTATCTACAGGGTTTTGCAATGTACACTTCGACTGTTCTGGCCATTATCTTTGTTGTTTATATCCAGAAAACATTCAGGGCACAGTGGAGCTGAATTTTTCCCTTAGAAAGTGAAAGGCCTGTAGATCCTCCTTTCAGTTCTTTTCTTGAAAGGTAATAAAGTGTTTACCCATTTTATCCAAAACAAAGCTTCATCTGGCCCATTTCAATTAAATTTGCTTCCCACTCTTTGCTGGGGGGTAATTAAGCCAAATTGGAGCAGATTCACCTGAATTGTAAGTCTGTAGGGAATCAGAATGATGAACAATGCATGTTTATTAAGGCAGGGGGGACTACACTCTGATGAGTGGATACATGAGGTAAGTCTACAAGTAGGCAGTATAGTTTATCAGCTAATGCGCTGAACTTTAAATGAGAAGACTGCTGGTTCTAACTCCACCTCTGAATCACTGTAAACAAGTCAATTAACCTGACTGTACTCCAATTACCAAAAAAGGTAAACAGTCGTACTGTATGCTCATTTTGTGAGCTGCTATGGATAAAGCCATCAGCTTCATGTACAAAAGATACATGGTCATTTTCCAAATTTCCTGACAACTGGATTTGTACCTGAAAAGTACAAATGATATCAAGTTGAGTTCAGGATAGAGATCTCTTTTTAAGCATTTTTCAAAATGAAACTGAATGCTTAAACCTGTGTTTTACAAAATTAGTAAAAAAAAAAATAGTAGTGATTCTACTCCTATCACATTCTAATTGAATTATTATGCGCGATGTTGTTTTTGCCTATCTAAAATGTATGATTGTAGTACTAGGGTGTTGTACCGTGTTAGCCATTATGAATGTAGAGAAAAGCCAAGCAAAATGACACCTTTTATTGGCTAACTAAAAAGATTACAATATGCAAGCTTTCAAGGCAACTCATCTTGCCTGAAGAAGAGGCCTGAGTTGCCTCGAAAGCTTGCATATTGTAATCTTTTTAGTTAGCCAATAAAAGGTGTCATTTTGCTTGGCTTTTCTCTAAATGTATGATTAAAATAATGCATGAAAGAAACCAGGTTGACTTATAATTTCTAAACAGACATGTATGAAAAAAATGTGATGTTCACTGCTCAATTCGGACACCCTATCCAGAGCTGGTTACTACTTTAGACTCAAAACTACCAAGACAAAAAGAAAAAAAAACACAAATCTCTAATTTCATTTAAAATTGGAGGTTAATATAAAGACAAGTAGATCTCATTGCAGAAGTCAGTAAATCAACAGGAAGGCAAGAAAAAAAAAGTAAATGGGCAAATGATTGAATTGGGAAAATATTTTATAGAAGACAAATAATTCAGATTAGAGATGGTATTAGTACTTTATAATGTAACAGAGACCTGGCATATTTAAAAGAAAAAAAATCTTACCTTTGAAAGCTCAGCAGTAGTAGAGTGAATCGTTTTCTGTAATTTATCAATATGTGCCTTTGTTTCAGAAATCTGTTAAATACAAAAACACAAAGGTTCTCGGCACTGAACAAGACAAAGCTTATTCTGGTCATTATATCCAGACTATTACCTCTAAGGAAATTCATATTCTCAAAAAAGCCTATGTGGAACAAAGTGACACTGCCCCCTTTATCACTGGTATCTCACATTGATAATTCAAAAGGACTGTATCTCTTTCAACTGAGACTTAACATCACACCCCCATAAACTAAGAATACTCTTGAGGCAAAGTTTCTCTGTGGTATGTGACCTTTAAATGTATACGGCATAAGGCACTGCAAATCACAGCTGAAAAACAGTTTTGTTGGTGAGTTCAACAATGCATTTTAGAAGTTTCTCCTCCTAAATTTAAAAGAAATACTAAACTTCCATTAATTCACAGAAGGTTCAAACAAAGTTAACACACACACAGCCTTCAGAGAGAAGCTGAAAGGAGGAAAGCAAGTGTAGAGTAACTGAAGAGAACTGATGCATGCGATCAAAGCACACATATACTGAAAAATGTAGAGCAGTGAAAGACTTGCTTATTCGATAAAGACACCCCAGAAATAATATTTAACTCTTTTAGGGCGGATGTCGACTTTTGTCGACAGGAGGGGTTGAAGGCGGATGTCGACAAAAGTCGACATCCAGGGATAGAGGGCGACAATCAGCTATTAATGGCGACAAATCTCACTGTCACGTCACAGGCATTCCCTCTGTGCTTGGAGGAATGCTAGACTCGTTGACTCGGCAAATAAACATTGCGTGTGCGTGAGTTGCGAAATGTAAACAGGCAAGATGGCACCGACATGTGAAAAGGCAGCGAAGCAAGTGCAGAAAAGAAAACACTCGCATTATGCGCATTTGCGCATTATCGCGGAGTCGGACTCTTGATTTTTCAGAATCGGACTTTATTGGCAGTGATCAGGAGATCGAGCAAGAGAGTTAGAAGCAGGCATCAGCTGATCAGACACCAGCCGATGCCGCGCCAGCGGATCTGCTGCCAGTTGCGTGCCTTCGCGCAGCCGATGCATCTACGGCAAGGTTCGCATGGGATAAATACACAGACATTGATCCGTTGAGAGCTGATCTGGCTACCGGAGTTTACAAGACGGCATGGCTTGCTGTTGGACACGGCAGATCACCAGCTGCTGTACTTCAGGCT
Organism: Erpetoichthys calabaricus; assembly: GCF_900747795.2. Lineage (NCBI taxonomy): Eukaryota > Metazoa > Chordata > Cladistia > Polypteriformes > Polypteridae > Erpetoichthys > Erpetoichthys calabaricus. The sequence continues at coordinate 3,452,654 of NC_041408.2, read as the reverse complement.
GCTCTCTCCTGATGCTGCTTTTCAGCTACTGTCAGACGAGACAAACAGGTAGGCAGAGATTTTTTTTGAATCGCGGGCTGCGTTTGCATCGCATTCTCATTTTTCAAAGTGGAAACCCACAACGAAAGACGAGATGAAGCCCGCTGTGGCATTACAAATAGAGATGAGACAGAACTGGTGATATAACTTCAGGGAGCATTGGTCCAAACGTGTTTTGTCCCCTGGTGGCTTAGGTACGTGCTGCTGCAAAGTTTTATTCACTTCTGTAATAAACAGAAGCAAATCCCATGGGGTGAGCCAGGCTATAATGCCATACATAAAGTTCATAAAGTTTCAGAAGATAAAGAGGTGACAATACGGTTTTCATGCTGGCAGAAAACTTGGTGGCAGTGGCATGGCATGATGGCAAATGGGTGACTTGTCTCTCTACAGTACACACTAACAATATATGTTAGAAAGTGCAGCAACAGACAATTGAAAAATAGGCACCAAAGCAACACGTATTGTAAGGAGTGCAATGTGGCAATGACTGAAATTGGCTGCTTTGAGCGAGATCAGACTTTGCTGTGTAAAATGTATGTGATATGTATGTGAAATCATAGAGTATGCAGGCTCATACAACATGCAAGACAGTAACATTTGTCAAAAGTAAATATTTTTTGTTGATTTGATATGTTAAACAATTGCTTTGTGTTCTTTTTTAAAAAATGTTAGTTTTTGGAAAAATATTCAGCCCTGGGAGAAAAGAAACAAAAAAAAAATTAGCCCTAAAAGAGTTAAAAAAGGCTTCATTGAAGAATTAATGAATATGTTTACAGAGAAAAAAAACTTAGAGAAGAAAACTAACTAAACCAGAAAATGACAAAATACATATTTTAAAGGGGTCTCTAAAATTGTGATCCTGATTAATAATGCTACAACAAACTATTCTGTTGACAGAATGGTGAAAGAAGAAAATGACACAAAATTCTGATCCAAAAAATTACTTTTTAAAAAACCCTTTTGATTTTGTATACAGCCCCTTAAGTGACATGGGTGGAAAAAAAATAGATTGGGAGGGATCAATATGACATCTGCATTCTCCCAAAAAAGTAGTTCTTGTCTAATATGTGGAACATGCAGTCTGAAGAGATAGAAGAAAATACGCGAGCAACCCACATGACAAGCAGAACAAAACAGGGTGCATTAACACACTCCCTGCATTTGCTGTGAGAATGACTGTGCCCCGAACGATAACACCTGGACACTATTGGTCGTTCCAAATACGGTATACCTTCCAGCACCCCAGAGTGGAGCTGGGTGTTTCAAGACTCACAATCATTGTCTCGGTCATTCATACAACACAGTCAAATGTCAAGCTGATTGAAACACTATGTCTTCTGCAAGAATAACTTAAGACTGTTAATGTGAGGGTTTTTCTCACTCATATCACGCAGGAATTTTGCTAAGTCTGTTAAGCTAAAGTAAGTCAATGCGATTCCTTTCATAACAGAAAGTGAGCTAAAACGCATTATTGAAAAGATAAAACATTATTAAAAGGAAAAAAAAAACCTTACCTTCTCTTCTTGAAACAAATTGTTGTTCTTTTCTTCTTCTAAGGAAATCTGAAGTGTTTTAATCTTTTCTTTCATTTGGTTATTTATTTTTTGAAGCTCCTTAAATGTTTCCTTTTGAAAAGTGCAAAAACTTATTTTTACACAGACTATCAAAAAACGTTTTATAAAAATGAGAAATTACTTTTTGCTCACCTTAAGTTCTTCATTTTCAACAGAAGCAGAGGATTTGGTTTTCTCAGAGTCTGCAATCTGCTGTTCACAATTTTTGATCTAGAGATATATCAAAAGAACAAATAAAAAAAAACATTCAAAAAAGCATCCTAAGAGGCATTTTGCTGAAAACTGAATAAAGAAAAATGGATATGCATTAAAAATATAGGGTGTGTTAGAACTATACGGAAAGTAAATTAAGATAACAGACTAAAGGCTGTGTTTTACCAGTTATAGAAAGACAAAATAGATACAGACTGGATTTTTTTAGTCCTCACTAGCTAACATAGCTGAAAATACCCGGCATTGCCTGGGAGGAAAATTAAGTGTGTTTTTTTTTTTATAGAAATTGTTTGAGAAAAATATAATTAAAAAAACACAACTTTAAAAATAAAATAAACTAACAAACAATGAAGACTCACAAATGTGCTTGTCTTGTGGCCTTTTATATATGTTATCATCCAGCTGACACTCGGAACCGGCCAACTCTATTTAATTTCAAAACAGACAGGGGCAGGCAGTGGTGCTCAAACAAAGAATGCTGGCAGTCACCTTCAGTTCGCCGTGGTGGTCATTCCAAGTGTCAACTACATGATAACATGCATACAAGAACGCAAAATCACCCCCCACCCTACCCAGAAGGGGGTGTGTTAGGGTTGATTTCACCCTACAGTAATTTTAGTAGACCAATAAGAAACATGTGTACCAAGTTTCATGAAAATCACTCCCGTCGTTCGGAAGTGATGCACGCACGCACGCACGCACGCACGCACATACATACATACATACATACATACATACATAGACTTTATAATATATAAATATATAAAAATATATATATATTGAGATAGCTTTGTGCTCCTTTTCGGACTGAGGGCTATTAATGTGTCTAAACAATTTATTGGCAATAACAAAATCTTCTCTGTTATATCTATTACTGGGGGTTATACTGGCTGTGTCTTACAATTGACCATGAATGTAAACAGATACCATTTGCATATGTTGGAGCAATGAGTGGATGGAGGGTCAGATTTCAATGCTTGGCCAAAATTGTAATAGTATGCCTTCTAATTCACAAGTCAGTTTCTAAGACTTTACTAATTACAAATAAATGTAATTAACATTAAGTATCTATATTAATGGAAATTAAGCTATTATCTAATCCAGTGGTTATTAACCTTCAGATCTCAGGGCCCCCTGCAGCTGCAGGTTTTTGTTCCCACCAATTTCCCAATCAATCAGTCATCTTGACCTTTAAATGATCACATGGTTTAATTAGATAACCCCTTTGATTTTGCATTTAGAATGTGTCAGTAGTGTCAGATTTATACTTGTAGGAAATAAAGAAAATTACAAATATCTCTTCATCTTTAAATGCTTACTTTGGTTTGTGTTTTTTTTTCTATTAAGTTTGCTTTCTTAATTGCATCTGAATACTGACAATTAATGCTGAGCAGAGGTGACACCAGAACAAATGACTCTGAAAGGAGCGTCCACATGTGTTCTTATTAGTAAATAATGTCTAAATAACCTAAACGTTATACAGTGATCCCTCGCTATATCGCGCTTCGCCTTTCGCGGCTTCACTCCATCGCGGATTTTATATGTAAGCATATTTAAATATATATCACGGATTTTTCGCTGCTTCGCGGGTTTCTGCGGACAATGGGTCTTTTAATTTCTGGTACATGCTTCCTCAGTTGGTTTGCCCAGTTGATTTCATACAAGGGACGCTATTGGCAGATGGCTGAGAAGCTACCCAATTTACTTTCTCTCTCTCTGTCTCTTGCGCTGACTTTTTCTGATCCTGACGTAGGGGGATTGAGCAGGGGGGCTGTTTGTACACCTAGACGATACGGACACTCGTCTAAAAATGCTGAAAGATTATCTTCACGTTGGCTACCTTCTGTGCAGCTGCTTCGTGAAGCGACATGCTGCCCGGTGCCTCGCATACTTAAAAGCACGAAGGGCACGTATTGATTTTTTTATCTGTCTCTCTCTCTGTCTGCTCCTGACGGAGGGGGTGTGAGCTGCCACCTTCAACAGCTTTGTGCCGCAGTGCTTCGCATACTTAAAAAGCCAAACAGCCCTATTGATTTGTTTGCTCCTTTGAAGAGGAAGATATGTTTGCATTCTTTTAATTGTGAGACAGAACTGTCATCTCTGTCTTGTCATGGAGAACAGTTTAAACTTTTGAAAAAGAGACAAATGTTTGTTTGCAGTGTTTGAATAACGTTCCTGTCTCTCTACAACCTCCTGTGTTTCTGCGCAAATCTGTGACCCAAGCATGACAATATAAAAATAACCATATAAACATATGGTTTCTACTTCGCGGATTTTCTTATTTCGTGGGTGGCTCTGGAACGCAACCCCCGCGATGGAGGAGGGATTACTGTACAAAAAAATGAACTGTTACCCCATCTAACATGAATAAACTCCTGCTTCATTCAGTAAAAACATAGCATAACCAGTTTGTCCCGATGGTTGTAAAAAACATAGAAACTGGGAAATAATGGCTTGCTTAATTAAGGTGGTAGTCCAGTTAAGAGACAAAATATGTTGATAAAACATTAGGTCCTCATGGTCCCCTGAGGCTGCAGGTTGATAGCCACTGATCTAAACAAAACAGCCTGAGAGACTGCAGTGTTTCCTTACGCGTGTTACAGTGAGCCACTACTGTATTACACTACTTTCATCACAGCCAGCTGAAATCATGCAACACAAGAGTTTTGTAAAAAGTGGAAACTGACGCAATATGTGAATGACAGTTCAAAACTTCAAAGATTTCCACTGTTCTTTAGCCTCAAATAAATTTGGCATAACACGTTTCCACACTTGCCAATTCAACATAAAAAAAATATCATGAAAAAGACCACTTACTTTCTCTTTTAATTCTGAAATTTTACTAAGAACCTCCTGTTTTTCATCAATCAATTGCTTTATTTTTTCCCCCAGCTGCTTTTCGGTCACTGTAGCAAAAGTTAAATATATTAACAAAATGTTTAATATGAAAGAAGCTTGCAAAAATATTTTATAATTGATATTTATATAGGTTAAGGGTGGATAAACAATGAAATCATCCTGAAACTTACCCTGGTATAGCCTACTTTTCACCTGAAACAGACGAGAAACATTATGGGTATTAAACAGAAGTTACACAAGAGATGTCTTACAAATGTTAAAGCACACAGTCACTGTGACAATTTAATGGTAAAGGTCACGGCTAGTAGTTAGGAACATGGTGACCTTGGACAAAAGACAAGATACATACAGCTCAGTGCTGCAAATGTGACATATTTTATGGCTAAAAAAGTCAACATAAATCAAGAAAAGATGACAAATCAGGAAAGGTCTTTTCAAACTTACAGCAAGGACTGTCCTCCAAAAGAAAATCATAAATGAAATGAATCCAACCAGGACAGTCGTCAACACTGGCTCCCATGGAAGACCATAGCAAGTTGGTCCAGGCTGCCAGTCTTCAGGAAGTGCATTAACCAACTAATATTTAAGGGACAAAAGAAACGTTAATAACTTATTATCATAATAAGTATACTATTATAATGCTTATTAATGTGTAAAGTCTCATAAAACTTCATTTGATAAAAAGATTTAAAGTATATAGAAACTGTTCACTGAGATTTACAATTTAAGAGAGGATAAACTCAAGGTGTAAATATGAGGAGTCCAAAAACACTGCATACTTAAGTCATGTCAATGAAACTGAGAGCATCTCACTTCTGATTACGGAAACAAATATAAATAGAACGGTGCCCCCCTTCTCCTCCCACTCCTTAAAGGCTATACTAACAGATGTTAACAAAACTAAGTTGTAATCACCGGTGCAGCAAAAAAAAAAAAAAAAAATTATATATATATATATATATATATATATCTGGTTTTCTTTCTTTTTTAAAGAAGCTTAACCATATTATAATTGCTTATTTTCTTATACAAAATTTAAAAATAATTTGATATGAACTGCTGCCCCATGCTGCAAAGGACAGGGGCAAGTTCAGCACAAACCTGAATTGAAAAAGTGGGCTAGGAAAAGAAAAAAAAAAATGTGTGCATATACACCTATATACACACACATTTAAAACATTTTCAAATACATTTCAATGTGCTTTGTGATATGTAGGTAAATAAAGATTCAGCAGCAATATAAACTAAGATATCACCTCTTAAGATTACCTAGTATTTCCAGAGCTCCAAACAGATGCATTAACAGCAGTAGCCAAAACTGTGAAACTTTGCAAGCTTCACCAACAAAAGACCACAAATACTTTATCAACAAACACAAAAAACCATCATATCTAATACATACACAACATTCATATTATATATTTGATTATTATATATATATATATATATATATATCATTTAGCAAGAGAGGAGAACAATGTCCAGTCAAGATCTTTGGATGATAACTGTCCAACAAAGTCTTTTGAGGTTTCTGATGTGTTCTTCAAAACAATGTGGATCTGTAGTCAGGTTGTCTGGGACAGTCCTTTCTGAACATTTTCACTTTGTTATTAGGGGCTAGTGGGGGTAAATTGACGGGCAAGCATATACAGAAGAATTGAATCTGCAGCACAATAATGTATGTAGAATGTGAAAGGGTTAAATTCACTGGTGTAACTGATGTTGCTCTTCAAACTAAATCTCTCTAACATTAGAAATACAGTAAATGTATTCCACTATCTATCAACTCTGTAGCAGTGAATTAGAAAAATGCCAAAATCTGAATGCCGATACAAATGCTTAAACTAATGAGAACATACATCCCTCCATTTATTTTACTATGACAAAAAACAAACTTCAAAGTGTGTCATCAGGCATTGTGGCTTAGTGGTTAAGGATTTGGACTTCAAAACCTAAGGTTGTGGGTTCAAATCCCCTCCATACATGGTGTGACCCCGACTTCTCCTCACTTCACCTGCCTGTGCTCCAACTAGAAAATACAAACCAAAAAAAAAAACTCAAATGTAGTAAGTCGCTTTGGATAAAGGAATCAGAATACTAAAATTAATCTCTACGCAGTTCTCAGTCCGTATTAAAGCACATGAACCTTAAAAGATCTTTGTAACGTTAGCTTCAGCAACAAAACTATTAGGGAAACATTCCTTTTGACTCTTCAACTCTCCAGTTTAAACACAAATGAAGACTCTCATTTTACGTATTTTTTTTGTTTTCTACAACAAACTCTTCTTCCGGAATCGAGCCTCTAAGATTGCTGCTATGCTTAAAGATTTTAATCTGAACCCACTTCTATGCTTCTACTCCATCCTTCTCCGTTTTCGATGAAGGAATCTCTCCTACTGTTACCGTCAGTGTTAACCCTTTGTTTCTACTCTGCTAGTTTTATTTCGATTGCGTTCATGCGTTTCAGTCTATAAAATTACCTTTCGCCAGGGCGCTGTTTAAATAAAAGGCCGATTGAACAAGAGGTGGGTGCCAAACATCGACCTTCTCCCCCTCACGTACACAAACTGACATAAATGCAGCACACAAATATGGGCACAAGCGACACTGCATGTGAACCTAAGGCGTAAGCGAAAGCTGCGAGTGGATTTACACCAAGTGAGTGACCTTCCGTTAAGTACAGCTGGGCATACCTCTGCTATCGCACAAATGTTTACAGAATCCATTTATAAGTAGAAATCAATTACAAACTAAACATTTGGATTTCATAAAACCGTCTTGATAGAAAGAGCCTAAGTACCGCCTCGTACATGCTGCTCCCATTTTAAACAACACGTCCAAAGAGAAACTGTCTGAACTTGCAACCGCTCAAGTCACAGAGTAAGTAAGATAAGGCAGACAAACAAGTTATCTGTCAGTGATTCATAAACCAAAGTGGGTACTCACGCGAACTGCTGACTGAACCAGGGCGTAATAAACAGAAGTAAACACCGCCGCTTCTCCGGCTACCGAAGCTCCGTCCGACCCCGACTCCATGACGGCTACAGTTTTACAAAGCAATCCCGAGTTCTCCGAACTGATGACAATTGGAAAAGATTTCACCGCAGCGCGGCCAGGCCAGCGATTAAGACGCCAGGCGCTGACAGGACGATTTCAATTAATTAAAACAGGCCTATTTATAGTTCATATATTCACAGAAATTACATCGAGGGTGCTCTTGAGACACAAAGCAAATGTAGCCATAGTTCGGGGGGGGGGGGCAAAAAAAAATAAAAAAATAAAAACGGGCGTCCGGCAGGTGCAAATGTCAAGTAGTTTCGCGGAACAAGCCAATGCAGTGCAAGTGTACCGAGCGTCTCCCTCTTCCTGCGAGCGACTTCCACCAGCGCTCTGCTACTGAACTTCACTCCCGCTGGAACACGTCAACACAAGCGTGCGTCACAAGCGAGCGACCACATCTACCTGGACACGTCATCACTAGCGCGACAACGCAAGCGGCGGTACCCTGATCTGGACGAACGATCCTTTCTTTTAAATGGATTTTTTTTAATTGAAAAATGAAAGACATTGTAAAGCACATATGTGTTACCATATCCAAGGTAAACGTTTATTTAACGTCATCCGGACAATAATCGAGAGAATTCCATTTGATGTACTTAAATATTCATCCCCAAAGTTTACAAAGAAATATGAGACATACATCGAAACACGTGCATCTACTCTTGCTGGGGTTTGGCCGTTTAAAGTTTACGGTGTTTAACCTTTGAAAGAGTTTAGACCCGTGTTACTTAAATTGCTTCCGCGAAAACGTTTAGGATTTCCCTGGACCATCAGGTGTAATGCACTGTATTCAGAAAAAATAGCGGCGATCAACGAATAAGCCGAATTTGATGCTACTCTGATCGGATCTCAGCCGGACCTGAACGCAGAGGTGTTGCGGTCTGTCGTGATAGTCTAGAACAGGGGTAGGCAACGTCGGTCCTGGAGTGCCACAGTATGTGCAGGTTTTTGTTCCAACCCAGTTCCTTAACGAGAACTCAATTATTGCTGATGAAGCACATATTGCTTAGGTGACATTTTAATGCTTCATTTTAGTGGTCTCGCTTGTTAAGGTTCTCCAACCTTAATTGCTTATTTCAATCTTAAACTGCTGCATTCAGTGTTTTAATTGCTCCTTATTAGCAATAAGATGTAAAACAGGGGTAGGCAATGTCGGTCCTGGTGAGCCGCAGTGGCTACAGGTTTTCATTCCAACCAATTGCTTAATTAGAAACCAATCATTGCCAATCTCAGACCTTATTTAATTTTATGGCTTGTTAGTCTGTGCAATGTAAGGCTTTTATATCGTAGATTTTTTTCCTTTCCAAGGATATCATCCAAATGATTTGAAGCCTAAAACAGATCATTTTCAGTCTGTCACATTTTTCTATTAAGTGTTTTATTATATCAAACCGTGCATGATGAACACACACAGATGTAATTGAAAAAAAGCTAGCTGGAGAACTGCTGGCTGCTTTGTCTTTTACATCTTATTGCTAATAAGGAGCAATTAAAACACTGAATGCAGCAGTTTAAGATTGAAATAAGCAATTAAGGTTGGAGAACCTTAACAAGCGAGACCACTAAAATGAAGCATTAAAATGTCACTTAAGCAATATGTGCTTCATCAGCAATAATTGAGTTCTCGTTAAGGAACTGGGTTGGAACAAAAACCTGCACATACTGTGGCACTCCAGGACCGACGTTGCCTACCCCTGGTCTAGAAGCGTCTCTGTGGTCCGATGGTCACTGTGCATCTAAGTTGGGCGCATTTCTACGGGGATTTCTTGTTTGATTTTAGATCAGACGGAATTGTTTATACTATTACTACATACGGATGATGACTGCAGTTTTTTGTGAAGTCAGATTTTTAAAAATACTTAGGATTTGAGAGCAGAGGTAATGATATATTCCTATCAAATACAAAAACGGACCTTGTGCCATTTATTTAAAATATAAAGATTGGAACATTGGAACATGGTCAGTTATCTTATCCAGCAGACATAAATGTTTTCAAAAACTTAGGTAACGTATCACTTCAGGAAACACATAAAAAATATTTGACAGTTATAATAAAATAGAAGGCCAAAAGAAGAAAATCAAAGCTTTGGGTAAAGTGAGTGAATTGAAAACAACTTATTTGATAACTTCAATACTTAACTGACCAAATGAATACGGCGGAAATGAGAAACAAAGATTTTCACTTTTAACCAGCTAAGAACTTACTGTGAGGAGTCATTTACAAAATGTTACTAGTTCAATATTTTTAAAAGATAGAACTCAACAGAAGTTCTCTCGTGGGCTCTGGATCCATTTAATCTTAACGAACGAGTAAAGAATGACCTGTCTGCGAATGAAGTAGGTAATGTTAACTGATCTCTCCTTATACATTATATTAAAAAAAAAAAAAAGGAAACTAGTTTACTTCTTGATAAATTTTAGTTAAGCATAATGAAATGTGGATTTTTAAGTGAGTAAGCATTTAGGTTCACACTCCAGTTTGCTTCTATATGCCCATGTGAAATTGGATATTCAACCGTCACTGCAACGAAAAAAATATATAATATAAGCTAAATATGACAGCTATGCTACAATAAAGCTATCTTTACACCAAATATGGATAATTTGTGTCATACAATGGCAACACGGAACAGGAAATTTTTATCTTACACACACACACACATACATACATACACACACACACACACATATATATACACAGTGTATATGCATGCATTTATAGAAATTTTCTTGATTACAAAATAGTTATGTGGAAAATATTTTAGTTTTTTTTTTTTTTTTTTACATTTTATAGGGGCTCTGTGGATCAAATTTTTATTTATTTTTTTAAATATAAGCCCCACAATCCCAAAAAGTTCTAAGAAACACAGGTGTAGACTATTTAAGAGAAATGCATTAGCAACTAGCAAAATGGCACCACGGTCATATTTATAACAAGCCGTCCCCTGTAGCTCCGCGTGCGTAGAAGTGAAACAGGACAGCGAGGAGGACCCTGCCCGGCTCCCCACTCCTGACATCACGCTTCCCCCTCCCCTCGGCCCGCAGCCTCTGTCTTGGATTATCGCAGATATATCACTCCAGCAAGCGAACTATGATTCTTAGTGTGATAAGAGAAGTCACAAAATCAACCAAAATGTTCAAGCAAATTCTAGAAAAAAGCCCGATCTAAATCCAGTAAGTAGTTCTCTCGTTCGCTAACTAAGCAGAGTTAAGGTTACGCCCCGAGGCAGACGTGTGAGTGAAGAGGGCCCCCTCCCCTCCCCTCGGCCTGCTGCGTGTCTCTCGGATTCGCGCAAATAAAATCTGTACCACAAGTGAACTATAACACGTAGCGCAATGAGAGAAGTCACAAAATCAACCGGAATGTTCAAGCAAATTATAGAAAAAAACTAACTAAATCCGTTTAGTAGTTCTCTCATGAAAAGCAGACAGACAGACAGGCAGATGTTGGATTATAGAGATATACTATTAAAAATGCATTGGCCCTATTAAACAATTTACCAGCTTGACAAAACCTCCAAATTAAACTGTGTTAAACATTACATACCATACACTACAACATACACCTGCTGACAGATCCATTTATTAGAACACTAAGACAACAGTTCTAGTAAAACAGGTTAACAACATGAAGGTGTCCAATCTAAAACACAAGGGGGAGAAAAGCCAAACTTTAAAAATTATATATTTATGAACTGTTTGTGAGAACAAACTCTCAAGAAGATCTGCATGCATGCAATGAGAATTAAGTTGACAAGTAAATAAGAAAGGATAACGTCATATCCTGGAATAAAGCAACAATATCCTGCTTGTTACTCAAGTATTCACATGCTTAGTGTAAGCCATTTGGTAAACACAACAGCCCAATGTCCATTTAGCAAATGGGTAAATACAGTAATGGTGACTATGACTAAGAAAACACAGAAAAACAAACTTATAGAGCAACGGCAACAGCCAAGTGATCACTTGTCAGTATCTAATAAGAAAATGCAAATCATGTGGTGTGGTGTCCAATATAATGTACAGAAGATATTTAAAAAAAAAAAAAAAAAAAAAAATGCATGTATTGTATTTTGCACAAAGTCAATTACCTATATCCAAAATTATGTATGGTACTGAACGGAAAAAATAACTGTCCCTCACTTTCGTGGAAAAATATGGAACATGGAACTAAACAGGTGCCACTTCCAAACAGCCCATCCTTGCACTAAACTGAAGAGCCATTCTAAAGAGAAAGTTCTGGAATGCACAGCCGACACCCTGGCACTACAACATACAATAGGAGTCATTCTAGGGAGTCTGACAGAGTCAGGTCAGTCATTTTCCAACCTGCTATATCCTAACTACAGGGTCACGGGGGTCTGCTGGAGCCAGTCCCAGCCAACACAGGGCACAAGGCAGGAACAAATCCCAAGCAGGGCACCAGCCCACCGCAGGACACACACCCACACACCAAGCACATACTAGGGACAATTTAAGATCACCAATGCACCTAACCTGCATGTCTTTGGACTGTGGGAGGAAATCCACGCAGACACAGTGAGAACATGCAAACTCCATGCAGGGAGGACCTGGGAAGCAAACCCTGGTCTCCTAACTGTGAGGCAGCAGCGCTACCCACTGTGCCACCGTGCCGCCCAACAGAGTCAGGTGAAACACTTAAATGTGAAGTTCAATAGGCACCTAAATTTTTTTTTTTTAAAAAACATGCTAATAATTTGCATTTCTGCTGAATAAATTAGTAACAAACACTTCAGTGTTACTTATTGGATTAGACCCATTACTCTGTTAGTATAAATAAAATCATAAGTTCAGATATGTTAAAAAAAGTAGCAGTTTTCAAAGGGTATCCTCGTGGACTCGCAGCCCTTCACATATTATAGGTGGCCCTGGTGCCATCACTTCTGCAATGACAGTTTGTTGTTCGTTGTAAAGGGGGTCTTATCATTTTCGTTGTGAAGTATGGTGTATTTTGCGGTCACTTTTTCTGTGCACCTTAGAGGCAAGGGTAATACAAATTTCAGATACATATTAAAAAGTATCTCATCAAAATTGCACCATTTTGTGCTTTAAACACCGGTTTCTTTTGGAATGGCTGATGTGAACAATAGCTTTTCAAGTAAACCACTCAAGTTACGGAGTGTCCAGATCAAGATACCACTGAGCATCCATGTGATATTCTAAGGCAACTGTGCAAGACAACATTTTCCAGGATCGTCTACCTGGTACTGTGTGTCTGATTTTATTATCCCAAAATCAATGCTGCATTCAACCTGAAGCTTTCACAAGTGGTTCGGGTGGGACAGGGAACCATAAACTTTGTTGCAGAAGACGGCACTAATAGCGCATCTGGCTTGTATATTTTATGTATTTCAACCCAAAAGCAAATGAAGAATGCAGTGTATTTGAACAAAACAAAAAACAAAGAATGTACACAAGCATTTCAAGCAGTACTTACCATTTCAAAATAACGCACAGTGTATTTCTTGATCGCCCTTAAAATGTCAATCAGTGTGGAGGTCCAAGACTGTGTGGTGTCATCGTTTTGGTCACTTTCAGCCAAGACTGCAGGGCTTTCAGTAACTGGTGATGAATTAAGAGCTGCATTGAAGGAAAAGAAAAAAAGAATTTTAGGTACTGGTGTACTAAACGGACGGCAGTGAAACTTCCCCCACAGAGCCCAACACTACAATGGGTAGGTGGAAACCTTATGCAACCTCCCCTCTTCAATTTGGTGCCATGCATCCGTTTAGTATCCAACTACCGAATTTTAACTTCAGAAGACTAACACCATTTTTTCTTAGGTAACAAATTGTTCTGTGACTATTATGTTTTGTAAAGACATCATAAAAGTCGTTGGGAGTCGAAGGCTAAACACGAGCAGAATCAGACACAAAAACGGGCATTTGAGAATTTTGCTTGCAGACTTAGAACCCGCCCTACAAAAAGGAAATCTCCCTGTCCGTCTACAACAAACATATAATGTTTCTTCTAGACAGTTCTCATGTCCTTATACTTCTAGTTAAGCCTGGGGCTGATTTCAAAATCCTCCTTTTAACATATAAAGCGTTAAATGGCCAAGGCCTTTGTGTTGTGCACGGCCAATGCTCCCCTTTCCGTCACTATACTGACTGTGAATGACGGTTCTGCCAAAGTGCAGTTGGTTTGGTACGATATGCCTTGGTTGCCTTACTCACCCATGTTCGACAAAACACAGTTTTGTTAGCCTTTGTGTTACATTTTATTCATGTCATACACTACATGATACAGTGTATCCGGAAAGTATTCACAGCGCATCACTTTTTCCACATTTTGTTATGTTACAGCCTTATTCCAAAATGGATTAAATTCATTTTTTTTCCTCAGAATTCTACACACAACACCCCATAATGACAACGTGAAAAAAAGTTTACTTAAGGTTTTTGCAAATTTATTAAAAATAAAAAAACTTGAGAAATCCCATGTACATAAGTATTCACAGCCTTTGCTCAATACTTTGTCGATGCACCTTTGGCAGCAATTCCAGCCTCAAGTCTTTTTGAATATGATGCCACAAGCTTGGCACACCTATCCTTGGCCAGTTTCGCCCATTCCTCTTTGCAGCACCTCTCAAGCTCCATCAGGTTGGATGGGAAGCGTCGGTGCACAGCCATTTTCAGATCTCTCCAGAGATGTTCAATCAGATTCAAGTCTGGGCTCTGGCTGGGCCACTCAAGGACATTTACAGAGTTGTCCTGAAGCCACTCCTTTGATATCTTGGCTGTGTGCTTAGGGTCGTTGTCCTGCTGAAAGATGAACCGTCGCCCCAGTCTGAGGTCAAGAGCGCTCTGGAGCAGGTTTTCATCCAGGATGTCTCTGTACATTGCTGCAGTCATCTTTCCCTTTATCCTGACTAGTCTCCCAGTCCCTGTCGCTGAAAAACATCCCCACAGCATGATGCTGCCACCACCATGCTTCACTGTAGGGATGGTATTGGCCTGGTGCCTGGTTTCCTCCAAACGTGACGCCTGGCATTCACACCAAAGAGTTCAATCTTTGTCTCCTCAGACCAGAGAATTTTCTTTCTTTCTCATACAATTTATTTATTTTTGTATAGCCCAAAATCACACAGGAAATGCCGCAATGGGCTTTAACAGGCCCCGCCTCTTGACAGCCCCCCAGCCTTGATTCTCTAAGAAGACAAGGAAAAACTCCCAAAAAAACCTTGTAGGGAAAAAATGGAAGAAACCTTGGGAAAGGCAGTTCAAATGGTCTTTCTCATGGTCTGAGAGTCCTTCAGGTGCCTTTTGGCAAATTCCAGGTGGGCTGCCATGTGCCTTTTACTAAGGAATTGCTTCCGTCTGGCCACTCTACCATACAGGCCTGATTGGTGGGTTGCTGCAGAGATGGTTGTCCTTCTGGAAGGTTCTCCTCTCTCCACAGAGGACCTCTGACAAAGTCACCATCGGGTTCTTGGTCACCTCCCTGACTAAGGCCCTTCTCCCCCGATCGCTCAGTTTAGATGGCCGGCCAGCTCTAGGAAGAGTCCTGGTGGTTTCAAACTTCTTCCACTTACGGATGATGGAGGCCACTGTGCTCATTGGGACCTTCAAAGCAGCAGAAATTTTTCTGTAACCTTCCCCAGATTTGTGCCTCGAGACAATTCCTTTGACTTCATGCTTGGTTTGTGCTCTGACATGAACGGTCAACTGTGGGACCTTATATAGACAGGTGTGTGCCTTTCCAAATCATGTCCAATCAACTGAATTGACCACAGGTGGACTCCAATTAAGCTGCAGAAACATCTCAAGGATGATCAGGGGAAACAGGATGCACCTGAGCTCAATTTCGAGCTTCATGACAAAGGCTGTGAATACTTATGTACATGTGCTTTCTCAATTTTTTTATTTTTAATAAATCTGCAAAAACCTCAAGTAAACTTTTTTCATGTTGTTATTATGGGGTGTTGTGTGTAGAATTCTGAGGAAAAAAATGAATTTAATCCATTTTGGAATAAGGCTGTAACATAACAAAATGTGGAAAAAGTGATGCGCTGTGAATACTTTCCGATGCATGGTACAAGGCCACAGGCCATGCTGGCAGTATTTTGTATTGCAGAATTTGGTACAAACGAAAATTTGTCTCATGCCTATAAATCCGCATTTGTTTTGTGACAAATGACTGGTGTTCACAAGAGATTGAAAATAATATTTTTTTTTTTTAATATACAGGGTGAGTCAAAATTATGTTAACAGTTGAATGGCGGAAACAATTTATTCACAAAACATACTTCATATGTGCAAGATGATTTACAGGAATGTCTCAAAACCGTTTGCCATCATGTTCAACACATTGACCATATGTGGCACATATATACAATTTTGTGGACAATTTAAGTATATACATAGCAGGACCATTACTGTTAACATAATTTTGACTCACCCTGTATATGGAGAAACCGCCTATAAAAAACCACCATGAAGTATTTCATTTACCCACTTTACCTTTAGGACAATACACAATACAATTTATTTTTGTATAGCCCAAAATCACACTAGAAGTGCCGCAATGGACTTTAACAGGCCCTGCCTCTTGACATCCTCGACTCTCTAAGAAGACAAGGAAAAACTCCAAAAAAAAAACCCTAGTAGAGAAAAAAAAATGGAAGACACCTTGGGAAAGGCAGTTCAAAGAGACCCCTTTCAGGTAGGTTGGGCGTGCAGTGGGTGTCAAAAAGAAGGGGGTCAATACAATACAAAGAAGAGAACACAAGTCGTCCTCTAAAAATATTACAAGGACAGAGTAGAATTTAACAGTAGATGATATCACGTAATAGGATTTGGATTTGTTTAGAGTCCTGGAAACCTCGGTCATCAAGCTGCCTCCCCCTATTGGCCATTCCACAGCTGAGACAGCGCTGGGCCAGCCAATCCAATGAAAGGACCCCTCTACCCCACGATTCCCGTGACCCTCCATCAGAGATGACTAACTTAGGTAGGCAAAACAACTTGGCAGTAAGGTGGTGGCACATTTGAGTACCGAGAAGAGAAACAGAATAGGTGAGGGTTAGTAACAAATTAGAACTATCATATTATTCTCACATACCTTCATTGTTTTCATCCACCACATTCATTTCAAATTCTTTATTTTCATCCTTCTCCGTTTCCAACCCGGAGTCTGGAATTCTACTCTTAACATCTACAAAAAATACATTTGAACATGGAATAGTTAAATTATTCTGTACCAAAATGAATATATATTTAGGAGTCAGTCTTTAAAAAAACAAAAAAAAAAAAAAACAAACAGCAGTTACTGGTAAGTTAACAATTCACAATTATAGAAAAATGTTATTCTCAGACGTATATTATAGACTAGCTGTGTAAGCCCGAGCTGTAAAAAGCCGGGGGTCCTAGAAACTATTGAAATCATCAGAAAAAAAAATGAAATGCAGAGATGTCAGGTTATTGAAAGGAACTCCTCTGGGCGTCTCTCTCCTTGGAGGTTTCGTTTTGCTGACGTGCTCACATCGCTTGTGCATTAGCAGTGGGAGGAAAAGTAACAGGGATACCGTTTTGCCAATGTTAGCGGCTAAGCAACTTTGTCTTTCTTCGGAGGTTTTGTTTGCTGACGTGCTAGCCCCGCTTGTGTTATTAGCGGCTAAGCGAGTTTTCTGTTTCCTCGGAGGTGGAGCTCTTACCACGACTCCACCTCTCACTTCCGGGCCAGACAGACAGACAGACAGACACTTCCACGCGTAGATGTTTATATATAAGATAACTAGCCATGTAAGCCCGTGCTGTAAAAACCCTGAGGTTCTAGAAACTATTGAAATCGTCAGAAAAAAAAATTGAAATGTAGAGATGTCAGATAATTGAAAGGAACTCCTCTGGGTGTCTTTCTCCTAGGAGGATTTTTTCTGACTTGCTCACCTCCCTTGTGTATTAGTGGCGGAAGGAAAAGTAAAAGGGATACCCGTTTTGCCGATGTTAGTGGCTAAGCAACTTTGTCTTTCTTCGGAGGTTTCGTATGGCTGATGTGCTGGCCCCACTTATGTTTAGCAGCTAAGCGAGTTTTCTGTTTCCTCAGAGGTGGAGCCCTTACCCCGACTCCACCTCGCACTTCCAGGCCAGACAGACACACACACTTCCACTCGTAGACGTTTATATATAAGAAGATAGTTATCTAGAAATAAACTTAATCACAGAGTAATGAGCACTATAAATGAAGTATGAAGCACACATTGAATTAACCTACTTTGAAGGCTAATTTAGAATAATAAACTGAATCCATTTGTGGACGTGAAGGTAAGAATTAACAGTTTCAGTTTCGTACCTTTCCCCATCTGAATTCTCTCTGGGTTGTAGGGGTATCACATACTTATTTCACTCAATGACATGCAAATCAATTTAAAACTTTTATGAAATGTGTTTTTTTCTGGATTTTTGGTTGATATTCTGTGTCTCTCCATTAATAATAATAATTCATTACATTTATATAGCACTTTTCTCAGTAGTCAAAGCGCTATCCACACAGGGAGGAACCGGGAAGCGAACCCACAATCTTCCACGGTCTCCTTACTGCAAAGCAGTAGCACTACCACTGCGCCACCTGTGAGGACATCTGAGGTCTCTCCATTAAAATTAAACTACCATAAAAATGAGAGACTGTTCATTTCTTTGTAAGTGAGCAAACTTACATATTCAGCAGGGGATCACATCCTTATTTGCCCCATTGTATTATAGGACAAGTCAAGGAAGTGATATAATTAATATATATATATATATATATATATTTAATCTTGATTAGCTATAAACAAGCATAACAATGGAAGTGCAGTATGTATGAATTGCCGTGTTACACACCTGTAATGCTTTCATGATGGTGGACTCCCGGTGCCAATGGAGTGCTGTCACTTGCAGCCGAGTACTTCTGTCGCAGTTGAAAAGCTAGCTCTTGGAAGTCTTCGAGCATTGACGCCTCTGCATCAGCCATATCCTTGTCCATCTGCTGGAGCTCTTCTTTCTTAGTCTCTCGATCATCTAGCATTTTTTCTATTTGATCAAGGATGCTGACCTCAGACGACTCCAGGATATCATCCAGGCTTTTTTCTATTTCCTCAGTATTTCTACTTGTCTGTCTAGCAAGTTTCAGCTCTTCTTCCAAATCATGGAACATCGCCTCCACTTTGAAGACACCATGCACATCCAAATATTTATAGAATAGCTGGAGCTGCTTTTCTCCAAAATGAGTCTTCAGAATTGTGAGTTCTCTTACGCTTTCGCTGTAATTCAGATCAGAGTGTTCCTCATTCGGTGCTTTAGATGATGTTGTTGCATTAGCGGTTTCATCCAAACTGCTGTTTTCATCTGCATCTTTAATATTTATACCACCTTCTTCTTCTTCTTCTTCTGTAGACTCTGTTCTCTTATCAGCTTCATCTTTTCCCTCATCATCCTCGGCTTTCACCTTCATTTCCTTCTCCTGTAGCGGTAAAGATTTTGTGAGCTCATCTCCTAGATCTTGTTCATCATCCTCCTCAACTGTAGTTTTTGTACTATTCTGGTCATCGTCCAGATCATGGGTATCAATGTCAAGATCACGGTTGTCAGACATTTCCCCATTGTTCTCCGCACCTTTATTATCAACGTCAGCAGCAGCAGCAGCAGCATTTTCATCATCTAATAGTGTTTCTTCCTCCAAGTCAGTTTCTTCATCAGAAAATAGGGTCTCGTGTTCTTCTTGTGTTTCCTCTTTTTCTTCATCCACTTCTTTGTTTGTAGTGTTTTCCTCCGACTCCTGGGCCAATTCGTTTGTAAAATCGTCATCTCTTTCCTCAGAAGACAGTTCTTCATCCTCTTTATCTTTAGTCTTTTGAGTTTTACTCTCAGTACTTTGATTTTCCGAAGGTGAACTCTCATCTTCTGTCTTTTCATCTTCGCCGTTTTCACTCCCCTCCACTTCAGTATTTGCCATTTCATTTTTCGTATGATTAGTACTACTTGGAATTGCTTCCACCTCTGGGTCTTCTTCAGAATGAATCTCTTCATTTTCCCCATCACTGTCTACTATATTTTTAGGTTGTTCACCACCTTCAGAGACAAGATGTGAGCCACTGGTATTTGCTTCAGTGTTTTTAAGTTTGTCTGATGCGTCTTCCGTCAGTGGTGCAGGTTCATCTTCCTTATTCTGCTGGTGTTCTTTGACTTCACTTGTTTTATTCATAGAAACATCAGACTTGCTTTTTGGATCTAATTCATGCCTGCCATCGGTATTCTCTATATTCTCAGACTGTTGATGTCCATGATTAATGGAAACATTTACAGTCTCTTCAAAGTCTTGACTGGCTAAATCAACTTCTTCTTTGGCATTAGAGCTATCGGAGTCTAAAAAGTATAAAATGTCTTTTTTTGGCTCTTCATTCTTTTCTTCTTCTTCTTCATCCTCCTCCTCCTCCTCCTCCTCCTCCTCATCATCATACTCATCATCCTCATCTATAGTGCTAACTTTGCGTGTGGTTTCACCTCCACTTACAATAGCAAACACAGTGTCTCCTAATGTTGTCCACATGCTTTTTGCTTTTTCTGGACTGTTGATGTTCTCATGTTTTTCTGCATGCTTATCCAATTTATGGGACTGATCTTGTTTAGTTTGTTCTTCATCATTTTCCAAACCATCAGCAGGTTCTTCATCTTTGCTTTCTCTCTCAGGTTCTTCTTTGTCTTTGGAATATGGCAGTAAAGGAATCACTTCGGAAGGTTCGACAAGCCCTTCTGTGGTGGCTTCTAATTCATTCTCTTCTTCATCCGCGCCCTCATAAAGCGGTGTAACTTTTCTTGTATTCTCATCATTGGAGACCACAGCATCAAAAGTAAATGCCAATTTCAACCTTACAGTGTTATTAGTCTTTTCCTGTAATGTCTTAATTTCTGCCTCCTTTAATTCAGCTCCATCTACTGTTTTTGTTAAATCTTCCTTTTGGCTCAGAGTAGCATCATTAATATTCTCATTTCCATTTGATACTGAGGCTTCAGAATCACGTTGTGGCTCACCGGAGGATTCTGAAGATTCGGTTTTATTTTCTTTGTTAGAACTTGTGGAGAGTTCAACGTCAGTCGCTTTCTCATCTTCAGATGTTTCAGAAACATTGGAGTCTTCTAATACTTTTTCTTCATTGTCAAGTTCTAAATTTTCATTTTGATCTTTATTGGTTTTGTGGACTGTCCTTTCCCCTTTTTCACTGACTGGCTGCCTTTCCTCTTTAGTTTGTTTTTCATCGTTTTCATTTTTGTCTTTTACGTGGACTTCCGAGTCCACCTTTTCATTGACTTGCAGCTCTTCTTCTTTATTTTGTTTTACGCCATTTTCATTTTTGTCTTTTTCGTGAACTGCAGTTTCCACATTTTCACTGTCTGGCAGCTCTTCTTTATTTTGTTTGTCATCATTTTCATTTTTGACTTTTTTATGGACTTCCGCTTCTACCTTTTCACTGTCTGGAAGCTCTTCTGTATCATGTTTTTCATTTTTGTCTTTTTCATGGACTTCCGCTTCCACCTTTTCACTGTCTGGCAGCTCTTCTGTATCATGTTTTTCATTTTTGTCTTTTTCATGGACTTCTGCTTCCACATTTTCACTGACTGGCAGCTCTTCTTTATTTTGTTTGTCATCATTTTCATTTTTGTCTTTTTCATGGACTTCCGCTTCCACCTTTTCACTGTCTGGCAGCTCTTCTGTATCATGTTTTTCATTTTTGTCTTTTTCATGGACTTCTGCTTCCACCTTTTCACTGTCTGGCAGCTCTTCTTTATTAATGTTTTCATAATTTTCATTTTTGTCTTTTTCATGGACTTCCGCTTCCACCTTTTCACTGTCTGGCAGCTCTTCTGTATCATGTTTTTCATCATTTTCATTTTTGTCTTTTTTGTGGACTTCAGCTTCCACCTTTTCACTTTCTGGCAGCTCTTCTTTATTATATTTTTCATCAATTTCATTTTTGTCTTTTTCGTGAACTGCAGTTTCCACTTTTTCACTGTCTGCCAGCTCTTGATCTTTATTTTGTTTTTCATCGTTTTTGTCTTTTCCCTGGACTCCAGGGTCCTCCTTCTCACTGACTGCCAGCTCTTCCTCTTTATTTTGCTTTTCATCATTTTCACTTTCATCTTTTTTGTGAACGTTAGTTTCCTCTTTCTTGCTGACTAGGAGATTTTCCTCTTTACTTTTTTTGTCATCGTTTTCATTTTGGTCATTTTCGTGGACTCTAGTTTCCTCTTTCTCCCCATGGAGCAGATTTTCCTCTTTACTTCGGTTGTCATCATTCTCATTTTTTCCTTCTTTCACAGAGTCATGTATTTCAGATTCTACCACTTCACTCTTGTCTTTCAAATTAACCGACTCCAGCAGTTTATCTACATCATAACTGTCAAAATGATCTTGTCCTCCATCAGAACACACAAAATCAGTGTCCTGCAAAAATGAGAGATAACATTATGAAGTCCATGGATAAAATACATGCACTGCATAACAGGAATACTGACCAGTAAGGCAAACACTACTCACCATACAGCATGGACACACTTTTAGCTCCTTTCAATTGTAGGCTTATTATCTATATATATATAATTCACTAAGCCGCTGCCAGCGCAAACAAGACACCCATGGAAGCACGCAGGACGGAGCCACGCCCACCAACTCTAAGACCATTGAATACGACGACAACTTGCCGAGCCACGCCCACCAACTCGGACGCAGCAACTCACAACACAGGGCGTCATTCATGTTTGTCTCTGCTACACTCCACATGCACCTCTGAGCCACATTGACTTTTCATTATTCTTTTCGGTTATGACGCACGACCACGTCCACCATAGCAAACTGTTTTACACGCCATGGTCTTAGTCTTGGTGGGCGGGTCTCCGTAAGTTGCTCTTGCGAGCGGGCACATGACCAGGTGGTGTGTATGCTTCGAGAACGAGGGTGGACGCGGCAGGAACATCTAAGAAGAGGCATGTTTGTCGCAGATGTGAATCACTGTATGCAGCGTGTAAAACAGTTTGCGAGGGGTATCCCATGGTCTTAGAGTTGGTGGGCGGGTCTGTCAGTTGCTCTTGCGAGTGGGCACATGACCAGGCAGTGTGTATGCTTCGAGTGTGGACGCGACAGGACTATCTAAGAAAAATCATGTTTGTCGCGGGTGTGAATCGCTGTATGCACTCACAAACTGCAACAACTCACCAAACAAGGACACCCTGTCTCTCAAGGCATTCACACTGCCGGAAGACAACCATGGGATACGCAAAAAATAGCCATGCCAGTCAACTCACAAACCCAGCCCACCAACTCACGCCCACCAACTCGAGCACGCGTCCACCCACACTCTCAAGGCATTCACAGTGCCTGCTCATGTGCCCGGACGCAACAGCTCACCAACTCGCTTTTGTCTCTGCTACAGTGCACATGCACCACTGAGCCACGTTGACTTTTCATTATTCTTTTCGGTTTCGGCTGCATTTCTATATTTAATCCACCATGTTGTCACCATGGGATACAATCGACAGAGCACCGCCCATCAACTTGAACCGATACAGAGACACGCCCACCAACTCTAAGAGCATGGGACGAGAACACCTGCCTGCCCGCCTGACTGTTACCAGCGTTCACCGCAATGTACTGGAGTGTAAAACCATCACAACTGCTAACTCACAAACTACAACAATTCACCAAACACCACATCAGACGTTTTCTATATCTAAGAAGATATATAGATACTCATTATTCCCCGGCACGTGTCTACCCACGCTCTCAAGGCATTCACAGTGCCTGCTCATGTGCCCGGACGCAACAACTCACCACACACAAATTTTGCTTAATTTCACTCAACACGGGAAACCTCACCCTGCCCAGACATGGAGAGGATTGACAGATTGATAGCTCTTTCTCGATTCTGTGCGTGGTGTTGCATGGCCATACTTAGTTGGTGGAGCGATTAGTCTGGTTAATTGCCTTCTGCTAAATAGTTACGCGATCGCCAAGCGGTCAGCGTTCAACTTCTTAGAGGGACAAGAGGCTTTCAGCCATGTGAGATTGAGCATTAACAGGTCTGTGATGCCCTTGGATTGTCCGTTACTGCACGCGCGCTACACTGAATGGATCAACGTGTGTCTACCCGGCACCGACAGGCGTGGGTAAGCCGTTGAACCCCATTCGTAACGGGTACCGGGGCTTGCAATTGTTCCCCACAAACATGGAATACCAGGTAAGTGCGGGTCATACACTCGCACTGATTACGTCCCTGCCCTTTGTACGCGGGTTGGCTAGTACTGCATTAATAATAATAATTCATTCTCTCTTTTTTTTTTTCCACACTAATTTCGACATTGTGTTATTCCACACATGCTATGGTGTAAAACATTTTGCATGTGTTTTGAACATCCATCCATCCATCCATTTTCCAACCCGCTGAATCTGAACACAGGGTCACGGGGGTCTGCTGGAGCCAATCCCAGCCAACACAGGGCACAAGGCAGGAACCAATCCCAGGCAGGGTGCCAACCCACCGCAGGACACACACAAACACACCCACACACCAAGCACACACTAGGGCCAATTTAGATTCGCCAATCCACCTAACCTGCATGTCTTTGAACTGTGGGAGGAAACCGGAGAGCCCAGAGGAAACCCATGCAGACACGGGGAGAACATGCAAATTCCACGCAGGGAGGACCCGGGAAGCGAACCCAGGTCTCCAGGTCTTCCAACTGCGAGGCAGCAGCGCTACCCACTGCACCACCGTGCCGCCTGTTTTGAACATTACATTCACAATCCAATTTTATTAGTCTTAATTGTTAGTTTGTATAGTCATTTATAAAAACAGACAACATTTTCTACAGCACTGATCTGCTTTTAGTTAATGTGTGTACTAACAGCAGATTTTAAACATGTCTCCACTACAGTAAAAGTATCACTTTGCTCCTGATCCTGTTCTGTTTCACTCTTAAACCTGAAATTTCTGATTTGCTGCTGTTTTATTTTACAACTGTCAAGCATTTATCATAGCAAACAAAAGCCGATTTCTTTTCCATTAAACATAATGGGAAATAACTGCCATATTTCTGATTCTACTTCTGTTATAATGTTGGATGGCATGGTGGTGCAGCAATATCACTTCTGCCTCGCATTAAGAAGACCAGGGTTTGAGGCCCGGGTCCTCCCTGCGTGAAGTCTGCATGTTCTCACCGTGTCTGCGTGGGTTTAGTCCCACTCTCCAAAGACATGCAGGTCAGGTGAATTGGTGACAGTAAACTGGCCCTAGTGTGTGTGTGTGTGTGTGTGTGTGTGTGTGTGTGTGTGTGTGTGTGTGAGAGAGAGAGAGAGAGAGTGTGTTCGCCTTGTGACGGACTGGCACCCTAACCAGAGTTTGTTCCTGCCTTGTGGCCTGTGCTAGCTGGTGCAGACACCAGCTCAAGCAACCCTGGTCTGGATTAAGTAGGTTAGGAAACACAGACACCAAATTCCTAAAACAAAGGTGTAATGTGTTACATTTTTCCTGAATCTGTAATCACCCTTTATGTAAAAAGGAAAAGCTTAGTTATGTTGGCCATTGTTGCGGAAAAAAAACAATATTTATTCACTCAATTAATGATAATTGCATATGATGAGAAGCTCAATCCCAAAAACACCACTTTTTAATAATATGGAAGAGGCAGAAGTTAACAGCCTTTGATGTCAGAAATCTGTTATGTACTTTGGTTGACTTCTTCTTCTAAGTTAAAAGTTTTTTTTTGTTTTAATAAAATGTTCAATTTTTACACCTTTTCAAGTAAAATGAATTATTTCTTTTCCAGTGTTAGTTTTTTGCAAACCTCAAAACACTTTTTCAGAAGACAATTGGCTAATTATTATTTTAAGAAAACATGCTCAAAAGTGAACTAACAAAAAAAAAAAAAAATGTTTTTCCTTCATGCACCATATATCTTGTGGGCAATACAAAAAATTCCAAGACGTGTGTTATTTTGATTTATAAAGATAATATGTCGACTCCACAATATGTTCTGGCTTTTCAGGCCTTTTAGGAGGATGCCATGCCTGAGCTGAACATACATACTGTGGTCTAGGCAATGTGGCCTGGTGATTACGGCTTTGGACCTCATGCCCTGAGGGTTACTGTGTGACTCTGAGCAAATCACTTCACCCTCCGGTACTCCAGCTGGAAAAAAGGAGGTAACCAATTTGTAGCTCAAAGGCTGTAAAGAGCCTTGAATAAAGGTATCTGCCAAGTAAGTAATAATAATAATAAATGTTGAACCATCACATAACTGCAAACCAATGCTGTTGGGATGTGAAATTTTGCATTCAAGTTGATAAATATTTTGTATGTCTTTATTTGTAACTTAGACAAAGCAATGTAATACAGTATTAGTGTTACATTATTGATAATACCAGCAATGGTTTAAGAACCCCTTCCCCCTTTTAGGACAGAGTCTCTACATAATTTTACGACAGGGTTGGCGGAAGAGCCTCAAACAAGTTTGGCTAATATTTCTCTGCAGGACTCCCAGTCAACCCCCACAGGAAAGCCAGGCTGCCTAACTGCCAAGCTTTACCTTAACATATTGTTTTGGAGGGTGGCAGGTGTGAAGATGTTCTCTGCCCCATTGGTCTGAAGTATGGCTGTTTGGAATTGGCTTGTATCAAAAGCCTTTAAGTTCCATGACGCCCTATTGGCTGTAGGGGTTGGACAGAAAACCTATAAATTTGCTTGCTTTATCTCACCCCCTCTCTCTCTCTTACCAAACTGATGAAAGACCATCTCATACACCATGAACTGAAAAGGACAACACAATGAAGAGCACAGCTTGGCAGCCATACTGAGACAGGCATGCGGCCTGTTCTGAAGAAAGCTGACCACAAATGATGCCTTAACTAGAGACATTTTAAGCAACTAGCAAGTCTGTGTGCCGCCTGAAACTACACATCAACATTCATCAGGTTGTATGGTTGCCACTATTCAAATGTACTTTGCATACTGTTATTATTTATGAATATCATCAATAATACATTATTTAAAGTGTAATTTAACTACTGCTTGTCTTTTGCTACACCTAATTGCCTGAGGTTATACATGTAGAAGGGAAGGTGGAGAGAAGTTATATGGTACAATACTTTATAAACAGTGGTAAGTCTGTGAGATTTGAGGCATTCTGACAAAGGCTACACATTAATAACACAAAAGGGGAAAGGAGAGTAATATATTAGCCTACCAAGACAAAACAAATACATACCTCAGTTGGAATTTCTAGCTCTTTTTCGGTATATATGTGGTTAATCTCAAGAAGATCCTTTGGAAAGTAGCCAAACCTGCTGCCAACCTAAACAAAAAATGGAAAAAAAAGCAAATTAAATCCGAAATGTTAAGAAACAATTAAAGAAAAGCAACCTGTATAATAAAATGTTTAGGTTGTTCAAGGCAGTGAGATCACTGGCATTTGAAAAATGCACATGGGAAGACCGTACTAGTTCTGTTCCCTTTTTGATAGTTTTCAGAAATTAAATCTTATGTTTATTGTGTATTGCTTTAAGAACATCTTTGTAAGAAATCTATTAGAATTTTAAATTTAAATTTTCCTTTAATACATTTGTATGCAATTAAGCCACTTTCTGCTCATTAGGGTTACCACAGATGCTACCACACAGCTCCAGCGTCCTGGGTTTGACTCCTGGACCAGTCACTGAATTGAATCTGCATGTTCCCCTCAGATGTGGGTTTTCTCCCACCCACCCCATGTGCCAGTTTCACAACATGCGTTACGACAGCATTTTAGAGTCACCCTTTAATGTACAAGTTGTCACACGCGTGCACGTTGGGGACAACTTAAGAGCTCTGGTGATTGTAATTCCCTGCCGCTCCAGGGGTCGGCGCTGTGTTCTCTTCTTCCTCTCTCTGCAGACCAGATGGTTGACAGCTGTAACACCTCTGACATCACTTCCAGTGTATGTCCAGCCGGACCCGTATCTTGCTGCCGGAAGGACTTAAGGCCAGAGGGTCTTCCGTCTTGACATCGTTCACTTTGGTACTCACGTCTGGAGCAATGTTTCACAGTTCTTGCTGCATTCCAATTATATGGGGTCACCAGGGTAGTGCCCCAGCACTTTATAGTGGTCTGTCTGTTCTCTTACAGAGTGAATGTTGATATTTGTGAGTATGCCTTGCATCCAGTGCAGGGTTGGTTCTTACTTTGAACCCAATGCTTCCATTGACCCTAAATGAAATATGACCAAATTAACAAAGCGTATTTTTAATGTTTTCCTTTAACCGTCATTCAAATGACCAAACTGTTCATCTCAATAAAATAAAATTGGCCACACTTAGTCCTAATCTATACTAGGCTATTTCCTGGAAACTGCTAAACCAAAGGGGAGTTTGTGCACCTTTTCAAATCAAAGAGCTAAACCAAACAGACAAAACCCTGGAGGATGAGCATTAGAAGGACTCTTCTGGGACAGGATCACACATCACAAGCGTTGATGTAAACACAGACTGACAGAGCACAGCAAATAAGAATATGAAATATTAAATGGGCTTTCCCATTGCTTTTACCCTAACAGAACTCAATTGTTCAATTTTTAAGTAATGGGTCCCTTGCCCCAAACCACCTTTTTATTGTATTAATCTGTGTCCAAGTTCAGAAAAGTTTTAAGTGTGAGCACTTCGACAACATTGAATTTTACTGCAGTTTAATGGTACATATAGAAGTGGGAAGGAATTTGGGCAACCAGGAATAAATAATTCATGCAAACACAATCACTAAGGATTACATATAACCTTTTGGAAACGAAAAACACAAAGCTTAAGCTCTGCTCCAAGCGTGCATCAGCATCTCTGTTCTAACTATTGTTGCGCTTGGTCACCATGCAAATATATAAAAGAAAATATTGATCACTGTGTTGATGGCACTGAGCAGATGATCGTTTCCTCCCTGAGTGGTATTAACGATGACACAGTCAAACATCCATCTGTCTACCAAATTAAATCACTTCCTCTAATTCAGGATTGCAGGAAAGCAAAGCCTATGCCAGGAGTACATGGTACAAAATTGGAAAACTCAGAGGGCAACTCTCACAGGCACCCAAATTCTCTTTTAGTTCAAAGTCAGCACCTAAAATGAATGATTCTGAGATATGGGAGAAAACCATAAACAGACACGGACAAAGCACGTACGTTCCATACATGCCTGGATACATTTAGGATCAAAAGCCCTGTTGACAGCTAGGAGATGGCAGCAGTTTTAAGCACTGCAACACCAAATCTCTAAATGTGTTTTCCTGTGGTGCGGTCAATCTCTGTCTATATATATAAAATCCAACATCTGTCTGTGTGTTTTTTTTACTACTTAATGGATTTGGATCAGCTTTATTTCTAGAATTTGCCTGAACATTCTGGTTGATTTTGCGACTTCTCTCATCACGCTAAGAATCAGAGTTCGCTTGCAGGAGTGCTATATTCGCGCTAATCCGAGACAGAGGCTGCAGGCCGAGGGAAGGGGAAAGCGTGACGTCAGAAGTGGGGAGCCCCTCACAGTTCTGTTTCACTTCTACGAGGGCAGAGCCGCAGGGACGGCTAGTACTTAGTATTTTGAGTAAAAAGAACAGAAAACAAAACTAGTAACTTTAACTTTCATTCTGTTTGCACGTTTAAGACATGCAGGCTTTCACAATTTAGGAGGAATTTTATCACTTGTCAAAAAAATTGAAAATGACCCAAGAGGACTTAGAAAACATGCCAGGTGAGGTGAAAAAGTTAGAAGCACAGAATGTGGTGCACTGAAGCATATAAAAAGTTAGGAGAAAGGAAAATTGCAGCTTCCGTCCATATTTTGCACCTGTTTAATTCACTCCACGCACATAAGGTACAAGAAGAGGATGCAAGTAGGACTAGGCCAACAATAATGCAAACACGTCAACATTCATGAATACGGTGTCAAAATACAGCTGCCAAAAAACACGGCAGATAGCAATTGGGATTAACATGTGATCTGTGAAAATGTGGATGGGAAAAGACCAAGAGGAGGCCAAATAACACGAGAAGAATGGTTTGTGACCCTAAAAATGAGAGAGGAGCAACAAAATGATTTGACGACGTAAACTATATAGCTTTGCCTGGTCGTCAAATCATTTCGTCATGTAAACATTAATGTGAAACTCATTATTTCAAAAAAAAAAAAAAAAAAAAAAGGGCAAACAAAATTAAAGATGTACTAATGTACTAAAAGAACCAACCTAAAAATAACTACTACGCAATAAAAAAAAATAAAAAAAAATAAAAACATAAAATTCTCAAACTTATTTAATCCAGTTTAGGATCAGAGGTCTGCGGTGGGCTGGCGCCCTGCCCGGGATTTGTTCCTGCCTTGCACCCTTAGTTGGCTGGGATTGGCTCCAGCAGACCCCCGTGACCCTGCAGTTAGGATATAGCAGGTTGGATAATGGATGAATGGAGAATCAGAGGTGACGTAATGTTACATCCACTTACTGTAATTACTTTTTTCATTCAACAACAGTGTTATTAAAAAAATCTGTGACCACACTGAGAAGCATCCAACCGCAAAGCCTCACTACAAGTCTATGCCACCAGTTTCATACTGGAAGTGATATCACTGCACAACTACACAACTCACTAACGACACTAACCCTTAACCTTAACCGTTTATACTACATGATGACCACACTAACCCTAATCTGAATTCAGTTGTGAAACTGCTTGCGTAGAGTTTCAGTAATGTATGGTGCTGCGGCTCTGCAGTTTGGATATCATTGCCCACACTAGTGTATTCACATCATTTATTAAAGTATCTCGTGGTCACACTAAAAACGCACATGACGTAGAACAGGGGTCGCCAAGTCCGGTCCTGGTGGACAACTGTGGCTGCAGGTTTTCATTCTTCATAACCTTTTTCTTAATGAGTGACCGGTTTTTGCTGCTAATTGACTTCTTTTGAATTCATTGTAATTGACTTGCTCTTGAAGACTCAGACCCCTTAATTGTTCCTTTTTTCTTAATTAGCAGCCAAACAATAATGAGATACAACATGAGCCAAAACAACTGGTGTCATCCTACAGTATCTGAAAATAAAGAAAGATGAAGGTCTCAGGAATGTCGATCTTGTCTGGTCTCCAAAACATTTGACCAGTGCTCTTAGAAAAGAGAAAAATCATCCATTTCTGAAATGTCTGCTACTGCACCACGAGAGCAGCAACAAACCACGAAATTAAAGAACAGGTTTAATGAACGACAGGAATCGGCACCTCATTGAGCAGCTGGTTGGAGTTTGACGCCCTGAGTTAGGTGGTTTTCTGTTGGCTCACTCACTTTTCATTTCATTTCTGTTTGGGTGCCATTTAAGGAAAGAAATGAAGCAGAGGAATGATGAAGACATTCAGGGGAGCAAATCTCACAAAAGCAATTCAATTAAAATGAATTCACAAAAAGTTAATTAGCAGCACAAACAGGGCACTCATTAAAAAAAAGGGTTAGAATGAAAACCTGCAGCCACGGAGGTCCTCCAAGACTGGAGTTGGCAACCCCTAACGTAGAAGCTCACATGGACTGGGCATACATGCATCAGAGGAAAAAAATCTTTAAGGAATGGTAACGCTGCCATCCACGGAATTTATTGAAAGACAACCAACAAAATTATTTGTCTTTTGCTCATGTACGCAGAATTCACACTGTACAAAATGAAATTTAGATGCATAAAAGTAAGCATCACAACAAGTGCCAAAGAAAGCATGGTGGAATATGATTTTCTTCAGTGACGGGGGACCAATCAGGGAATGAGACATTGTAATGTGTAGGAATTGGTCAGGAAAGTGCTACATAACAAGCATGAACCTATTAGGCCGGGTTTATACTTCACGCAACGCAATGGAGGACGTGCTCAGAGGACGCGTCAAACAAACGCTTGGAACACGTGGCAGCCATGATGTGTGTCTGTGTCCGTGTTCTGAGAGTGAAGTATGAACCGGCCCTATGAGTGCATTTGGAGTCTGCGTTTTCACCCATCCATACTGTAATGCCAAGCCAGCGTCTTCAAAAGTCTCAGTTTTTAATGTTAATGATACCGGGGTAGTGTAGATGAAAGGCAAAAACTGTTTTTAACTGAAAAACATAGTAGTGTGGACATAAGCCTTAGTGCATCTTGGCAGAAACGTGTACCAGTTCTGGCAGGAGGGCTAATAACTGCACCAACACACCACGCACAGTAAAACATTAATAATATTCATTCATTTGGTGTTCTAGTGAGGATTCCCCATGGCGGCAGCTCTTGAAATCCATTAGTGGTCTTTAGACGCTACTAGTACATTGTAAGGGTTGTATTCACTATTTGGCAATTTGAAGCTAATGTAACCGCAGATCTGATATTGAACTTTAAACCAAGCATGGCTAGGCAGCAGTACTAACCACACACTTTCACAAGAGAGTTATTCTTTATTTTAACTTCATCATTTCAAACCAAATTTTTTCATCTATTGTTACACATAGATAAGCAAATTATTAGCCAGCAGATATCCGTTTTTACATCACAATAATCATCTTCCACACTTTGTTTTAAGGCAGTCAGTAGATAAGATGCCAACAGTGCTGTTTACTCTGGGCTAATCATAAAGTTTTAATGTAGAAGATGACACTATAACTGTATTCTGCAGCATTAGAGGAAAACCACAACTGTGAGCCAAAACAGTGGCATTCCAATCAAGAAATCAATAAAATACTTGGCAGAAAGAATTATATCCTTATCTGTTCCTACTTGTTATTCCAACAAACCAAAGATAAAACTTACACGTCAGAGAAATGCAAAAAAGTGAACCATAAAAGGTACTCACACTTCCTGCCCACAAATCCGTTCTCCGGCCTGCAAGTTTGTAGTACACATAGATCGTTTCCCCCTTTTTGAACTCTAAAAATCGACAGTCAGGACCAGTGAAGTCTTGAGTTGCTTTGCCTCTGCACATCAGCACTGAAAAGAAAGATAAACAATGGTGTTCTATATTTGCTTTAATAATCTTCATATTGCTAAAAAAAGAGGATTTTAATAATCATTACAGAAATACTGTTAACATCATCCAGGAAGCATTCAAAATGTTACGTCATTTATTGTCATTTTCTTTTCCTGCTAAGGGCCAAGGAGGCTACAGTACAAGTTGAACTGGAAAAACTAGATGACCCTATCCTTAGCAACTCCCCTCAGCTCCTCTTGGGGAATTCTGAGATGCTACCAGACCAGTTTGTGTCCCCTAGGGTCCGTGTTCAATGGTTTGTGCCTGGTATACCTCCTATGAGAGGCGCCCCACACTAACTATGAGGGGGGACCCAAACATAACGAGATTTTTTTCTGGAGGCTGGAGGGGGTGTTAGTTCTGACTTTTGCCGCTAGGTGCGTGTACTAGACTGTCCTGTGCATCATTTGGCCAAGCGGCGTCCTTGAAGTGCTGAAGAGACTGCGTGATGCACTGCGGAGGAAACGACCCGGATTGGGGTGATCAGGCGAGTGGCTTCTGCAGCACAACAACATTCCCACAAAGAAACAGCATTGAGTGTGCTGCAGTTTCTCATGAAAATTTGCATTGGGTGTGACGAGGATGACGAGGATGGACAGGATTAGAAATGAGGACATCAGAGGGTCAGCTCAGGATGGAAGGTTTGGAGACAAAGTCAGAGAGGCGAGATTGTGTTGGTTTGGACATGTGCAGAGGAGAGATGCTGAGTATATCGGGAGAAGGGTGCTAAGGATAGAGCTGCCAGGGAAAAAGAGAAGTGGAAGGCCTAAGAGAAGGTTTATGGATGTGGTGAGAGAGGACAAACAGGTGATGGTTGTGACGGAGCAAGATGCAGAAGACAGGAAGATATGGAAAAAGATGATCCGCTGTGGCAACCCCTAACGGGAGCAGCCGAAAGAAGAAGAGTACAAGACATCGGAGGAAATTGTCAAAACCCCTTCTGCTAACAGAAATGACACTAAATCTCAAATAACAACTCTTTACAGTAGTACCCAGCACAAGGGCATCTCTGAATTCACAGCTTGTTGCGCTCAAAAAGTGGATGGGCTATAGAAGCAGAAAGTCCTGCTAGTGAGGCAACAGTGGTCACGTAAATCGTTAAGACTGGAGGACTGCAGGAATGTTATATGGTGTGGCCAACCTCAATTTCTTCAGAATTTGGAGTAAACCCATGGATCCATTCTGCCTTGTGTCAAGATGGCAGTATAATGCTGTGGGGAAGTTTACTTGGCATACATTAGATTTCTTAATACCAACTAAGCACTACTTGAATGCCTCAGCGTGCCTAAGCATCATTACTCACCATCCATGCACATCCCTTTATGGGCACAGCCTACATTTTTTTCAAATGCTTAACGCGACTTGTCACAAAGCTTGCACTGTCTCAGGCTGGTTCTACAAACATGACAGTAATTGCAGTTTTCTCCAGTGGCCTGCATAATTCCCAGATCTAAATCCAACAGGACACAAGTTGAAATGGTGCATTTGCAATATGAATGGATGAAACAAATCTGCATAAACCGCACTAATGTAGAGTTAGCTTGAAAGGAAATGGCTAAAGAATGTTTCTCATGTCTTGCCTTTAGGATGTTCTGGAAGCAAAATGGAGTCCTATCTGATAACAGCCAGGTAGACCTATCAAAGTGGCCGCCGAACAGGTTTAGCATTACATAGCATCCTGAACAGGGGTTTCAGAATATGTAATCGGAGTCAGACTTCTCCAAACATGTCCACTCTATCTGAGTAAAGTTTACCGGCCCCCGATTTGACAAATTTATACAGGAATTTGTAGCTATTCCTCTGTTTCATGGCAGTTGGGGCTTGGCTGCAACAAACAACTATGCCATTGGATCTCGAAATGCAAAGCACACACAAGGACCTTACAAGACATCATGTCCCAGTTTAGCTTCGACACCTTCTTTGAATGGATGAGTAAACACAACCATGAAAAGATTTACTTGTGGAACTCTAAACTGGATGGAAGAAACGGTGCGGTGGTCCGGCCTTGAATGAGAAAAACAAAAGACCTGTGAGCTGTAGGTACTCCAAATGGAACCCCGAGGGCCCATGGCATCCTTAGCAATGGACTCTTCGAGAACGGACCAAAAACAAACAGCAGTGGCCTTAGTGCTGTTGCTCTTTGACTGGATGGTGGGCTGAAATTTGTATGCTTGTTTGCCAAGTCAGCCATTTTTTGTTTCTATTTTCAAAAAGCAGACTGCATGTTCGTATGGCTCTTTTGCCACATTATCCACCATAAGACAATCAAGATAATGATCTATGGCAGTACTGCTTATTCTAACACTAGCAAATTGCTTTAGTAGCACAAAGACAATAAATAAACAAACAAACAAACAAACAAAACGATAGTGGTTCCGTGCTTAAGAATCTGATTCAATCAACTTCAGAATAAAGTGCAAAACCTTCAGAAAGAAATTATCAATTTTTGCTTTATTACTAAAGGGTAGCAGGCACAAAATGCCGAGTATCGCATTTCCAGAGATTGCAGGACACGTACACTTGGCACTACTAAAGATACCTGCCCTTAGGTGTGTCGCTACTGTGTCGTTTCACGGTGCCACGGAACCACATCCTAGTTGCGCACTGCTTAATGAGGTTTGCTCTCTGGTGGAAACATACAACAACACCCTGTCCTGTTTTTTTAAATACAGATGCACCTGCAGCTTTTTTTTTTTTTTTTATTAACATTCAGTGTCGTCTCCTTCAGTCGGATAAAACCTTTCCTTTTAACATATAAATCGGTCTTCTTGTTATTCTGCTCAAATTTTTTCTTCACTCATTGATTAACTTAAAAAAAAAAAATACAAGCTTTGGGAATTGCAGGCACTAAAGGAAAATAGTCAACCGAGTTTCAAAACAGACAACAGATGAAGCCATTTCTCACCCCGTGTGGTTTAAAATGACTGCACGGTAGTCTCAATGACCCATTTTCTTATTTTAAACCAACAAGAATTGCTGCTTCACACCTCCAGAGTTCTGGGATCAAATCTCTGCCCAAGGCTCTGACTGCGTTGAGCCTGTATGATGATCGATAGTTACTCAGAGAGAGAGAGATAGACAGAGCTTTATTTATACCCAAGGGAAAATATGGAAGTTCAGAAACTAAAAGAAAAACAGAGCAACACGGAGCTTCTGTGAAAAGGCTGCTGCATACGCAGAGCCAGGAAGTCCTACACCATGAATATGTGGGTTTTCACATCTCACAAATCCCAAAAATGTGCAGATTAAGCTGATGATACATTACGTGACTTCTAGTCAGGGGTATATCAGTACTGGAACAATACTGAAAAACCCACATTTGTAAAACGTACGGTACAAGAGCTTCAAAATTTTCAGTACCATAAGTATTCATCTCCATTCCAACCCTGAAACTCGCTATTAGACCATATTATTTGAAATGACTGAACATTGCTGCCCATATAACATTTACAGACTGTAGCTTCCTACACAGTCGCACTCACTCCTTTATCAGAGTCCTGCCTGATAGAGCCCGAGCCGTGCATAGGATTAAGAGGAGTCCAGCCACAAACTCTGACCCTTTTTCCATTCTGTCATGGTAGTAAAACATGAGACATCAGACAGACAAGTTATATACTCTATATATGTTTAAAAAAAAAAAAATTGCACAATTTCACTAATCTTTTTATTTATATGGGAAGTACTATGTTTTCATGTGATGTTTTCATGCAAAGCTCATTTGTCTTCAGAACCATATGTTCTACAGTATATATCATTTCTTGTCTTCATTAGGAGAATACGACAATATCAACACAACCAATTTTGCGTGTGTACATCAAACAAAACACCTTAAACCATGGGTGGGCAGATTCAGTCCTGGAGGGCCGCAGTGGTTGCAGGTTTTTGTTCCAACTCAGTTGCTTAATTAAAAAACAATCCTTGTCAATTATTTAATTGCATGGCTTGCTAGCGCTTTAACTCTGCCATGTCAGGTCATTCTCGTATCCTAGATTTATTTTCCTTCCTAAGGATATCATCCAAATGATTTGAAGTTTAAAACAGATGAGTAATTCTCAGTGCTTCACTTTCTCTTCACTTTCCTTCCAAGTATTTAATTAAACCAAACAGTGCATGATAAATATACACAGGGTGTAAATGAAAACAAGCTAAATGGAGAAATGATGGTCTCTTTTGTCATTTGCATGGTATTGCTAATTAGGAGCAATTAAAAACCAAGAATACAGCTGTTTAAGACTAAAATAAGCAATAAGCGTTCAAAATCTTAACAAGCAAGACGACTAAAGTGAAGCTGAAGTGTTACTTGAGCAATAAATGCTTCTTATTAAGTAATTGGGTTGGAGCAAAAACCTGCAGCCACTGCGGCCCTCCAGGACTGAATCTGCCCACCCCTGCCTTAAACACATCCGCTCCGCTAAGGACAGCAGTAGTTCAGTTGTGTGTTGGCAATCGACAAAACAAAGCCTATGGAATGGCACAAGCTTACAAATCGTAAAACTACATAAACATTCAACTGCCTGCAAAATCAGGACTGTCGATCATGTAGAAGTCGTATTCCTTCAGCTTGCATAGATGACAATTTCCAATAGTTTTAGCATTTGCTATAACTATAGATTAATTTCAGGGACAGAGTTCTGACCGTGTTGGAATACACCTGTGGACCAATAGCAAAAGAGGCGAGCTACTGGGGGCTTTGGTCCACCATAGGCAGTCAAGGAGGCACAC
This sequence comes from Erpetoichthys calabaricus, assembly GCF_900747795.2. Taxonomy (NCBI): domain Eukaryota; kingdom Metazoa; phylum Chordata; class Cladistia; order Polypteriformes; family Polypteridae; genus Erpetoichthys; species Erpetoichthys calabaricus. Next base: position 3,415,158 of record NC_041408.2, on the reverse strand, counting down.
CCTCTGGGTATCACTATATTTATATTTAGTGTTATTATTATTATACCTATACTCACACACACACACATATATATAAATATATATACAGCTGCTGGTCATAAAATTAGAATATCATGACAAAGTTGATTTATTTCAGTAATTCCATTCAAAAAGTGAAACTTGTATATTAGATTCATTCATTACACACAGACTGATGTATTTCAAATGTTTATTTCTTTTAATGTTGATGATTATAACTGACAACTAATGAAAATCCCAAATTCAGTATCTCAGAAAATTAGAATATTGTGAAAAGGTTCAATATTGAAGACACCTGGTGCCACACTCTAATCAGCTAATTAACTCAAAACACCTGCAAAAGCCTTTAAGTGGTCTCTCAGTCGAGTTCTGTAGGCTACACAATCATGGGGAAGACTGCTGACTTGACAGTTGTCCAAAAGACGACCATTGACACCTTGCACAAGGAGGGCAAGACACAAAAGGTCATTGCTAAAGAGGCTGGCTGTTCACAGAGCTCTGTGTCCAAGCACATTAATAGAGAGGCGAAGGGAAGGACAAGATGTGGTAGAAAAAAGTGCACAAGCAATAGGGATAACCGCACCCTGGAGAGGATTGTGAAACAAAACCTATTCAAAAATGTGGGGGAGATTCACAAAGAATGGACTGCAGCTGGAGTCAGTGCTTCAAGAACCACCACACACAGACATATGCAAGACATGGGTTTCAGCTGTCGCATTCCTTGTGTCAAGCCACTCTTGAACAAGAGACAGCGTCAGAAGCGTCTCGCCTGGTCTAAAGACAAAAAGGACTGGACTGCTGCTGAGTGGTCCAAAGTTATGTTCTCTGATGAAAGTATATTTTGCCTTTCCTTTGGAAATCAAGGTCCCAGAGTCTGGAGGAAGAGAGGAGAGACACAGAATCCAAGTTGCGTGAGGTCCAGTGTAAAGTTTCCACAGTCAGTTATGGTTTGGGGTGCCATGTCATCTGCTGGTGTTGGTTCATTGTGTTTTCTGAAGTCCAAGGTCAACGCAACCGTCCACCAGGACGTTTTGGAGCACTTCATGCTTCCTGCTGCTGACGAACTTTATGGAGATGCAGATTTCATTTTCCAACAGGACCTGGCACCTGCACACAGTGCCAAAGCTACCAGCACCTGGTTTAAGGACCATGGTATCCCTGTTCTTGATTGGCCAGCAAACTCGCCTGACCTTACCCCCATAGAAAATCTATGGGGTACTGTGAAGAGGAAGATGCAATACGCAAGACCCAACAATTCAGAAGAGCTGAAGGCCTCTATCAGAGCAACATGGGCTCTCATAACACCTGAGCAGTGCCACAGACTAATCAACTCCATGCCACGCCGCATTGCTGCAGTAATCCAGGCCAAAGGAGCCCCAACTAAATATTGAGTGCTGTACATGCTCATACTTTTCATGTTCATCTAAATAGAGGCAACATAACACCTGAAAGAATACTAAATTACACAACATCCCTAAAGATATCCCTGGTAGGATGCCTGACGATCCCCAGTCGGCCTTGTGCGAGTCGGAGAGTGTGCATACATGAGCCCTCAGAGAGGCTGGCACTGCCTTGTGCCCAGTGCTTCTGAGCTTAGCTCTTACCCTATAGCATCCTGAAATTAATAAAGCAAACTAGAGGATTCTAAGTCAAATTATATGGTATTGTTTCAGTAAATACAAAAAGTATAGAAAATGCCTAATGGTGTAAAGCCAATCACTGTAAAAAGAAAAAGGCCATAAAACTCAATATAGTTGGAAAGAAAAACACATCTTAAAATGTTAGATACTTCTGCTACTGCCTTAAAAATATTAATATTTAGGAAACTAGGAACACACAAATGAAGGAGTATGAAATTATATTCATTTTTCTTTGTTTGCTTTGCTAAGTTTGACTTAACTTTATGAAATGTTATCTGCTTCTTATTAAAATCAATAAAAAAAGATGAAATTATATTCCTCTTAAGCCTGAGCACATCACTCATCTCATCCACTCCTCCTAAATATCAACAACCTACTGTAATTATTGTATTAATTATTAATGTAGTGATCTGTTTGTCAGTTAACGATGATTTCAATAAAACACATTTCCTTTACGAACATTTCCTAATCAAAATAAAAGTTATATTTCCTCACAATTCACAGAAATGACAGAAAATGTTCTACTTTCAATGCATTATGTACTGGTGTTAAAAATGGTAAAAGTTAAAAGACTTGGTATGCTGTCCTCATGCTCTCCCAAACAGCCAACTTAGAACTCCCCTCGTTGATTATTCCGATTCTCATTCTTACAAGAATGTAAACACTACTCTACTCTTCCAGGCTTACTGATTGCTACTTAAAAAAAATACAAATTTTGCCATTCACAGCTCATACCAAAGTTTTTTTTTCTCCCCTAAAATCACACATTCCTTTCATTCACTATCTTTTTGCAGCATCCTTTCAGCAAAATTGCCATTTTCACATTTTCATTCTCTAATCAATAACCCCACTGCCCAATCCTAACTCTTCTGTAGACTTGACACCATTGTTAAGCAAAATCAGGTCAGGTATCCCACAGTTTTCTTATCCATCTCAGCCTCCTGATTATTGTAAACTTCCACTACTATGCCTAGACGCACCCACATTCGGAGCATGTTGCTCCTTCTATCTCACATCCTCTCGCCTAGTTGTCCCTTGCCTACCATCACCTCTTAACCTTAATATTCCCTTACCCATTATCCAATTCTTGCCTTAGCTGTGTGTCTAGTCAGTATTTATGTCACTTTTTACAGTACTTGTGTACTAAAAGGATGGCTACTACCCTATTATATTATCGTGACACAAATCGGATTTTCGTTTTTAACATTAGGGACCCAAAGAGGACATTAACATTAGGGACCTTTAGGGAACTATGCTCCACCCCCAGTGGCTTTAATGTTACTATTTGTGGTTCGGGTAGGTCAGTCTAAAAATTTAAACTCCAAAAATTAGGCAACCAGGGTGCCTCCCGTATGGAGCACAACACTAGAATGGGTAGGAACTGCCGTCCATTTAGTACACAAGTACCCATTTTACTGAATCAGCACACAATCCCCAAGAATTTTCCCTTGGGGATTAATAAAGCATCTATCTATCTAATTTGGGCATTATCTTTTGACACTAGCACATCATTTAAAATACACATTACAAAACTGTCCAAAACATGACTTTTCCATCTTAAAAATGTTGAAACATTATGTTGTTTCCTATATGCTCTGTGAAATTAATCCATGCATTAATCTCTAGTAGGACTGACTACTGCAATGTGTTAATTCACTGGCTATTCAAATTGCTCGTCATGCACTTTTCAGTTCATTCAAACTGCTACTGCTAGAATCATTACAAGAACCAGAAGGTACAACTCTGGCCCCTCAAGTCCTTATACTGTCTCACTGTTAAACTTGGGGCTAATTTCAAAATCCCACTTTTAACATACGCAGCCTCAAATGGTCGAGGCACTGCTTACATATCTGAACTTTTAAGATCTCAAGATGCCAGCCTACTTAAGATTCCAAGGATTAATAAAATAACAGAGAGAGGTGGAGCTTTAAGTTACTGGGCCCCAAAGCTGTGGAATAATCTTCCTGCTTATACTATACATGCCCCTTCAGTGGCAGCTTTTAAATTCAGACTGAAGACTTACGACCTTTGTCTGGCATACACTGATTTGAGCTGCTGATTAGCTGTGCATATAAAACACAGTTTGTTAGTCATTTGTACAAAAATGTAAGTAATACGGTAATTATAAACCATTACTACCCCCTCCTTTATTCCATTTGTCTTCTCTGTATCTTTTTGTGCCACTGCTCTACTAGCAAACAGTTCTCCTGCCCATGGAAAAGTCACCTCAGATATCAGTAGCATTAGAACCAATGGATGAGTATCATAGACTCTACTACAGAATGCCCAGGAGGGGGTGGGCAGCTAACTGGCAGAGGTCTCCAGGACTGTGACTGTGTCTTAGATTTCCTCTCTTACAAGTAACCATGGAGGCCCTGATTTATTTCCTCCAGGGATGCTGCGGACTGAAGTTTTTGTTTTCCTCTTCTTCACTGTTAACTGGCCACAGTTCAACAGTTAATTAATGGACAGATATTGTTGGTTTCCATTTATGTTATGTGATTTCTACATTGTTTTATGTGTATTTAACAAATCTGTCTTTTTATGTGTGCTTTGTCTGTATTTACTAAGTTGTAAAATCTATACTTGAATTTGTCTACCGAGCACTGTGCCAGCAGTCAGTGAAGAGCGCTATACATAAAAAAACTGAACTGAATTAAATTATACTGGATTGGTTCTTCGCAACTGAATATCCATTTTTCATAGAAATGTCATACCAAGTCACTGGCCACATCCATGACTTGCAGCCATCCCTTCCTAAGGCCACTCACTATCCACTTCTTAGTATTGCAGGCCCCTTGAGATGCTACAGGTTTCTTAGTTTTTATAGATGCTCTATCCCTGCATCACTAGACACTTCTTAGTCTTGTGGCTCCCCAGAAACCAAGCCACTTCTTGATCTACTTTCCCACTGGGAATTGAGCTACTTCTAATCCTCAGTACGTCCCTGGTGACCAATTATCTCTTATGTCACCTCTGAAACAGGCAATGCATCACTGCTTAGTCTCAACATACTCCTGGACAGTGTCCACTTCTTATCCTCAAAGTGCCCCTGGTCTGAATCCAATTCTTATCTCCTATGTGCTCTTGTTTAGTATCTGGTTGTAATCTTAGATGTGCCATTTCTCTTATTAGCTGTTCCATTACTCCATTATCTATCCTTACATGGACTCAAATCTCTTACAGCATCTCTCATTCCTAGCGCTCTCTCACTAGTACCCACTTTCTACTGTCAGAATACACCATTTATGTGCCTTACCAGTATCAATTCTCTAATTGCTGCCCTCATGCACAGAATCTGCATCTCGGGGGGACTCTTTTTTTTTTTTTTTTTTTTTTCCCTTATCCTTGCTTCATCCCTGGACAGTATTTACTTCTTATCTTGGATGATCTCCAGATCTGCATCTTCTTCTCAAATTTTATTCACTTTCCTCGCCCTGGTCAATACCTGCACTGTAAAGTTGTCGCCCCCTGTCTAGTTGCTACCCTGTTTGTTTGTGCCTCAATGACCGGAACCCTTACGATGTCCGGTTATTGCCCAACCCTCGGGGGCTCCGGTTTGCCTCCCTGACCCTACGTTTCAAGGCTACTGTTGCATCCCGCATCCTCAAGGTCAGTTCTACAAAGCAATTTTAAACTTTAGAAAGAGTGCCAACAGGTCAAACAAATTCTTATCGAGCGTTTATCTGCCTTTAGTCAGTCCACAGCAATACACCGACGTTACTCCATTACAAGACGTACAAAGGAGAAAAAGGGAGTCACTTACAGCTACATTCCTCGTCGGTGCATCTCTTGAGGTCTGAAAAAGTCTTGTCGACATCCTCTTTAGATGATGTAAATGCATGTAAAAGTCCGTTGAAGATTAATAAATAAAAGAGAGGCGCAGCCATGCTGGCGATTTGAGAGGAGCAGCGCTGGCTGAGCAGTGAACATGCGTAGAATGAGCCGACACGTCAGCAGATCCGCGCGACACGGACGCTGAAGGATGGTGTCAAATTACCAGCGCGCGAGCCGAGCCTCCTGTGTTGTGCGCATGCGTGCCACACCAGCGCGAGTGTTGTATGTACACGGTCAAAGGAGACCCTGGACGGGACGACGCGGCTTTTGTTTAACGAAGAGGGCGGGGGTTTTAAACAGCCGGTAACGGGAACATAGAAATTTATAAACGTGTGTTTGCAGATGCGCAATCGCGCGACGTAGCAGTATCGGGAACAATAAAATTTAAGTCATAACCGCTTTATGCTGGGAATTGGAGTTTTACGGTGCTGGTTGCCTAGGCTTTTAACGTTAAAAAAAGATTGAACATCCTGGACGAGCTTGTGGATTAATGACCAGCCTTCTCTGCAGCAGACCACATTTTAGTAATTTAGAATATGGGTTTAAGCAAGTTAGAGATGGTTTTATGCTAGAAGTGTTTTTGTATGAATATTTTCGAAATGGGACAGTTTATTCTTTTACTGTTATCCAAACGTACAGTTTGTTGTAATTATTTTTCGGATTTATACAAATGTATAGTTTAATTGCTTCTGTTTAAACTTGATATTTTTTATAACATACGATGTGTGATCCTGGGGAAATTGCGAAGTACGGCGGGTGAGAGGTGCGTTTTTCTGTATTATTTTTAATGTTATCAGCATGAATGAAGAACAGCTAACTCGCTTATTTAAGAGTTTTCCATATCATGATTAACATAACTCCAGGAATTTAAAACGTTTACGTTGCAGTTTAAACTTAATTGAACACTGAAAACGACAAGACGTTTTCGCACAAGGTATTGTGGTGCGTGTTAACCAATCACAAGAGAGTCGCTTGATGACGTAAATGAATCATACGTAGCTGTGCATCTCAAGAACTTGCGCGATCTCTTATTGCAAGTCAGTTTTAGAAGGTTGATTCTTAAGTGACCGGACTTTGGACAAAGAAAAGAAGCTTTTGTATATAACAATGTGCCCCCAGGACCAAGGTTGTGAAACATTGGCTTAGCATACTTGATTCTTATAAAAGTTCACATTAAGTTGGATTCCCATAGCAGTTCATATTAAGTGTATATCAACTTGTGCTAATACATGACCTTTTTATTTTCCATACATATAGCCTGTTGTGAGTGTGTGAACCTTAAAGGTGTGTTTAAGGATTCTTAAAAGGGTTAGGCTCTGTAGGGGCCATGCTTATAAGACATGAGTCCAGGTAATGAATAAATCAGTGCCTGGTCTGATATTTATCATGCTGGGACAAAACTTCTTATCGTTATTGCATGGCTAAAGCAGCTGTGAAGAAACCATGGTCTCATATCGGCCTAAAGTGAAAGCTCCTGAAAACAAGTATGAAGTCAATAGGAATCAATGACATGGCTGAACGGATACTCAATTACTGAAGAAAATTTGGGGAATTAAGCTGTAGGTAGATTAGGGCTGAATAAAAAAAAAATATACTGTATATGTTTTGTTTAGCTGTCTTTTGTTTTTAATTTTGAGCAATTATGCTACACAAACATCACAATCGTGTCTGCTTTTTGGCGTGCTTTCAAGCTCTATAACTTCGGATGGATTTATACAAAGACTACATTTAGAATTTACTTGCAGATAGAAGGCCTTTGAAGACTGACAGCTGGGAAATAAAGAGGTATGTAATCGGGAGCCATTTAGTCAGTCAGTCAGTCATTGTCCAACCCGCCATATCCTAACACAGTGTCACGAGGGTCTGCTGGAGCCAATCCCAGCTAACACAGGGCGCAAGGCAGGAACAAATTCCGGGCAGGGCACCAGCCCACCGCAGGGCACACCCACACATCAAGCATACACAAGGGACAATTTAGGATCGCCAATGCACCTAACATGCAAGTCTTTGGACTGTGGGAGGAAACCGTAGCACCCGGAGGAAACCCACACAGACACAGGGAGAACATGCAGACTCCTAACTGCGAGGCAGCAGCACTACCACTGCGCCACCATGCCGCCCGGGAGCCATTTAGCTGGCCCTTAATTATAAAGTTTTTAGACTTTCCGACATGCTGAAGTTTAGATTATTTTTTTGTATATTTTATTATCTGTTTTCTATTTTCGAAATGAGGTGCATTGATTCAGATACATTGAGATCTAGCATAGGAAATCACTTATGGGAGTTCCCAAAAGCAGTATCTGCTGGAAAAATTTTAATTATTTTGATGTTGTTCAATATTTGTTTTTAGCTACTATACATTTCTTAATGTTTTATTCCTTGGTACTTTTCACCATCTGTACAAATGTATATATTCATATAAGCAAATAAAAAAAAAGAACAATGTAAAAAATTTTGTAGAGGGCCATAGTCTTCCCACACACAAGGCTTTACATGAATGAGGTCAATCAGCTCATCCTAGATTTAAATGAGTAATAGAGGGATTGGCTGTACAGCCAATTAAATGGGAGGAGGTTATTCATAAAGATCAAAAGCAACAATGTGAATCACTGTTCATGACGTTTTGCCAGTTTTTAAACAGCACCCTCAGGTAAAAAGTAGCAGGTTAGCAAGGTGTTCACAGGTGTTAAATAATGCCTTTCATGATGAATCCGAGCCTCACACACCCTTATTAAAATGTTCTCTTCTTAGAAACAAATTGCTGAAAAATTATTGGTGTGTACAGTAGGGGCAAGAGTAACATCAAACATTCGACTCCAAGTTGGCCAGTGTTTGCTGTATCTGTTTATACTCAGAGGTCGATTTATTAGGTCCAGCAAGTAATTGAAGTGGGCAGGCATTTGCCTGGAGTTTTTCTCATATGTACCAGTATTGTTTATAGTCAGCTGGTCAGCAACATGCAGTAATGGCACTTATCATAACCTCTCAGTATTATAATACCACACTTATTAATTGGATGGCATCTCCTGGAGATTTTAGAGGGAGGGGGGACCACTAACCCTGCGTCAATCTGCAAGTAAGGTAATACCAAGAGGTTATAATAATAATAAGTGTCGTTACTGCATATTGTGATTACCAGCTGAATATCCACATTACCAGTACAAATGGGAAAATCGCTTAAAAATAAGAAACATCTACTGTTAATGTCTGGAATAACCTATTCAACTTCCTCTAATTGTCTATTATACTGTTTTTGTTATTTCTTATTCATATATTCTGATATCCTCTGATGAAGGAAACTCATCTGTAATTATGTTGTTGGACTTAAGTGCAGCATTTGACACCATCGACCATTCTATTTTACTGCACAGGCTAGAAAATGATGTTGGGCTTACAGGCACCGTGCTCGCTTGGTTTAGTTCTTACTTATCAAATCGATTCCAATATGTACAGAAATGTGCTGACAGTACTCCATCATTATACACAGAAGTTCAATATGGTGTCCCGCAGGGCTCAGTACTGGGACCTTTACTGTTTTCACTGTACATGCTTCCACTGGGATCTCTCATTAGGAAACATAATGTTAATTTTCACTTGTATGCAGATGACACCCAGTTATACCTTTCATTTAAATCAAATGAAGTTTCTCCAATGTGGTCTTTAATTAGTTGTGTTAGTGAATTAAAGGAGTGGATGAATAAGAACTACTTGTCTTTAAATACAGATAAAACAGAGATGTTAATTGTTGGAGGGAATGATGCTGATCACAATAATATTTTGTCATCATTTAACTCAATGGGAATCCCAGTCAATTTTACTGAATCAGCCCGCAATCTAGGAGTTATCTTTGACTCTAGCATGTCATTTAAAGCGCATATTACAAAGTTGTCCAAAACATGTTTCTTCCATCTTAAAAATGTTAGGAAATTAAGGCGCTTTTTAAATAAACAGGATTCTGAGAAACTAATTCATGCATTTATCTCTAGTAGGATTGACTACTGCAATACGGTGTTCACTGGATGTTCAAACTGTTCTTTATACAGCCTCCAGTTAATCCAAAATGCGGCTGCGAGAATTATTACAAGAACAAGAAAATACGAACACATAACTCCAGTTCTTAAATCCTTACACTGGCTCCCGGTTAAGTTCAGGGCAGATTTCAAAATCCTTCTTTTAACATATAAATCATTAAATGGTCGAGGTCCGGCTTACTTGTCTGAACTTATCATGACTTACAAACCAGAGCGCACATTAAGATCTCAAGATGCCGGTCTGCTTATGATTCCAAGGATTAATAAAATAACAGTGGGGGGTCGAGCTTTTAGTTACAGGGCCCCTAAACTGTGGAATGGTCTGTCTGCTACTATAAGAGATGCCCCTTCGGTCTCAGCTTTTAAATCCCGGCTGAAGACTCACTACTTCAGTTTAGCATATCCTGACTAGAGCTGCTGATTAACTGTACAGACTGCATCTCTGTTGTTAGTCATTAGCACTAAAACATAAGTAACATGACAGTTATAATTGTATACTAACCCTCACTTATTCTGTTTTTCTTCTCGGTACTCAAATGTGGCACTTGGTGCCACGGCCCACCTGCCAAGTTGTTTTGCCTGCCTAAGGAAAAGTCATCCCAGATGGAGGATCGCAGGAATCGTGGGAGAGAGGGGTCCTTTCATCGGATTGGCTGGCCCAGCACTGTTTCAGCTGTGGAATGGCCAAATGGGGGAGGCAGCTTGAAGGATGAGGTCTCCAGGACTCTATACAAATACAAATCTTATTATGGGATATATCATCTACTGTTAAATTCTGCTCTGTACTTCTAAAATTTATATATATTTTTTTTTTATTTCTTACTATATTGAGAAATTGTTCTGTGTACTGTACTGTATTGTATTGACCCCCTTCTTTTGACACCCACTGCACGCCCAATCTACCTGGAAAGGGGTCTCTCTCTGAACTGCCTTTCCCAAGGTTTCTTCCATTTTTCCCTACTAGGTTTTTTTGGGAATTTTTCCTTGTCTTCTTAGAGAGTCAAGGCTGGGGGGCTGTCAAGAGGCAGGGCCTGTTAAAGCCCATTGCGGCACTTCCTGTGTGATTTTGGGCTATACAAAAATAAACTGTATTGTATTGTATTGTATATACTTTTAAGTCAGTGGCTCCCAAATTTAATCCTGGGGACCCACTGTGGCTGCAGGTTTTTGGCCCAACCTTTTTTTTTTTTTTTTTTTAAATTGGATTCCTAGCCCAATTAAGTCAGCTATTGTTTCCCGGTTTTGGGTCAATGTAGAAATTATATTACAATCTTATCATTTTTCTTACTGATTATTTCTAACCTCATTTATTATATACTGTATAAAAATATGAAAAAAATTACCTTTTTCTTTTTTATTTGGAAAGCCGATAAAAGCTATACAGCCGAAACGTTGTGTATTTTACCTTAATTTTGTGGAAGTAACCTTTAAATTTTATCATATATATATTTTACATAGTTGTGAATGTCTCCTTGGGATTAATAAAGTATCTATCTAGTTTATTGTCAAATAATGCAAACAGTACATATACACACATACATACATATACAGTACATATATATATATATATATATATATATATATATATATATATATATATATATATATATATATAGATATACTGCGGTGGGCTGGCGCCCTGCCCAGGATTTGTTCCTTGCCTTGTGCCCTGTGTTGGCTGGGATTGGCTCCAGCAGACCCCCGTGACCCTGTAGTTAGGCTATAGCAGGTTGGATAATGGATGGATATATATATATATATATAAAATTATTTATACATATTTAAAGGTTATTTCCTCGTTGAGTATAATCTAGTTATTTTAGTGCGCGCATTTTGATCAACGCCCAGCTGCCAAGAAAAGCAACTCCAGGTATGTAAGCGCCCACAGCACGAAGCCAATCAGTTTGCACCGAGTGGTCACCTGGTTCTGACGTTTTATTTACGCGACTTACATTTGGTAAGCCCGAAGCACGCTACTAAACAATTGCTCTTACCTTTCTGTTTTAGAGTCAAACACTTGAATCGACTATTTGTATTTATTGGGAAACCGTGGCATATAATATTATGTCATTACTGTGGTGAAATAATTTAAGTAAAGGTTTGTAATGTAGTTGTTTTTATTAGACGTTATTATATTTTGCACAATGTGACCAGTATGAAATTATTAGTTTTAGGCTAAACGTGTGCGCGTGTAATTATTTTGTTTTTAAGGTAATACTTTATGAGAGTTTCAACTTCGTAGTGAATTTCATGAAGTAGGGGTGACTTGATGACCTCTTTTCCCGAAGTGTCTTCTTTTAGATACCTATAGTAGTGACTCGGTCGGGAATTTTTAAATTCTTCAGATTGTCTGGCATTTTGTATTTGTCGATATACAGTCCGTGTATTGTTATTTTTTAAAATCCGTCGATGTTTTGAACTTTTACACACTAACGTGATGTAGATGTTGCTAGAACACGTGCTGTGGTTTGTTCAGAGAAAAGCGTGCATGGAAGTTTGGCTCCTAAGAGGAGGGGGCCAGAGCCCCATTATTATTATTGAACATCATAATCAAATCATAAAAAAATGCACCAAAAAAGCGTTTATTTAGAGATGGGCTGAAAAATTACAAGCTCTCGTTCTCCACGTAAACGGAATGAGTGGGAAGCCGAACGTCCACTTTGTAGAGCCGTGGCGTTCGGAAAACTTACCTTCTTCCCATTGCGAGTCCTGGTTTCATTCCTTTCCCAGGTAAGCGATGCATACGCGCCCGTACATTCACAGAAATCTAAAAGAAACCGTGATTCATCAGACCAGCCCACCTTCTTCCATTGCTCCGGTTTCCAGTTCTGATGCTCACGTGCCCATTGTAGGCACTTTAGGCTGTGGATAGGGGTCAGCGTCCGAACTCGGACTGGTCTGTGGCTACGCAGCCCCATACACGGCCAGCTGTGAGGAAGTGTGTGTTCTGACACCTTTCTCTCATGATCAGCATAACGTTTTTCAGCAGTTTGTGTTACAGTAACTCTGATGTGTGATCGGACCAGATGTGCTATCCTCCACGTGCATCAGTGAGCTTTGGGCCCCCATGACCCTGTCGCCGGTTCACTGGTTGTCCTTCCTTGGGCTGCTTTTGGTAGGTACTAACAATCGCAAGACCTGCCGCTTTGGAGATGCTCTGACCCAGTCGTCTAGCCATATCAGTCTGGCCCTTATCAAAGTCGCTCAGGTGTTGTTTATGCTTTACTTAGAGAGTATGAATATGAAGGTATAGATTAGTGTCTCCGTTATGCCGAGATTCCTGAAATATAAGCAGGTCCGAGAATTTACAGTTCATGCTGTTATACACCAGTTGAAAACCACATGGCCGCTGAAGTTAGACAAGACTGCTATTAATAGGTGACTGTTAATATTTTATTCTGTTTTGCTTTCAGAGTTCATAAAGATAAAAAGCATGACTGTTTACTAAGAGTTAGACATAGTATTTCAAAACTGAAAACCTATCCTCTTTTCAAAGCTGTGGTGACTTTTTGTTTTTGTGTTTGTTTGTTTTTTCCCCCCTCCTGACAGGAATGGATGATATCAGTAATGAATTTACTATAATAGATGAAGGCACAGATGAGGGTGCTGATGACAGCGAAGATGCTCATAGCGCATCATCTTTTAATGTTTCTTCCTTAAGACGACCAACCCGTAAAAGTATGTTGCATGTTCCTATAGTAACGAGTAAATGTCAGTGAGTCATTTTTCTAACTCATTTAGTCCTGAACAGGGTCGTGAGGGTCTGCTGGGAGTTGCATATAAATTGTAATTTAAAGATGGGATATGTTATGTTGGCAGCATCACATGCCATATAGTTTACCTTAAGCTATTTAATTATGTACGTCAGACTTCCTTTGTGCCTTTTACCAAAAAAAACTGAAAAAGTTTGCATGTTTATTTGCCTTTTCTATCTTTTATTATCTGGTTATTTACTGGATCTGAAGAAAGAGAAACAGATATTCGTAAAACCACCAGGACATGTTTGGATGAGTTGCATGATGCCCTTCTTCGTCACCAGTGGACTAAAGCGGCTGAGTTCATGCAGAACTACATTCAAGTTCTAGAAGACTCATGCAGTCAACAGAAAATGCATTCATCACAGGTGGGACATACTAGTGATTGCTTCCTCAAAACAATGGAGCTCTTTTTACTTTCCATGATGAGTTAAAGTGGCAGCTTGCAAAAGTAAAAAGGTCATAATGTTAGAGCACCACGAGCATCAGATCTGCCAATGTTTAATTCTTCTTCCATCGTGTGCCTTCTACGCAGTTAGGGGACGCAGTCTCACTCCTCGTAACAACTCCTGTACTCCAATGTACATTTTGTTTCCAGTAAAATAAATTCCTTTTTTCTGTACTAAGCTCCTCCTAAACAATAAATGTTACCAATTTTTTTTTTTAATATTCAACATTATTTGAGTTTTATTCTACAAGTAGAAATGTTTTTGCAGTATTTAGCTACAAATCTAGTTCAGGGGTGGGCGATGTCGGTCCTGGAGAGCCACAGTGGCTGCAGGTTTTTGTTCCACCCCAGTTTCTTAATGAGATGACATTTTGATTCTTCATTTTAGTGGTCTCTCTTGTTAAGGTTCCCCACCCTTAATTGCTTATTTCAATCTTAAACAGCTGCATTCAGTGCTTTAGTGGCTCCTTATTAGCAAGAAGATTTAAATGACAAAGCAGCCAGAAGTTCTCGATCTAGCTTGTTTCCTTTTATATTTGTGTGTGTTCATTCTACACTGTTTGATTTAATAAAAAACTTTATAGAAAAATGTGAGAAACTGAAGATTATGTTTTAGGCCCAAAAATCATTTGGATGATATCCTTGGAAAGAAAAAAATCTACAATATAAGAACCTTCTATTGTAGAGTAACAAGCCGTAAGATTAAATAAGGTCTGAGATTGGCAAGGATTGGTTTCTAATTAAGCAACTGGGTTGGAATGAAAACCTGTAGCCACTGCGGCTCTCCAGGACCGACATTGCCCACCCCTGGTCTAGACCTATGCCGTGAACTCTTTTTAGTCAGGCTACTATTATAAATATTTTTCCATCCATGTTGCTTAACTAATTTGTAACACAACAGTAATGGCGCACTCACACTCTTTCTCTGTATGTTTAGCATTCATTAGCTCAGAGGTTGATGCGCTTGCTGCTTCCCAAGCAGCTCTTCTTTTTTTCACCCTAGCGGCCCCGTTCTTCTCTTCTTTCGTCAGCATCTTTTCGCGTTAAAACTGATTTAAGTCCATGTTTGTGTTGCAATTACTTAGCACATTTTCCTTAATTTTTCACTTACGCTGGCACGTAAGTCTTCAATCTGCCTCAAGAATGATTTAAGATATGAAGAGGTAGGGGAAGTGACGACGAAGGTGGAAGGGATGAGAACAGCGCCCGTACACATGTGCCATGCCGCCGTCCCGCTGCAGAGAGTTGATTTTTACAATAAAATAAAAATAAAAAGAGAAGTAACCTTGGAAGTCAATCATCGCCCGAAAGCGGATAGTTGACATCACGTAGTATATGTGTACCAAATTTCAGGTCAATAGTTCAAACGGTTTGCGAGCTACAGGTGATTTAAAATCCCAGACAGACAAGCAGACACCCCATGGTAGTGTATAATATATAAAGATTTTGAGAGTGGTTACTTTTAGCTAAATTAGTGATCATTTATTTTTGCTTTTTTATTTTTTCCTCCAAACTGTTCCTTCAGAGAGTGTGGAGAATGGGAGCGGAGATTCTTCGACATCACCCAGATGCTACTGTTGAAGACTTTAACTCATTTTATGACAGGATGAAACACTTGCAAATGAGTAACTATTTAAAGGTACAATTAACATTTACCGTGAAACCTTTTAATATATATTGTTTCATTTAAACTTTCTCAACAAGAATGTAAAATGTATCTTGGGGAAATTCTATATGGGGGGGGGACTGGAAGTGATGTCTCCATGACCGGAAGTGACATCATCAGCGCCGGAACCGGAAGTGGGGTCATTGTCGGTGACGGAACCAAGTAGGATTTCCCGAGAATGGTCTGCAAGAGACTGAGAGAGACAGTCCGCACACTCCCCCCAGTCTAGCGTATAATTACTATTTTGTAGGCCCTTTAGCTGTTTCCCATGCGCACGTGTGTGACAGTGTAAAATGCAAGAAAATGATCATGGGCTTCATGGTTGATTGATTTTTGGAGTCTTGGGGACCGATAATGACATTCAAGTATTTTTTTGCTCGGTTTAATGATGACTGTTTTGCCAAAGGAGAACTTCAGAATTGTACTTGCACATGTATGGCTTAAAAAATTAGCCTATTTTGAAATATTCATGATCTAACCGCTAAGTACATCTTGGCTGTGTTGCAGAGTGACGTCTACATACCAGAGACGTTCAAAAAGTTTAATAATAAGTATAATAATTTAATAATCTTTTTTTTTTTTTTTAGAAACGGTAAAGGCGGGAGGAGTAGTAATTGGTCGTGTCTGAAAAGGAAGGTGACTGTAGATAGATACTGTATTATTCCCAAGGGGAAATAATAGAAAAGTGATGTAATTTATTTTTGAAATTCGTAATAAATAGTTAAAAGTGTTGTAACTTTATGAACGTCCCTCATACTACAAACCATGTGACCGCGCAGTAAACAAAGGTTCAGCAAATTGGCACTTACGGTATTACTGACTGAAATGGAGACCACAAAAATATTAATTGCTTGTTTCTCTGTGAAGTAACAAATAAAACTACAGGAGTAGGAGCAAACGACACCAGCTGAGAGAGAGGGAAAAGGAAATGAATACAATCGTTTCGCCAAGTGAATGTCAGTGATGCACTCTATACAGCTTCTCTTCACGTTTATCGTGCAACATCGAAATATTTTTAAATTGCCATTGTGTTGAAGTCCTGAGGATCTTGGTCCGTGTCAATCGTGTGCTTATCTTGGCCTATCTCGGCTGGCAGAGGCAGTCCATATTCCTGCACTATCCTGTGTGTTGCTAAGCAAGACATCACAATGTGGCAAACCTTTGTGGGGATATACAGCAGTGTGGCAATTTATGCAAGAAGTGAGGGTTGTTATGTGTATGGGTGGGCTGCTTTAATTTTATTTCTCTTTTGGCTCACGGTGATGACTGACTTATTTTATGATTTAGACTTTCTATGGCTATTCCCTTGCAGTTGTCTGCTGAATTAAAGCAACCATAATGTAGAAATTACCCAGTGCTTCCCCCAAATTACGAGTTTTAATGACCAATAGGGTATTTGGCGACCTTCACTGTGAAATGGCTGACTGGTCAGGAATCTTGTGGCCCTCCCTAAGTTCCGTCATGCAAACTGTATAGGATGGTATAATTGCTGCTCTAAGTGGAACTAAATAACTGCCACTACTCTCCTTTGTGTTACCTTCTTACTCTTTACAGTTCACTTATAAAATACAGTCATGACTCGGTTAATGACGTCACGCTTTAATGATTGATCTTCCTAGAGATACAGTAAATTGAATAACTTAAGTGCTGTCCTATTACTGTATTTCAATAATATTAATTAACTAATGTGATGTATGTACTATGCTAATGTTAGGTTACATTGGGTGTATACTTGACGTGCCATTGCAGTGGAAATGACACACAGGCAAATACATGCGTGCTGATGGGGTACAGCTAGGTTTTCACCAGGCACTTCACCCAGAATGCAGGGATGCAGACGCAGTGCCTTAAATCCAACGTTAGGGAGGCCCAAATTATATCGAACACAGACACCCGCCCCTTTAGTATGCATCAACACACTTAATGACAAAATCCACTAACAGTGCAATGGTTGGAACTTATACTGTCATTACGTGAAACACTACTATACATATAGTCTCCCCTTGGAGTTTTGGCGAGTACACATCCACTATCTGTTGTGTGTAGCAGTCCACTTCAAGCCCTGGGATTGCTGTTTTTTTTTTCTATTATCAATAAGCAGTGTAGTAAGCTGACATCGGGGACATGCCATGATACAGCACATCCTTTTTATAGACACTAAGGCAATTAACTTAAAAGCTTAGGCATTATTACCAATGTTGAAGATGAGAGAACATGCCATTTAATTGTGATATACCGTATATATTCGTGGATAAGTCAGGACTTGATTTTATTGTATAATTTCTGGTATTTTATAATGTCCGTTGTATAGGTTGAATGTGGAAAACTCACTGTATTGGTCCAAGAGATTACGATATTTTAACGCCCACCTGAGAGAGTAACCACGGAGCTCACTGCCTTTTTTGTTTTTTTTTCCCCTGTGTATTGTGCCTACGTGACCACACGGTAATACCTGAACTATTCCGAAGCGACGTTTTTACCGATTTTGTGTTTTTTGTATCTCGCGCCCTCATACACCTTTATCATAAAGGCATCCCTTATCTACGATGGAGCATTCGATCAGGAGAAAATATGAAGCTGGTTTTAAATTAAACATCATTGAAGTAGCGAAACAGATTGGTAACTGCAGTGCTGCAACAAAATTCAATGCGTCTGAGAAACTGATGAGAGATTGCAAGAGGCAAGACGATGTTTTAAAAAAAAAAAAAAAGTGTTTTTGAACGGCTGCATAAGTCGGGATCTGATTTTATGATCATCTTTTTGGGTGTCAAGACCCGACTTATACATGAGTATATACGGTAATCAGAAAGAGTGTCTCTGATGTGTCATTGAAATCCACGGTGAAATGAGATTATTCTTTTCACTTAATTGTCCAGCTGCTTGGAGTCTCTACAATATCAACACCAAGAAAGTAGAGGTAGGACTTCCGATTGACTGACTAAAAAACTTTAAAACTGATGGAAATTTTGATGTAACAAGTTTATGTTTCAGAAGTCCCAATTTTTGCATTGGAAATGGCTTCCACACATTTTCAAGGCCCCTAGTGTGTGTTCACAGGTACTGATGAATGTATGGAGGAAGTGTTTGTTTGGACCAATAAGTTGTATAAAGTTACTCCGCACTTTGAACCTCCATCTTCAGAATAGAACGATGTGTGAATAAGAGGAAGTTATATCAATATTAACACCCCAAAAAGATGGATGTCAAGATGGAGACTTTTCTCATGTCTTATTTGAGGCTGAAGGTAATCTATGTAAATGTAATCCATTTTTATATGGTATTTTGGAGTAAACGTATTTATTTATTTTTAGGTAAGTCTTGAACATGCTTTTTACTTGATATCTAAAGATAAGATTGACGATGCAAAGAGACAACTATCCTTAGCAGAAAGCTGGCGCTATGGAAAATTCTCTGCTTCACAAGAGAAAATCACAAAGCTCATTCAAGCATACCATGGTTTGCTGGATTTCTCCATCTGGATCACAAAGAGGAATCAATTGGTAGAAAATGGTAAGCAGTGTTATGACAAGTGTCTATTATTGTTATCATTGTTTGGAAGATATGATTGCATCCAGACATAAAACCACAAAGTGGATGAGGCCTTCAAAAAGGCCCATAAAAACAGGCCAGAATCCTCGCTGGTCTTTCCCAAAATACAGTAGGTCTCACCC
Organism: Erpetoichthys calabaricus; assembly: GCF_900747795.2. Classification (NCBI taxonomy): domain Eukaryota; kingdom Metazoa; phylum Chordata; class Cladistia; order Polypteriformes; family Polypteridae; genus Erpetoichthys; species Erpetoichthys calabaricus. The sequence goes on along the minus strand of NC_041408.2, from coordinate 3,396,092 downwards.
AGGGAAGCCTGACACTAGTCAAAAAGGAGGCCCCAAAATGGGAACCGGCTTTTAAAATTAAAAATATCCAGATAGTCTTCGGTGTGTTAAATGTCTTGCAAGATAGAACTGTAAAACTGATTTATATAGAAACCAGTCCCACAAGAAGAAAAAAAGGGTTTATTCAGATGTTAAGTACAATGAAATCTATGTCCAAGTCGAGCAAGTGCTAATACACAATCCACGAGCAGAATTCAATAAACGGTAGCACAAAACATCCCAAGAAACCATAAAATTCAAAAAGTAACAATACTTTTCACTCCAGATGCAAACTCGGTAAATGGCTCTGGGAAAGAGAGTCCTTTAACAGTGATACAAGGGTGGTCCCACCCCATGGATTTCATCTCACAAAATACAAGGAACAAAAGAGACCTAATGTCGCGCACACAGAAACTTCACAATAAATATGCAATAACAAACAGAAAATCGATAATTTGAATGAATATATGGCAGATAATTCAAATATAGCAAAAACGGAAACTTAACATAACACATCTTTTCTCCAACTAACCTGCATGTTTAGGATATATTTATATAGTTTTAAAAAATGCATATAATATGGTCAGAGATGTCCAAAATAAATACTAAGGTCATTTCTGCTCTGCTCCTTTTGGTCAGAATTGTTTCCGTTTGACCATTTTTATGCCCACTTTCTACTGAGCAACTTCTTGATAGCTGATAAGGGAAAAAAGTCAAACAATTGTTGTAGATATAAATTATTTAATTTTACTTTATTGAAACCTATTGAGTTTCTTAAGTCTTTGTTTTAGTTCTTTTTCTCATAAGAGTTCATGAAGTTGATTGTATTTTTCTTAGGAAGCCATGATTTTGCTGATGCAGCTTCAAACCAGGAGATGCACACCTACTTTCGTCAGGCATCTTCTAAATTTCATGAAGTAATTAAACAGCCTGGTGTTTGGGATCCCTTTGTACTTTGTTTTGTAAAGGTATGTGTAATGTTGTCGTCATTGTTGTCTTACTAGTTATTCAGAATAGACTACTTATGATTTCAGCAGTGGGTTATGACCTATCATTTACTTCAGTCTCTCTCTCAGAATGTGTATATGAAATTCAAAGTTGACTAACTCATCAACAAAAACAGTATTTCCCAAATAGTTAAAAAATTGAAATTTGGCAGGATGGCACATCTGGGGCACTAGGTATCCAACAAAAGAGGACATTTTGAAATATCAGTGTTTAGGAGTAAACGCATCAGAAAAATGAAATAACCCAAATTCTCAAATGCTTTGGCTGATATGATTGAAATTTGGTGACATTATATTGGTGCTTATGTATGCGTGGGTGTTTTTTGGTTTAAATGCTAAATGTTTAAATGAAAGAAGAGAAGGAATCGCTTGATGCAAATGAAAGCCACCCCCAGAAGCAAAGGGAGATTGGTTCAGTGAAGCTCAAGCAAGTTGCGTCCTTGGGCACGTGCAATACTCTCTCTCCTGTCAGCTGCTTTGTACTCCTTGCAACGTGGTATAAAATACGTACGAGCTTGACTGGGTGTGCCGATTATACATATACTTCAAAGGGAAGAGGGGACCCTTTATGGTGAAATATATGTACGGTTCTAGAGAACTGGGGGTGCCCTTGGAAGTGAAATACATATGAGGTGAGACACACAAATAACTGGATTGGTAAAAAAAAAAAATATTTATTGATGAATTACAGCATTCTAAATATTGTCATCTTCTGTATACTTCCGATCTCTACACCACTCCATACGTATCTTCCATTGATTGAAACAGTGCTGGAAGTCTTCTTGCTTGAGGCTCTTCAACTGGCTTGCCATTTCTGTCTTCACTTCATCATCCATTAAAGAAAAATGCGTTCCCTTCAGGTCACTTCTGATTTTTCAGGAATTTTTCAGAGAGGATGATCGAGGACAGGAATGGTGTGTGTGTTTTTTGTCAGTCAAAAACTGCTTTACGGAAAAAGCACTGTGCGCGGGGAACATTGTCTTGTCTCGCTGTATGCTTTTTTTCACCCGACATTGTTGCAGCAACTCGTGTAGCGAATGTTGTTCAAATACTGACTGGGATATTCACAGGATATACTTGGCTGGTCAGCGGTTTGAGAGGACTGTAGGAGGGGATGTAGTTCTATGATACACGTCCAGCCGACCACCAGACGGTTTTCCAGGAAAGCCCAAGCCCAGTCTGGTTATTTTTGTGTCTCACCTCGTACATCGACCCACTTAAAGCCTTGGGTATAACACACGCCAGAAGTGATGGCAGTGTTTCTTAACATACCAGTGAGTATTGCCTACTCCTACACTCTTCGATTAAATTTTATCGAGATGGTTGAAGTTTCACAGGGGAACACCCTTAAAGCTTCTTGATCGAGTGGTTGTGTATCACAGTGCTCTGACCTTAACTGCTCCACTAATATGTTGTATAAAATTAATAACAAAGAATGAGGAGGAGCATGACCCCAGCTGTAAAGACTGGACCATTGTATATCATTCACAATATTTATTTCTTTTCACCTATTTTTTTTTTTTTCTATTACCAAATGAACAATAGTGAATGACCAGCTTGTGGTCAAAAGTGTGTTTGAATTTGAGTTTATGGGTAATGGTGAAGACTGATTCAGGAAGGTAAAAAAGGTTTCTTCAGATCCCCCCCCTTTAAAAGATAGTATTCCACTCGTACACTAGATGGCATGCTTTCACTATTTCACAGAATTTATAAGTAAAGGGTCTTCAAAGTTTCTAAGTACAATACAATTTATTTTTGTATAGCCCAAAATCACACAAGAAGTGCCGCAACGGGCCTTAACAGGCCCTGCCTTTTGCCAGCCCCCCAGCCTCGACTCTCTAAGAAGACAAGGAAAAACTCCCAAAAATAAGTTCTTGCTTGTGTTTTTGCTTCTGGGCTTACCCTTCTGACTGCCTAGTCAGAAATCTTTGAATGAGGTCCTGTGTGTGGTTGGTGGTCTTTCTTCCATTTTCAGATAATGGCACCAGTGGTCCTAATAGGCATGTTTAGGAGTTGAGAAATCTGTGCCATCTTTCTTGCCAGGCGAGTCACTGCTACCACTTCACTCCCAATTCTGAGCTCACCTAACAGAGGAAAGGAAGCTTCTTTTAAAGCATCGCCCTTAGCTACTTCCTGTGTCATAGCCATGTAGAACAAAGTGGGCATTGCCCACTCTGCTAGACTTTTAGTGGCACACAATACCTGTTAAGACAGCAGAATTAACAGGGATGTATAAATTCTGCTGCACACACACCGTCCCAGTCCCAGTGTTCACTCCAATGCTAGAGGAGTCCTACACTTAAACCCGAAGCAACAACATGCAACTCCAAACAACTCGGGACATCATCCTTAATGTCTTGGCATCGTAAAACTGTTTATTTGTGCCAAGATAAATTAGAATTTTTAAATAGCCAGTTAACAGCCACCCTCTTCTATGTTAGGTTTGTCTGTCTCATGTCCTGTCTTCTGTGTCGATACGGTATATATGTAGTTCTTATGATTCTGTATTCCCTGTGTTTATCAATAAATACTATTTCATAAAATGAATGTGCTTCAGTTACCTTGATATAAGTCTAACAGTCAAAAACTGTTCCCACAGAGAAAAGGAACCTAAAGTGGGAGCCTTACCAAATTATTTAAGTGGCTGTGCTACCTGTCTGAGATGTCAACAGTGAAGTCTACGGGGATTACATCTTCAGTGCACCATGCAATGCCTGTGTCTCTGTTGTATGTTGATTCATAACAGCAGTCTTAAAGTTTGACATGCCCCATTGGAATGACCAAGACAAAGCAACCTGACTTCCACACTTATTTTTTTGTTAAGGTGGATTGTTGGCATTGCCAAAAGCAAAATTAACATTAATCAACCACATATTGTCTTTTTTTTTCCCCTCTCTCACATCAGTACATATCTTCCTACAAGCATTTGGCTGAGAAAAAGTTCTGTCATTCCTGACCCTTTGGGAAGTATAGCATCTATGTAAATGGCCAGGTGTACCCATATTTGGCTGCAACCTGGGGTGATGTACTGTATCAGTGCATAGTGCCAACCTGGGAGAAGCCGTGTGCTGCTCCCTTGTGGACAGGAGGACTAATATGTGGTTTCTATTTCTCCTTTTCTGGGACTGGATTGCTTCTTTGCTTCCTTATCGGTCCCAACTACTTTCCAGATGGCACCAAAAACAAAAGACCTTCACACAGTCTTTCTATTTCTGCCTTCATTTTTCATCTTCAGTACTAGGGGGTTCTGCCCTCTGCTCACTTCGCTCACCAACCCCCCACATGCACATCATTTTCTGGATCTGCCGCTTGCGACGAATCGTGCTGTGCTTTTGGATAAACATGAATATCAACTCCGTCTTTGATATCTCAGTCTTTCAAAGCTATTATCGCTGACAACTCGTCACATGTTGGTTTATTATATATGCGAGTGTGATTTTTCAGACTCGTATAGAAATCCAGGAAAACTTCTTTGTCTGGGTTTTGCAGATACATTTCGTGTAAAGTGTGATACTTTTGGATGTATGGATTTGTATCCATTATTTGCTGAGAATTTGTAATACATCCGATTATTTAACTCTTTCGATTCTATGTTTCATCGCTTCTCTGTGATCACAAATTTATAAACTTGACTGAGTTGTGGTTTCTTTGAAATTAAACTTGTCGTAGTTCTGTCATATCACCTATGTCCATATATTCGATCTCTTTTCACTGTTCCTTTATTTCACCAAGTAATAATTTCTGTTTGTTAGCTCTAATGCGAACTTTACTATCAGTTTTTGGAAACTTTCGAATTTTAGTACTTTCATAATCTCTAACCTGCTCTGTATGTGTATCACGTCAACATTTTTGAACCTCTTTACATCGTTCTACTTTGTCTTCTACTCTTTTTCTTCTTCTACTGTTTCTTTTATTTCTGCCCCTGCTTGCACCTGTTAAGTTTTCAATTTATCTTTTGGCACATCGTCTCGTCTCGCGGGATGTGAAATTATCTCTCGTATTGTCCCAAGATTTTTTTTTTTTTATATATAATAGAGAGATATTTTGTGTAGATTTGTGTCATTCATCTGCTTTTCTCTCTTGTCCTAATAAGTAAGTCTTTAAAACTATGGAGAAATGTAAAGCATAATTATTCAGATGAGAATGGGGGGGGGGGGGGGGGGTTATATGAAAATGATAAACTTTTTTTTGGTTGGTAATACTTGCTGATTTGGGTTACGTGTCACATTTCTTTCCCTTTTAGTTATTGGAATTCTATGATGATTATAATGGTGCTGTGCAAGTCCTCAACAATTATGCATATGCTGATGGTTTTCCAGCGAATCCCAATGCTCAAATCTACTTGTACAAGTTTCTGAAAAAAAATAATGCTGACGTGAAGAAGCTTGTTAAGGTGCTTAGGGTATGTTCCCCTTTTTTTTTCTTTTTTTTTTTTTTTTTTTTTGTTCAGTATTTTTGACTAGTGACATTTATTTTGTTTGTGTTAAAATTTATAGTAATTATGCTTGCTCGGCTTTTTTTTTTTTTTTTAAGTCTTCAAACTGAATTTAAAGTCTTTCAAAAAGAGAACCCCTTGTTTCTTTTAGTATACAGAACTGACGTGATATTCATCAAGCGTCTCAACCGCACAGCACCTTTTCAAATGGGATTGGCTTTGATTTTCATTCCACTCTTTGGCTTCTGTGTTTCTTGAAGTCCATGGTGCCTTTAATCAGTATAATGCCTTCAGCAGGCCTTTAGTTCATGTAGCAATAATGTCAAGACAGGTGTTTTTTTGTTTTTTGGTTTCATTATTTGTTCATCCATCTCTTATCTTACCCTGAATGAATTCTCTAAATACTTGCATCTCCAATCTAATGTTTTATCAGTGTTAAAATTTTGACATCAGTATCGATACACACTTTCGGACCTCTGCCCCAGAAAGGGTCCACATTAAGTAATGAATAATTCCAAACTCCATCGCCTCAGCCTCTCTAGTATACTGCACAAGTGCTCACCTTCCTATTGTGCTGTGCTGTCACGTTGCACTATGCACCTCTTCCCTCTTACCCATGAAGTGTCCAATCACGTCGAAGCACTGCTTCACCCACAAAGTTGTGATCACGTTGGAACCTGTAGGTTAATTTCCTGAAATCTATAAAATGAACATTTTTCCACAACTGCAAATATGAGGTTTGATGGGAAAGGGGGTAGATTAAGATTAAAGCTGAAGTTCTGGTACCAAAAGTCCCAAACTGCTGTTACCATATCGTTTTAAAAGTTGGGTTTTTCAGTTTTGTTTTTTGTCCACTTCTCTGGTCCACTTTTGGAATATACTAGTTACCATCTTACCGGTCATATGAGTAATTAATTCTAAAAGGTTCAGGTAATCTAGGCATAGTCGGCCATGTAGCATCTGTTGTTCGGTATTTTTTAATGTTTCTACTTTGACAGGTTTTTGTGAGCTTTTTTCCTTCAATAAATCAAATGATCATTTTAAAAAGTTGTTTTGTCTTGGTAGAGTAATATATTGCTCTACTTTCCCCTATTGTATTATTAATGTGTAGCCTTTGTCAGAACGCCTCAGATATCACAGACTTACTACTGTTTATAAGGTATTATAGTATATAACTTCTCGCCACCTTCCCTTCTACATCTGTAACCTCAGGCAATTAGGTATAGTAAAAGACAAGCAAGAGTTAAGTTACAATTTAAACAATGTATTATTGGTAATATTCATAAATAATAACAATATGCAAAGTACATTTGAATATTGGCAACCATACAACCTGATAAAATGGTGATGTGTACTTTCAGGCAGCACACAGACTTGTTAGTTACTTAAAAATGTCTCTAGTTCATTTATGGTCAGCTTTCAGCCACATGTCTGTTCCATATGGCTGCCGAGCTGTGCTCTCCATTGTGTTGTCCTTTCAGTTCATCAGTTTGGTAAGAGATGCTTCTTCATCAGATGTTTGTGAGAGAGAGAGAGAGAGAGAGGTTGAGCAAGCAGATTTATAGATTCTCTGTCCAACCCATAGAGCCAATAGGACATCATGGAACTTAATGGCTTCTGACACAAGCCAATTCCAAACAGCCATACTTCAGACCAATGGGAGAATAGAACATCTTAAAACCTGCATCCCCCCCACCCCCCAAGACCAAATGTTAAGGTAAAGCTTGGCAGTTAGGCAGCTTGGCTTTCTTGCAGGAGTTGAAAGATTTTAGCAGAGAAACACTTGCTAAACTGGTTTAAGGCACTCCCGAAAAAACTGTGCCGTAAAATTCAAAGAGACCCATTCCTGGTAGGGGGGAAGGGGTTGTAAACATGAAAGCTACTCACATAATGTAACACTAACATTACATTGCTGTTGTCTAAGTTACAAATAAAGACATAGAAAATATTTTTCAACTTAAATGCAAAATCTCGCATCACAACAAAAGTGCTTACTGTGTTTACTCAGGTTGTCTTTTTTGTTTGAAGATCAGAAACTATTTAGTGTTATGAATAAAGAAAAATGGAGGAAATGGTGAAGGAGGCAGATACTTTCCCGGCACTGAATATTTTTTGTGTATTTCACCTAAAATGTTCATTACTTACTTGATTGGCTGTAGTTACCGGCAACTGGGGAATTTGTGGGGAGTACAACAAGCCACTTTGGTGTGGCGGAGTCTGAATTTAACTCCAGCATTAGAAAGTAAGCAGCCACACTTCGTAGGCGAGTTGGGTTATTCCATGGTGTGGAGTTTGATAATCGGTGGACTAGAGCAGAGCAGTGGTGTTAAAACTCTTGGCCTCGGCCTTTGTTGACAGGCTTTTTTTTTTTTTTTTCTTTTAATGTTATTTTCATAGGTCAGTCGAATCCACATATAATTTAGTTGGATTACATTTTACACCAGCCATTAAAATGCATCTTCAGTGTCACGTGTATTTGTGCACCACAGCTACTAACCTCTTAGGCTAGAAAGTACTAATGACCCAACAGAAAAAATGAAAATAATGTTAACATTTTACGCTGATGACCAGACCTACTGTAATGCAGTTTTACAACGCATTCAGCCCAGCAGATTATTTTAAGGAGTGCGTGACAAATCTCACAAACATGAGAACATTGTGCACATAAGACAAGCAATCTGCTGTACCTCTGTGCTGCTCTGGATGTTTTCACATGTTGATTATTTTTATAATGTCATATTTACTGCACTTGTCAGTTTCCCATTGCCTTGATGATATACACCGAGTTGCTTTCTCATATTTCTTCTTTTTTATTCTAGTAGGAGGCCCAGCCCCCTCCTCGCTTCACTCGACAACCCCCATGCGGGCGCTACACACTGGCCACTTCGCCGATCTGCCGCTTGCGTATGGGGAAGCAGAAGTACAATTTAAACCGATTATTTTCATGGGAATTGTTACATATGCATAATAGAACTATTTTACATTACAGCAAGTAATTAACCATAGTAAAAAATAGTAAAACGTAATAAATTGAAAGAAAATTATTTCATGTTGCGTTTAGAAGCATTTGTTGCGTTATACGTTTTCATTCTGTTTGACTTTGAAATTAACACACAAATACTTATTAAACTTTTACTGTAAAACTTCAGTAAAAACAATTTTTTAAATTAACTTTTCGTTAATATCGCATTGAATTCTGATCCCGTGTCTGTACGTACTTCATGATAACTCAACATATAACTGCCCGTGAGTGAATATCGTTTCTTTCTCTAAGAAATAAACTGACTTTTTCAAATGTTTGTCCCTGTGATTTATTAATTGTCATAGCAAAAGCTATTCTAACGGGAAACTGTAAACATTTTAATACAAATAGCATATCAAGATCTCCTTTGGTGTCTAATGTTATCCGCAGAAGATGTACTACATTACCTTTCCTGTTAAAATTTTATATGTCAGAATTGTTTGACACCATAGTCTATCGATATGCATTTAGCCAATTTACAGTGTAACTGATCATCAGTTTTCTCGTTAATTCGTTGGACTTCATCGTTTCTTGGTGCTAGGATTGCCCGTGTACTCATTTCTTCCGTTGATAAACCAGCGGGATGAAATTCTTCATTAAGATTTGGACATAATAAGTCTTCTTTTCTTTTATTGGAAACTTAAAGTGAGGAAGTGCAGGAAGTGTGTCTGACAAAAGTATTCACACCAAAGAGAGGTGAGAGGATGGTGGACATGGGCCCATCCATCCATCCATTATCCAACCCGCTATATCCTACCTATAGGGGCACGGGGGTCTGCTGGAGCCAATCCCAGCCATTACGTGGGCCATTAACCAGAAGTGGTTGAGAGTAAGGGTGGGACTTGAAAAAATCTCTTGGTAATAGTCTTGTCTCAAGATTTTCTTTTAAAATATTTATTTTATTCCTTTTAACAAAATAATCCTTTTGAAAATGATTAAATAAAACCAGTCTTAACAAAAGGATTGTCCATTCATTACTGACATGTAGAAAAAGTGTTTTGTTTTTATAAATTGCATTTACCTTATTTTATGTTCTTTCTCGCTTTAATGAGAGCTGTGATTCCGAGCTGTTCTGTCAAGAATTTTGTTGCTTAATTCTGTCAGATTATGCAAAACTAAACATTTTTGCCCTTTTGATTTACATGACCGAGATCTGTTAATCCAAATGAATCTTTCCAGGCTTGAGTGGTTTAATTAGGCCTTCATTTCATAGCTGAGGAAGTGTCCGAGCCTAAAACTTGTACAACAGTGTCAAACAGTTCTTGGCCAAGGTTTTGTTTTGTTGGTCTTCAGTTTATTTGCATTCATTTTTTTTTTTCTTTTGTTACTAGGTTTTGCATATTTTAGTACCAAGCCACAAATTAATGCTCAAATTTTGTTCGCTTCTTGATGGGTTAGGTAAGTTTTTAGTACTGGTATTTCTAGTGTACTTTTGAGAAAAGATTTGTATTTAAAGTAACTCCTTATACTGTATAAAATTGCCACTTTTATTATAAATTATTTAAAAATTACTTTTGTTTGGATTTGCATTATAATGTTGCAAACTTTGTAAAAATAACACATCCCTTTTTAAAACTATATAGACATTGATTGTTCGTATCTTTTTTTTTTTGTTGTTGTTGTTATCAGATAAAACAAAATATCAGCAAGAATCCCTGAAAATCCTGTTTGATCTTTTGGACTATTCAGATTGGAAAGATTATCATAAGGTGTGGAAACGGCTTGAAAAGAAGATCAGTCTTGTTATTAAATTGTACGTATGTGGATTTGTACAGTCTGTTTATTATACAATGCAAATCTTAGCATCTTTGGCTCTGCCACCTCCAGCTCTGTCTTATACTTTCTGGTCCGTGCCACCGTCTCCAGCCTAATATAACATCGCTGGTCTCACTACCGCCCTGTAGACCTTCCTTTTCACTCTTGCTAATACCAGTCTGTCACAAATCACTCCTGACACTCTTCTCCACCCTGCCTGCACTCTCTTCTTCACCTCTCTTCCACAATCCCCGTTACTCTGAATTGTTGATCCCAAGTATTTAAACTCCTCCACCTTCACCATCTCTACTCCCTGCATCCTCACCATTCCACTGACCTCCCTCTCATTTACACACATGTATTCTGTCTTGTTCTGACTACTGACCTTCATTCCTCTCCTCTCTAGAGCAAACCTTCAACTCTTCAGGGTCTCCTTGACCTGATCCCTACTTTCGCTACAGATCACAATGTCATCAGCAAACATCATAGTCCATGGGGACTCCTTCTGTCTAATCTCATCTGTCAACCTGCCCATCACCATTGTAAACAAGAAAGGGCTCGGAGCCGATCCCTGATGTAATCCCAAGCCGTCACTCCTACCGCAGACCTCACCACTGTCACATTTCCCTCATACATATCCTGTACAACTCTTACATACTTCTCTGCCACTCCCGACTTCCTCATACAATACCACAACTCCTCTTGAGGCACCCTGTCATATCCTTTCTCCAGGTCCACAAAGACGCAGTGCAACTCCTGGGCTTCTCTATATTTCTCTCATCAACACCCTCAGGTTGAAAACAAAACCTCTTTATAAAATAAATTTTTAGTGAAAGTGTAGAACTTGTTTTGACTCTTACATCTAGCCAGAGCACTTGGTATAGCTCAAGTCTCTTCCACTCAAGTCATATGTAGAATACATTAACTCCCATAAATCTTGAAGCAGAAGTGAAGACCCCAGCTATTCTGTTTCCATAGATGAAAATTAAGCATTTAATAAATAACTGTTTCTTGGCTTTTAGTGTAAAAAATATAAGGTATGTAAAAGTTCCAAAAAGTGTGACACTATTCTTCTAGAGTGTATTTTTCTCATATAGCATTTGTATTCTTTGTAGGGGATATTCTGAGTGGATTAAGGAACAATGGGAGTCCAGAAAAGACTGGTGGCCTGCATTTCATTTCAGCACTTATCAAGCAAAAAGAAATGTATCCGACAATTTAAACTTTGCCTGCAGAAAAGCAACCATAGCAGGATTTCTGTTGTCAAAAAGTAAGCTTGCTGCTGTGTGGGATTTTTTTTTCTCTCTTTCCCCTTTAACATATTTGGTACCCTTGGAGCTTTCAGGTTCTGTCTGCTTCCTTTAAATAATAATGTAAAACTTAATCATAAAGGAACTTCCAGATGGACCTGTATGCTTCAAAATGAAACTAATACAACAAAATGAAGTTTTTGCATCAAGTTTTCTTTCCTAAAAGATGTTGTGTCTGTTTATCATAAGTATTATCAATGAGGCTGAGGGTAATAGAAGGCTTCTTGTGTGTCTTAATATGGAAAAATGAAAAATGCAAATCGGGAGTGGACTCCCCTCGACTTTCACATATACTCCGATATGGGGATGGGTATTGAGGAGTAAACCACAAGACAGTGATTTATATGTTTTATATTATGTACATTAAAGAAAACCATCATCAAATTAATAATACAGTGGAACTTCGGTTTGCGAACATAATTCGTTCCAGAAACATGCTCGCAGTCCAATGCACTCATACAGTGCATCCGGAAAAGTATTCACAGCGCATCACTTTTTCCACATTTTGTTATGTTACAGCTTTATTCCAAAATGGATTAAATTCATTTTTTTCCTCAGAATTCTACACACAACACCCCATAATGACAACGTGAAAAAAGTTTACTTGAGGTTTTTGCAACTGTATTAAAAATATAAAAACTGAGAAATCCCATGTACATTTTAGCTCGTCTTCCAAAACACTCGTAAACCAAGTTACTCGCAAATCGAGGTTCCACTGTATATCGAACAGTTATAAAAGTAAAGTTGAATAAATCCGACTCTGCAGCTGCATGAACAAAAGGTAAAGCACCACTTCCAGTTAGCGGAAATAACTCAAAAGTTGACAAATCTACATTTGTACCAAATACTTTTAAGCAAAATTTGGTTGACCTAAGTGAAAGCGTACTCAAGCTATTTTGTTTACACACTGACACACACACACACACACACACACACATAGACATAATACCAAAAATGGTATTTTCGGACTTAGGGAGATTTATCAGAATCGTGAAATTGAATTTTTTGAGGATTCCAGTACTTTTCCCTATACTTCATATACGAGAAAGTCAGGAAGGTCTAAATTGTCGAATTTAATCAAAATTTCGACATCAAATTTTTGGTCGATTTTTTTACAATACTTTACCTATACTTAAAGATGAAGAGAGTGACCAGGCTGATTCCAGGACTGCAGGGTATGAGTTGTGAGGAAATACCGAGGGCGGTTTATGTAATTGGAGATTAGGAGGTGAAATGTTTGAAGTATTTGGGGTTATGAAGGGGATTGGTACAGTGGATCGAGACAGCAATGAATCGAGTTAAGTGACTGTCCTTTCAAAAATCAGCATTCTTGTGCAGCACCAAAAAAATTTGATATCCCTTTTAACTTTAGTAAAGCTTACATGGAATACTGTATTTACACAGGCAGTGATACAACTCTGGAATCTATTCCTTGTTTTGAATAATAATTTTTGATAAATTTTACATTTGCTTTCTGCTTTCATGTGAGACTTATGCTTAAAAGGAGCCAAAATGTTTAGTTTTTTTTTATTATTATTATTATTATATGGCCATTGTTGTTTCTCGGTTTATGGTTCCAATGTCACCCTGAGGATATGAACCTCTCTTGGCTCCCGGTATGGTATTGATTTTCTTATTTGGGTCTTCAGATTAAAGAGTTTTAGAACCTCGGTCTAGTGACAATTGGAGATATTATTGCAAACACAAAATCCACTAGCGCATCTTACAGCCTGACTCCTGCACTCCGCTACATTAAATTGCCAACAGCTGTGCCCCTACCCTGCCCTCTATCACAGAGGACAATGGGCACTAACACAGAATGCCGAAGTTGTCAGTTGGAACTTCCTGGAAGTGCATCTGCAAAGGAGATGCTAGTCTGGAGAGAAAATTGCCCCCATCTTTAATGATTTATTGCCTTCCAAGACACCTTAGCTACTCTTGTAAAACTACTTCCTGGCAATCAGCTTGCCAGCAGGATTCCCACGCGAACTTGGGCAAACATATGTAACCCCATTTACGTGGTTCTCCCAATGTAATGCATTCCTTGAAGTAATTAACATAAGCAGCCTGAATTCCCTTATTTTAACTGAAATGTATTACATTTTTTCACGTGTGTATGGTGAATATTCAAAGCAGAATAATTATCAAACTAGATTCTGTAACATTTTCACTATTTCAAGAATTACTTTGCATTTGCTTTCCTTAATGTAGATGTCATAATACATTAGCAGTTGTTTAGAACTTACATTATTTTTAATTTATCTGCGTATCCCCCAGTAATGCAAATATTTAATATTTAACAGGAAGGAAAATTTAATCCAAGAGGACCAACCCTAAATGCATCCAAGCTGTAGCAAATTAACGAGTATTTCAATTGTAGAATGTTTTTATATTATAAATCGGTTGCTCTATTATTCTTGCAGTGTTACTTCCCAACACTGACTCTTCAGTTCAAATAAGGACTCTATGTTGTTCATTGCACATTCTGTTCTTGTCCTTCTTGCCTTTCTAATGGTATTACAGTTTCCCGTCAGCATCCGTCTTCGTGAAGCTGAAAATGATATTTCAGTTACTTTTTATAAATTTGACAGAATTCTTAAAATCCTTTTTTCACTTTGTCATTGTGAGGAATCGAGTGTTGCTTGGTATGAAGAAAAATGAATTTAAACAATTTAAGCATAAGGCCGCAATAGGACGGGTCTAAATATATTCTGAAGGCACTGTATGTAAATTGATGGAATTATTAATTGACCCGCTGTTCTACCCGCCTAAGAAGGGTTGAACTCTAAATAATAATAAAGGTAGACCTCCGCGTTAACATGTGCCATGCTGATGTCTCTGTGTTGTGCCGCTCTGTATGGGATTTGTAAAAGCAGTGTTCATGTTTGTAATGCGCCTTCTATTGGAATGACCAAGACATAGCAACCAGACGGACATGCCGACAAACACCCTTTTAATAAAGTGCAAGGAAAATCGAGATAAGAGGTGGGTTACAAGAAGAGTTCTTTAAAATATCGTTTATATAGAGGTGCTCTTAATGAAATTAATTGGATCCATTTTATCCTTGCATTTTTTGACTTTTGGAATATTTTGGTGGATTTGTCTTTCCCCGGTAAATTTATGAAAGGTGTAAGAGCCCATTTGTCAGTAAATAGTATGTTCTAAATTGTATAAAACTTCTTCAGATTTAAGTGTTACTATGTCCTGAGAATGCATGTGATCACATTGCGTCGTGCACACAGTTTAACTTTTATTTTGGTAACAAAGTCATTTTGGTTTTTCTTTTTCTTTTTCTTTTTTAGAGTGCAGATATTTCAAAGTTGTTTACAAAGAGGGAATGAAAGCCAACCCAAAACTGATGAAGAAAATGAAAAAACGCATAGAAAAATCCAGTATTGCCTCTCAAAGTTAATGTTACACAGAGGACTCCGTCTCAACGCGTAGCCTTTTGAAGACGCGTCCGTAACCATTTTTCCAGAGCTGCAGTACATTTTATTGTTAACGAGAGAGCCCAGCAGGTGGGTTGTTCCCAGTAAAAGTCCACTAGTTCTCTTTGAACTTTTTTTTAAATGTTATTTTATTGCTTCACATGCTGCTAGATTACTAGAGAATGTCAACATTCTTAAGTATGTGTGATCTGTCGGACTCGGTTATACGATTCACAGAAAACACAAACAATGCACACATTTTTGTTTATGATAGGAAAGAGAAATGACAGAATAGTATAATGAGAAAAATGAATGGCATGATGCAAATACTTTTTTATAATGAAATAAATCAAAGAAAAAAAAACTATTGTACTTAAAAGGCAAGTGGCAATATTGTAAATAAAAACACTTTTGCTAAGAGAACAAATCTTGAATGTATGTTTTTCAAAATTTTAAGTGAGTGTATCAATTTATTTCCCACTTTTTTTTGTATATTTAGAAGGGGTGCAAATTAGATCCTGTTGTCACTGGACGGCGCCAGGGTTTAACAGTAGCTCAGAGGAAACAACGGAGCTGCTCTGGCGATGTAAGGGTTAAGTGTGCCTGCCAGTAGGATAAGAACAGCACTCTCAGGGTGGGCCGAGTACCCAGAAGTCATTTTACCTGAGGGTGCCTTTTCAAAGTGAAGACAATGAAGTAAAGCACGAGGTTAGAACTCCAGCTGGGTGTTAGGTGGCCAGAGGTGGGCCCTGGACAAAATAGATGGGACCATCCATCTGTCCAGTCATCCGTTTTCTAAACCGGCTTCATCCCAAGTAGTGTTGTGAGGAAACCGGAGCCAAACCCAGCAAGCATCAGGAATGATCCCTGGACAGGGTACTAGTCTGTCACACTTGGGTCATTTACAGCAGTGGTCCCCAACCTTTTTGACAGCAAGGACCACTTTATTAGATGCAAATTTTTCCATGGACCGGTCGGGGGGGGCAGTTTTATACACAATTTACATAACATTTCTATTATTATTAAGTTATTAAGCAGTTCGCATACGTTTGCAACCTGAGATTTTTCTTCTTTTTTTGCATATAACAAAGACATATGCTTTGCATTTGCCATTCCAACAGATTGCACATCACAAACATTAACACTGTTGTCGTTTTTTTCGTGTCTGCCGTTTCTATAGGAGGGTGACAATGAGTTAAATTCCAATGGATGTTTTTCAAATATTGACAAGCAATAAGCAAAAGGTATCACTGAAAACCACAGAAAACAAAAACAACAAAAAAATAAAAACAGTACGAGGAAAGTTCGAAGAAAGAGATTTTTTTACAATGTTTCTGTTTGGGGATCGTTGTGCAAACGTGCACATCTGAGCTGCGACCACAGATCTAACTGCTCTGTGGATGATTCATTCAGGCATTTCAAGGTCACTTCGTTGTAATGAAAGCATCTGTTGAATGTACTTCGTAGTAACGCGATTTCTATAGACTCGTGTCATATGGGAAAACTGTCGGGACCGTAACAATACTTTGTTGTAATACTCTCTCACCTCGGTCTCTCTCCTCTCTCTGCACCGCTGCAAAGCCCCGCCCCACCAAGCGTTCTGAAAAGTGAGTCTCCGTTGCCGGCAGTTCTCTCGCGGCCTGGCTGTCAGACGGCTGCGGCCCGGTAGTGGGTCGCGGACCGGTGGTTGGGGACCCCTGATTTACAGTATCTCACAAAAGTGAGTACACCCCTCACATTTTTCTAAATATTTTATTTTATATTCTCATCATGGGACAACACAGCTTGTATCAGTGTAAATTTGCTGTCCCCTCAAAATAACTCGACACACAGCCATTAATGTCTAAACCGCTGGCACCAAAAGTGAGTACACCCCTAAGTGAAAAATGTCCAAATAGTGCCCAATTAGCCATTTTCCATCCCCGGTGTCATGTGACTCGTTAGTGTTACAAGGTGTCAGGTGTGTTAAATTTGGTGTTATCGCTCTCACACTCTCTCCTACTGGTCACTGGGAGTTCAACATGGCACCTCATGGCAAAGAACTCTCTGGGGATCTGAAAAAACGAATTATTGCTCTAAATAAAGATGGCGTAGGCTATAAGACAATTAACAACACCCTGAAACTGAGCTGCAGCACGGTGGCCAAGACCATACAGCAGTTTAACAGGACAGGTTCTACTCTGAACAGGCCTCGCCATGGTCGACCAAAGAAATTGAGTGCACGTGCTCAGCGTCATATCCAGAGGTTGTCTTTTAAAAATAGACGTATGAGTGCTGTAGAGGTTTGGGGGGGGTCAGCCTGTCAGTGCTCAGACCATACGCCCGCCGCACGCTGCATCAAATTGGTTTGCATGACTGTCGTCCCAGAAGGAAGCCTCTTCTAAAGATGATGCACAAGAAAGCCCGCAAACAGTTTGCTGAAGACAAGCAGACTATGGACCTGGATTACTGGAACCATGTCCTGTGGTCTGATGAGACCAAGAAACTTATTTGGTTCACATGGTGTCAAGCGTGTGTGGCGGCAACCAGGTGAGAAGTACAAAGACAAGCGTGTCTTGCCTACAGTCAAGCATGGTGGTGGGAGTGTCATGGTTTGGGGCTGCATGAGTGCTGCGTGCACTGGGGAGCTACAGTTCATTGAGAGAGCCATGAATGCCAACATGTATTGTGACATACTGAAGCAGATCATGATCCCCTCCCTTCGGAAACTGGGCCGCAGGGCAGTATTTCAACATGATAACGACCCCAAACACACCTCCAAGATGACCACTGCCTTGCTAAAGAAACTGAGGGTAAAGGTGCTGGACTGGCCAAGCATGTCTCCAGACCTAAACCCTATTGAGCATCTGTGGGGAAAGTGGAGGAGTGCAGGGTCTCTAACATCCACCAGCTCTGTGATGTTGTCCTGGAGGAGTGGAAGAGGATTCCAGTGGCAACCTGTGAACCTCTAGTGAACTCCATGCCCAAGAGAGTTAAAGCAGTGCTGGAAAATAATGGTGGCCACACAAAATATTGACACTTTGGGTCCAATTTGGATATTTTTCACTTAGGGGTGTACTCACTTTTGTTGCCAGCATTTTAGACATTAATGGCTGTGTGTTGAGTTATTTTGAGGGAACAGCAAATTTACAGTCTTATACAAACTGTACACGAACTACTTTACATTGGGTCAAAGCATCATATCTTCAGTGCTGTCCCATGAAAAGATATAATATTTGCAAAAATATGAGGGGTGTACTCACGTTTGTGAGATACTGTAGCATCGCCAGTCCAACTAAAATGCATGTCTTTGGAGTGTCAGAGAACATCCTTGTGGACACAGGGAGAACATGCACACTCCACATCAGGAAGACGTGGGGCGTGAACCCTGACCTCCATACCATAAGGCAGCAGCGCTGCCACCGTGCTTCCCCAGATGGGACCTTTTGTTACCATTTTAAGAATGAATATGGAGGAAGACTTGCAGAAGACCTTCATATTCCTTCAGTCTGCTGTGTCTACCATGTAGTCCTTCAGTGGAACAGAGGGGATCATAATAGTGGGGCTTTCATGGAGGTGCCCTAGATCTTTTAGTCGGTTTAGCTGGCCTTTGACTTTGGTAGGCGTTCTTAGGGATGATGTTTCCAGCTAATGTTGCCAGTAAACAGTTATCTTTTAGTTAGTTTGTATGTGTGTATATACAGTGTATATGTATGTATATATTTATTTTTTTATTTTTTTCGTGGTCAATTCATAACTTGCTCATGAGTCCAGTAACAATTCACCACATAAGTTCAGATTAGACACATCGTTCCACCTAAACACACCTTCCAGGGAATGGCCTTTTCTTTCTGCAAGTTGAGGTCATATTAAGGTAATGGTCTCATCTACCAGAAACTAACTCCAGCTGTCTGGCATTGAGGAAGGAACTTTCAATGTTATACACGGGCTCCAAATCTGCCCCACCCCCCCCACCCCCCCCACCCCACCCAAGAGGTTACATTTTAACGTCTCAAGAGTCATCAAGTCCGAATGGCCAATGTTCAAGACCACGATAACGGAAGCAGGTAAACAGGTATGTGGACAAAATTTTGTTGGTACCTGTCATGGCAGCAAATGTAAGATCTGTTGGTGGACACCAGTCTCAAATAAAATTGTTAAGGTGGACAAAGGCCTTCCTTGTGATGTTAACAAAAAGGTCTCCAGGATAGACTTGAGAGGTGTCAGCAGACCAAGAAAGGTTAACAACTGCACCAGTGGCAAAAGTGAAGACCAGTGTATGGGTGGACTTTGAGTTGTACTTCCTTGCATAGGCTCAGGTTCGATGAAATAAAGCACAAGGTCAGATCTCCAGCTGGGTGTTAGGTTGCCAGAGGTAGGCCCTTTTGACGACCCTGGAAGGTTAGGGACGATGTTTCCCAGGCTGCTCTCTGCATGGGATGGCACGCATTGACCAGTGTGCTTGAGATATTGTTGAGAGGTGGAAGGAGCACCTTGACAGACTTTTAAACTCACTGATCCTTCATAAGTACTGGATGATGTCTGTTGCTGGGATGATTAAACGGCTCCATACTGTCCAGACCGCAAAGCTGTAGGAGATCCAGCTAGAATGCTAAGAGCACTGGATATTTCACTCTGGTTTTGTTTGAAATATGTTATTGGCGTAAGACAAGATCATTGCCATGGGATTGAAGCATTTGAGTAGTGGCCGTAATTTTTATAAAGGGGACAAAAGGGCATATTCTGTCATCAGCCTTATCGGGGGGGGGCTAGGGGGGGATCCTGTGCAAGGATAATGGCGTGGAGATTCCATCCAGTGGCTGAACAATGGCTGATTCAAGAAGATGGATTCCATTTGGTGTGTGTATTTGCAGAGAGACCGTTGCACACTTGCCATTATGTAGAGTACGTTCAGAATAGGTGCTTGTGTGTGTCTCCTCTCCCATCGTAGTCTTCTTGAGTGGGGGAAAAAAAGGAGGTAAGGGATGTGCCAGTAAGGGTTTGCTCACAAATTAGGAAAGCGGTGTTCATGAGATTTTTTTTTTGGTCAATCTGTGTAGTGGCTGGTGTGCTGAACTGTGATAATGAAGTTGAAGACAAGTCTTCAGACTTTCGACTTCAGGTCTCCATGGCCGCCGCCTTCTTTTGAGCATTTTGCTATATTTTCAGTCCACTTTTCATGAAGATTCTTTTTGTCACCCATTTTTCTAAAAGCCAGGGGTTTATGGTAATCCTTCTCATGGTGGGGTATTTTGATTGTGAACTTTATAAAGTCAAAGCTCATTTGTTGTATTGTAGGCCAAAGACAGCCTGTAAAGTAAGAAGGCCCGAGGTTGCCCTTGAGGAGTGTACCTTATCTGGGCAAGCTAGCTAGGATACTGGCCTGCTTTGTGGTTCTATTTTGGAGGCCTCACACCACTTTGGATGTTTTGTGTGCTGCTTGCACAAACGTTTGCATTTAGACTCGCTGTGTTTGAGCAGATTATTAGGAAAGCTGCTGTTTTCGGTTGACTTCCGGTAAAACTTCAAATGATCTCATCTGTCTGCCCGTCTAGGACAGCTCGTGCGCCGTGTATCTCAGCTGAACAGTGTTATCAATGTACTGAATGTGTGAATTTCCCCTTGGGATTAATAAAGTATCTATCTAATTGAAGACTTTTCTGTTTTTTCTTTAACCTATAAAAATGTAACTGCAGTAAAGTGCCACAATAAAGCAAACCCAATGAAAACATCAAAAGAGTGGAATTTGCTATAAACTCTCAGAACTAATGATTTTGGCAAACATATCTAAAATTAATACAAAACTTTCATCTTTGCTTTCAAGGGTATTCATTTCAAAGTACAGTAAAATCACGTGTGCCCGCGCAATGTCGGTTTCTTTGGGGTTTATGTACAGTACTATTAAAACACTTGTTAAAACGGATTGAAATCCAGCAGCAAAATAATGAATCCAGTATGCGATGCAAAAGCCGATTGGGAGTCTGTCTCTAAAATCACAGAAGCAAAGCCGAGAGAACCATAAATTATCATTTCTTCGACCGGTGAAATTTTCAGTAAACAAAATGGAAGCTGGTTAAGACATCCATACTGCTAAGTTTTTGTTTAAAAACGGCATTTTGAAGCAACCGCAATCTCCACCCACGCTAGTGTTTTCCTATCGTTTACAAAAATATGTCCGTCCAAACCAAGACGACCAAAAATGCATCTGACGCAGATGTTCGCCAACGCTGGGCATGCACTCCTCGGAGGGACGAAGCTTTGAAGGGCTGGTAAGACTGTCAGACGAGGGATTTATCATGAAACTGTAGCGACCGGTAAATTGTTTGCCTTTTGCACTCGTATGCAGCATTCAAAATGCAATTTACAGATAAACGACACCTGTGCCCAGGAAAGCAACTCCTGTGTGCGCTGTGTTGGAACGTAGTCTGGTTTTGTGAAGGGTGAGCAATCGGAGAACAAAGCACTGCAATTAGCAGGACATTTAAGTGATATTTAATAAGTACAAACAAATCCGAGCGCAATTAAAGTCTGCGTCTTGGCACACCCCACTGCACTCACACGGTCCTCTTGCGTATCCTGCGCCACCCTCACATACTTTTCTACTACTCCCGACTTCCTCCTACAGCGCCATAACTCCTCTCTTGGCTCTCTGTCGTACGCTTCCTCCAAGTCCACAAACATGCAGTGCAGTTCCTTCTGACCTTCTCTGCACTCCTCCATCAACTCAAACATCACTTCTGTAGGACTCTTTCCTGGCATGAAAACATATTACGACTGCCAGATCGCCGCCTCTCCTCTCAGCCTGGCACCCACCCCTCTTTGCCATGTCTTCATGGTGTGGCTGATCAGCTTTATACCCCTGCAGTCACTGCAGTTCTCCACATTTCTTTTATTCATGAAAGTTACTATTAATACAATTCTTTTCTTATCCTCGGGCATCTTCTTGCTTTTCAGGATTTCGTTAAGCAATCTAGTTGGAACACTTCGGCCTCGGCTGAATGGATTTGTGTCCCTGACGATCATTTGCGTCAGTCAGTTAAAGAAAGCTAAATTATTCATTGGTACTTTTTGGTTCCTATTCTGTCACGTAGTCACTGTAATTTAATTATACTGTAAATGTTAATTCACAGTTAGCCCTGAAAGTTACACTTTTGGTATTTAGCTTCATTTATTCCATGATTTTGCTCAAAATGTTTTAGTAGCTGAGACTGGAGTTTACAATTTGTGTGCAGCTGAAGGAGATTAAAAGCAGAGCCGTTGGGAGTGATTAGCGCACTCGTCCAGAGCGGACCTGGAGGCTCCCCGATGACTCGTTTTCCTCTGGTTGCTCCATTTGCTTTGGTGTTCCTTGGGTTTGGTGTGTGGCTTTCATGAGCTTCAAATTCCTACACAGACACCTTCTTTTTTTTTTTTGGTCTCACAGCTGTGAAAGGGTAATTTCCATTGGTCGCTATCCATAATTGGAAACATGATGCCAAGTGTTACTCCATCTCTCCATTTTCTAAACAAGCCTCTTCCATGACATTGTCAGTGAGAAACATCCTTGGATGGAATATCAGTCTGTCTCTGGCCAAGAAGAGCCTCTGGTCAGAATAGGGCAGCTTAGAGTTTCAGTTCCGCTAACATGCGTGTCTTTGGGATGTACGGTGCCCTCCATAATGTCTGTGACAAAGACCCATTTCCCCTTTGCATTCGCAGTTCAATAATGGTGGCTCAGAGGCTAGGGATCTGCACCAGCAATCGGAAGGTTAACCAAAAGTGCAACACACCTTAGAAAATACGTTCCAGGGCTTCGAGCCGATCCCTGATGTAATGCCACTCTCACTGTAAGATCTTAGATGGTTAAAGCTTTGAGTTAAACCCATATTAGTCCATCCATCCATTATCCAACCCGTGATATCCTAACTACAGGGTCACGTGGGGTCTGCAGGAGCCAATCCCAGCCAACACAGAGCACAAGGCAGGAAACAAACCCCGGGCAGTGCGCCAGCCCACCACAGACCCGTATTAGTGTTTGCTTAAATTGAATAGGCGGAGTGGTGACTCTGAGGTTACGGATTTGCACTGGTAATCGGAAGGTTGCCTTTTCGAATCCCGTAAACGCCAAAAGAGACTCTACTCTGTTGGGCCCTTGAGCAAGGAAGGCCCTTAACCTGCAATCGCTCCGCCCTGGGGATGACGTAAATCTGCATGTAGGCCCGAAAACCTGGGGGTTGGTGGCAGAACTGGCACTCCATAAAAAAAAACCTCCCACTGGTCCATTCCATCTGAACTTGTGGGGTACTGAGGTGTCACTCGTCACATGGCTGCACCCGGAGCCTAATCTGGGATCTTGAGTTGGTTTGTCATGTGGTGGGTGCCACAATCTGCTGTATCAGCGCCTCTTAATTTGAATAGAATATCAATTTCTTTCATAGTCCTTGACAATCTTATAGTCTTCCCCCCCCTGTAAGTTAGTATGAGGGAGAACGTTCTTGCTATAACTAAGATGCAGTGTGATAACTGAGTCGGTTGTTATTTAGAATTAGGTGGTCCCAGTGCTCAGAGACTTAAAGACACATTTTCAGCACAGACATGGGATAGACGTACAGTTTTCTGAACGTTTTGAAATGTTTAGAAGTGATTTGTAATGATTAGAAATGAAACCAGATTTAAGCTTTGAATAGAACTATTTTTTGCTATATCAATTTTCTCTTTTTTTGTGTGAACTGTTTTACTTTTCATTTTTACGAAAGCTTTTAAAAATGAAGATATTTTGTCTGTGGAATCATTTCGATGTGTCAGGCTTTTGCTGAATCCCATTTTGTATGCCAGAGCTGCTGAACTTTGGTAATTTTGAGAGAACGCAGCTACACTCTCCTTGAAGCAGGCTATCATTCCTACCACACTCACACGGTCCTCTTACGTATCCTGCACCACCCTCACATACTTTTCTGCTACTCCCGACTTCCTCATACGGCACCATAACTCCTCTCATTGCACCCTGTCATACACTCTCTCCAAGTCCACAGACACATAATACAGTTCCTTCTCACCTTCTCTGTACTTCTCCATCAAACATCACATAAACGCCAGAAGCGACTCAACTTTAAAGTCAATTTAAAGCCACTTTTTAAATTAGCTTTTCTTGTCGCTACATTTCATTTCTACCCTTACTAAACTAGATTCCAACAGATGGCACATCACAAACATTTGTAGTAATGCATTTTATTACTACAAATGTTTGTAATTTGCCATCTGTGGGATCGAAAAATGCAATTCATTTTACTACCACATGCATTAGAACAAAAAAAATGCAGCTTTTAACGAATCCCATACCAAATGGCATATAACAGAGACACATGCAGTCCATTTGTCACTCTAACAGATGGTACACCACAAGCATTTGCAGTCATGAAATGCGTTGCATTTGTCACTCTAACAGATGGCACACCAGAAATATTTGTAGTAATGCCTTTTATTTCTACAAATGTTTGTGGTGCGCCAACTCTTGGAATGACAAATGCAATGCATTTTATTGCCACACACGTTAGAAAATACTTCCCATACATGGTGTACTGCAAACATTTAATGCCAAGGTCTACATTGATTACTTTGATTTCAGCAGGGATCACAAAAGAGACTTTAAAACAAAGCCAGTCCTAAATTGATATGAACTACTTGATTTTCTGTGTCTTGATTTTAATGAATGCCCTTGCAAAGGCTGCATTTTTTTCCCCAATCAAATAAGAAACACAAGCCACATCTGATATTATAATGAAAATATTCAAGGCCACCTCCATGACTGGGCAGCTCTCTCACGTGGCCATTCAAATCTTTTATTTTCTATTGTACTGTAGTCCCAGGCAGATGCATTCATACAGTGAAGTCCCTTAAAGATAACCTTCTGTCACCTTAACTGTTACTTGTAGAAGAGCTGGAAATTCTGAATTGCTTCCATAAGAACCCAAAGGTCACATTTCTTCCTACCGGGTGTAAAACGAGGGCACACACACCAGAGGTTCATTGATGACATTCGTTCGTCATGGTTGAAAGTCAAAAAGCCGTCAAAATGTGCAAAGCAAAGGATCAGTGACCTGCACATTTTGGATGAACCCAATAAAAAAAATTCATAAAATGCTTAAACGATGGCCCATCCATCATGGAGACATTTAAGAGCAAGGGATGTTGTAACCTCGCCAAGAAGAACACTCGCTTTCTCTTTCCATCCACAACTTGCTATTGAAAAGAAAAGTTTGCAGAGACGATCTTTAATCACAAGGGTAACGAGGAGAAGTTCAGGGAGTGGAAGAAATGCGGTGAAGGCGCAAAACTTTGGATCTGTGCTTTATGGTCAGAAGAAACCATTGCTTGGTTTGCATTTTGTGAAGGAGCCAGTGTTGGGCATTCAGTGGCCGGTTGTGCCCACAGTTTGTCCCCGGACTCCAGCGAGAAGGTCAAGTCGTGGGACAGCTGGCAGTATGGCGCACCACTCTGTGGGCAGATCAGTTTTACACTGCAACTACCATGGAACTCCATTCCAATTTTTGGTTCATATCTGATTGTTTTTGTTGGGCTGTATAACTTCATTTTTGCAAATCCGAGTCTTTAGAGTCCTGGTGCTTCCTGTTTGCGAGACATGGACGCTATCCAGTGAGCTGAGATGAAGACTGGACTCCTTCAGTACTGTGTCTCTTTGGAGAGTCCCAGGGTCCCGCTGGGATGACTTTGTGCTGCTCATGGAGTCCCGAATGAGCTACATGACCCACATTGTGAAGGGGCATCAGTTATGGCACTACAGCCATGTGGCATGATTACCCAAGGGTGATCCAGGTCTGAGGACCCGAGTGGCTGGACCAGGCCAAGGGGTCGCCCACGTAACACCTGGCTGCGGCAGATAGAGGGTCATTTCCCTGGGACTGGACCACGTATGGCTGCCCGGGGGGTTGCCAACCAGGATCCCGAGAGGTTTTGTCGTGTGGTGGGTGTGGCACCTCGCTGTACCAGTGCGGACTCCCCAACCTGACCTGAAATCCGATTTGAGTGTGTGCAGATATCCATCCTGAAAGAGCCCCACATCCACCAAATGAGCTGCATTTCTTAAACTTGTTTCTTTCACACAACCCACTTTGGCCTTCTCTGTCCATTTAGACCCCGAAATGCTGCTGAGAGTCATCGGTGGGGTTAATCTCCGCTACAAGTTCCCAGCGGATCGATTGCCTAAACTGCTGAAACCCCTCCACAAAGCATTGAATACGATTGTGAAGCCCAACTCAAAAAGGGTCCTGACCCACCGTTTAAGAAACTCTGTGCATTAACAGATCATCAAGAATACCAAGTGTATGCCAGCTGCTGCAAATGGCATCTCCAAAATGGTGTCAAAGGGCTGCTGTGGCCGCTTTTCAAAAAATACTGGCTGTCCCCAGTGTGCGCCCCTTTAAAAAGTCTTCATAAACCGATTCAGGTGGACATTTCAAAGGCGCACATTTCCTTTGCTTTGTCCCGTTTTCCCACTACTCATTATAGCAGTCTGGGGCGCGCATTTATTTATGAAGGGGGCGCCAAAAGGATTGTCTAATTAAAATCAAGCGGGCGTGACTTCAGATTCACCTCCCTGCACACTCACTGACTGCATCACTGATCTTAAGCTATGGATGGAAAATCATTTTCTTGATTTAAAATTCAGGTCAATAGTCAATAGTTACCCCTAAATTCTTTACCTCCATCTTGACTTTTAATCCAAATGCATCAAGTTTATTTCTAATAACCTCATTATATCCATTTATGCCAATCACTAAATTTTCTGTTTTCTCCTTATTTAGTTTGAGAAAATTACTTCTCATCCGCTCAGAAACACAAGTAAGACATTGGGGTCAGTGAATCAAGAGAGTCGGGGTCATCAGGTGCAATTGATAAATACAGTTGTGTTTCATCAGCAGAGCTGTGGTAGCTCTTGTTATGCCCCGAGATAATCTGACTCAATGGAAGCTTGTAAATCAAAAAGAGCAGCAGACCCAGGAGAGAGCCTTGTGGACCACCATTTAGAATATCAGGGGTCTTTGAATTTTAATTACTACAACTAACAAAGAATTTTCTACCTGCCAGGTAGATTTCAAACCAATTTAAGATCCTGCCAGAGAGGCCCACCCATTGACTAAGGCGATTTCTAAGATGGGCCTACCATGAGTTTCTAATAGTGAACTATCAAGTGACCTGCTGTAACCATCCTGTGAACGCATCTATCTTCATGTGCACATTAATAATGTCACAAAGATGAGTCACAGACATCATAAAGGTTTGGGGCAGCCCACCCGTATATCGTTTGAAGTGAATTGAACAGAGATGTTCACAGGTTTGAGTCCAAAATAATACTGATCTTATGGAGGTAAGATGGCAGCTTTAAAGGCCGGTAAAGGAAATGACGTCATCATGGCCTGGAACTGGAAGTGACATCAGCATTGGTGCTGGAACTGGGAGTGACATCACCGGGACCAGAAAGAGATGTCATCATGGGCGCTGGAACCCTGCGGGATTTCCCGTGAAAGGACTGCAAGAGATTGAGAGAGACAGTCAGCGCACCCCACCGCCCCCTGGTCTGACATGGTATTACTATCATTTAGGCCCTTTAGCTGTTTCCTAATCACACGTGTGTGACAACATTTGTGCACAAGTCATCGACGTCACCGACAAAAAAAAGCGTCATATTTGTGAGACAACAACTCACCGTATTAACATGAATGTGCCAGTAGCTAGTGCATGCCTTACATTTTGCTCTGGAGGATGGCAAATGGTTTGCCAGGGATGAGAAGGTGAACAAAATCCCGATGGCAAGCAGTTGGTGGCACTGCTGCACACAGAGACGAAGAGCCAGCAATGGTGGAACTGTGAGTGTTGTCACAGCTGCAGCAGTACTCCATTGTTGTTTTGCTGTGCTGGCTGATGGTGACAACGCTCAGTGCATGCGTATGGATCAAAAAAAAAACATTTGGATTCTGATCTGACCGTTCTCATTCATGTCACATGGCCACAAATCGTATACGTATCCAATCAGGGACCACATGTCAAAGTGACTCAAACCTGATGTGAAAAGATCGCATTTCTGTGTCCACACAGCCCAGAAAACATCAGGCTTGTGTCTCATTCAGGCAAGAAACTGAACCGGAGTCACTTCAGCCCGGTAATGTGAACATAGCCATAGTGTAGTAGGATGAACCCATTTCAGATTGATTTTTGGAATCTAAGGCACAGAGATATGTTAGAAATACTACCACGCTGTTCAAAAACACAAAAGAAGTACCACATTTCATTACAACACAAGAAAGGGGATACAAAACAGATTTTTTTCACTGCGTTTTAAAAATGATGTCTTCAAGCTGGTGGCCATCATTAGCACTACACTCTTTGAGACGATTTCTGAACGCTCGCATGACTCGTTCGGCCATTTCAAAGGGAATAGCGTCCTTGAGGGCTTCAAGGTTTTGAGGTCGCTGTTTGTAGACCTGTGACTTGAGATAGAAGAAGAAATCGCACAGAGCGAGATCAGGCGAACGTGAAGGCCACCCGACATTGCTGCGCAGGGAGATCAGCTTCCCCGGAAACATCTCCTGATAAACATGCATGGATCTCCGCACAGGCTGTATGAGCTGTTGCTCCAGGCATCCACAGCATCCATTTCTTCCAGTTCTCTAGCATTTCAATATTACGTTCTGAAGTGACGGTGACCGTTGTTCCCCCCCTCCACAAAAAAGTAAGGACCTACAATGCCAAATTTTTTGCAACGGTGTACCAAACTGTAACACGCTTACTGTGCAGGGGTCTCTAATGAAGTTCACGAGGGTGGGTTTCAGCCCAATAGCGAAAGTTTTGCTTATTTACGCAACCATTCAAATGGAAATGTGCCTCATCGCTGCCCATGATGATAGCGTCTCGATGAACGGTTTGTAGAATGTCGATGCACAACTCTCTATGGCTGTCACAGTCTCTCTCAGCGAGTTCCTGTGCTTCCATCATTTTGTGTGGATGGAAATTAAGGTCCTCATGCAAAATCCTCCTCAGAGACATTTTGGAAATGGCTAAGACAGAAGTGCGCTGAACGTCTAGGAGACCGCAAAATGGATGCCCTTACAGCTTGGATGTTTTCAAGCGTTCGTACAGTCCGAGGGCGGCCTGGAGATTTTCTCTTCATTGTTGTACTCGTCTGTCTAAATTTAGCCACCCACTGAAGAATTGCTTTCCGATTTGGGACTTCCGCGTTGGGAGGAATGCTGAAGTGCGTTCAAAAGGCGCGTTGTGTAGTGATGATGGATTGGTTGTTTTTGAAGGACATGGTGGACACTGGACCAAGGCCTGTGGCCGACTGAAAACTATAAGGGATTTCCTATCAAAGGACCCCCCACCCCAACCCACCTTGCTCAATGACCTTGAGAAACAGGGTAGTTTATTATGGCTCCTCCTGTATATTTCAGTAATGATGTTACAAAGTATTTGAAATAACAAACACAAACAGCATGGCAGACAGCTCCAACTATCAGAATTTGTCGAGTTCATCTCTGCACCTGCATCCAATTCAGCAAAGTCAGCATTCCTGACTTAAAAGAGGAGCAGAGGAGGCCGACGTGAGTGAAGGTGATGAGAAACCCATATGAAGCCAGCAACTGGTATGAACACAACAAACCAAGAGAACCTGACGTGCGAGGCCTGGGCTTCATTTTACAACCCAACACCAGTCTATCGAATCGGACGTACGGTGCCTGCGGACGCCCTGGATGGTCCTCATGAGGCCACTTTCAAAAACCTTGACGTATCAGCTGTGTTTAAGAAGCATTCCAAGCAAACATTTTAATGACTCATTATACACATATGGAGCACTTTAACGTATATAAAGTCCCTCTTGTTTTTTTTGTTTTTTTTGTTTTATTGTGGACTTTCAAAGAACTTCAAACGATCAGAGCATACAGAGAAAATAAGAAGCAGAGAGCGGAGAATTCTGGGCGGCTTTCTGGCTCGAACGACAGCATTGTTTTGCTGCTTTTTGAAGTTGCATTGACCGGGGTGGACCGCCGAGTGTCTACAGATGCCTGAAGTTACATAATAAAAATGCAGTTGTTAGGAGGAGCGGTGACCTTTGCGATTAAATCCTAAAACAGCCTGCACACTTGCAGGTTGGGGAAGTTATTTTACAAAAGCATAATATGGAGCCACTTAAGCTAAGTCAAGGTCGTTGGGGGGCTGAAACCAACGGTACTGAGCATAGGAGAAAATGGACACAAGTGTGTGAGGACCATGATAAGCAGTTGAAGTTCAGTCAGCTCAAGTTCTTGGGGTTCCATCATCGGCTAATTTATATCAAGTGCAGACAGTAGCAACCATCCTGGAGAGACAGATGGTTCCATCTTAAAGCCAAGTTCAGATTATTGTGTGTCCTGGTTGGTCCTTTCATGCTTTCTACAGATGCACATGAATAGAAATAGAATTGCAGCGAAACATCCAAGCAGTGGAGTTGAAGTCCTACTAGACTGTTGTATTGATTTCATACTTTGACAGTGTCACTGACGACAAGATCTATAGCGTCATTCAACAACAATCAGGCAGTAAGATGGTGGTAAAGAGGATATTGTATAGAGGAGAAAGCTTAAGTGATCTGGCCCCAAGATCTGAGAACCTCTTCAAGACAGACTTGCCAGGACCCATCCAGGGGAAAATGAAGAAGAGACAGACAAAGAAAAGAGTGGCTGGACAACATCTCCGAGACGATCCAGAAGACCTCAAAATGCTGGCTCTCAACCTGCAAGTGTGGCGACAACTGGATGATTATTTAGCAGCGTAGCGTCCCCACCAGGAGGTGCATCTACCATCAGGCTGTTCAGGATCCATGATGGCAAGTGACCCTTTTCAGTAAGATCCCACCCAAATGGTTGCAGTAATTGTGCACTGAAAAGATCAAGGGGGATGCCCCAACCCAGCTCGATGAAACGATCGAGTGTCCCAGAGTTGAAATTAGAATCTTTAGAACAATCTGGATGAAAACAGGCCATTCAGGTCAATAAAGCTCGACAGTCCTGTCCACGTAATTCCTCCAAAATAACATCAGGTTGAGTTTTGAAAGTCTCTAAAGTCCTACTGTCCACCCACCATCTTATTCCATGTGTCTGTGCTCCTCTTCCTAATGTTTGTGTGAAATTTAACCCTTAACAAGTTTCCAATGGTGTCCCTGTGTTCTTGCTGAACTCTTTTTAAAGTCACCGTCCCGATCCACTGGACTGATTCCCTTCATAATTAAACATTTCAGTCAGGTCACCTTTTAGTCTCCTTTTTCTTAAAGGGTACTCATGACTCATCCCCAGAAGCACCTGGGCCCATCTTGCCTTTATAGCTGTTGGACTGGAGGGGGTGGAGTCAGTTGTCCACAATGGGCATCTGCTCAGAGCCTTGAATGATAAAATAGATTGAGGAGTCAGCGATCATACACCCTGGTGTCCCGGGGTGGTAGGGTTTACCTCTGATGAGCCCAGAAGGTGACCCTCTGACACGCATAGGTGACAATGCACTGATGGAGAGGATTGGTGAACCTTCTATTGACATCACCTGAGCCTCATGTATAACACAGCGCGTAGAATTCACACTAAAACGTGGCGTATGGACAAAAGTGGAAATGTGCGTACACAATGGTTTGTGCTGCCGTGCGTGGCTTTATGCTAATTTAGTTTTTATACATCACGATGTGAGCGTGGAAGCTGGCATATGCAACATTTTTGGGTGCATGTACCATTTATACATGAGGCTCCTGGACACAGGACTTAAGTCCGGGACTCTGGTCGTGCAAAGCCTCCGCTCCACCTCTTTTATGGTTTAGTTACGTATCCGTATTCAGTGGGATTGTATCTGAAGTGTGCAGACACTTGCGTGTTCACGTAACTGTAACTTTCATGTGTTAGTTTCAGATGTACTTTCTCTGTCATTTTGCACAGACACAGGCTCAACAAATAACGTCTCCATTAACTGTCTGTTTGTCTTTGCATAGGAGATATGGCATCGTAACCGAACAGGCTTAGCTCCGAAATTAAATGACCTCGAAGTGGAGCAGTAAATGTGCGGCTATCTGGATCTCTTATCTGAAACATCGGCGACTTTTTCTGAGATGTGAAACTCTTCAAATGTTATGGAGCACTGTAGGTGTCGAGCAAAAAAAGAAAAAATATGTTCAAACGAAATACGTATTTCGTAAATACGGTTTATTTTTATTTTTTTCTTATTTCAGTAGCGATTTATTTTTCCTGGTATGCAGTTTAGTGAACCAGAACCTGGAGAGTATAGCCAGCTAGTAGTTCTAGCGTATTCTACACTGTTCAGTTTCATTATCAACTAGACTGTAAACGTAATTTTTCACCATTGACTCTGGAATATCACATTCTCAGAGAAATTTCCGTAAATCCAGTCTCGTAACTTCTGCATTTGAAACTCTTTTCCTCAAAAGAACCACTCCAACCGCGGTGGTCTTCCAACTATTTCGGCTTCCGGTTCACTGCTTTTAACACACACCTTACAGTTCACTGACCTGCAACGGGGAAAAATTTATAATAATCTGTTTGAACAAAGTAATATGGGAAGTCATGGAAACATAAATAAATAAATAAAAATAATCCATTCCAACGAGTTACGTCAATTGTTTGAACGGATTTTGTTTTGTTTTTTTTGCTTAGTGCCATAAACCCCCCCCCCCCCCCCATCATAACCTATTATCTATGGGGGAGGAGTGAAAGCTTTAGATTTGTCACAAATTTCGAACTCCGGTTTTCGACAGATCTCAACGCTTTAGGGTTCCCTGATACCAAAAACTTTGATATCTTGATGATGGATGCGTGTGTCTGTCTATGTGTAACAGTTTCTCGAGAGCTAAAACGACTGGACGGAAAAATACCAAACTCGAAACTTAAGCCTATTATGAGATGACGATGTACTGATTTGTTTTTCAGCCAAATCGTGCAAGGGAAAGAGACACTCTAGAGGAAACCTTAAATACCATAATTCTGAAATTCATTTTGAATTCTTCTCGTCAATTGCTATCGTAATGACCGCTTTTATGATCAGAAAGATCAACATCAGAGCTGTAAATATTTACTGAAATGTTCTACAATAGTTTGTGTAACTTGGTTCCTAAGGCACAAAGCCTACTGACGCTCACGTCCAAATTTTCTTTTTTTTTTGCTTGACATCTGCCAGGCTTCCTAATATAAAGTTTTTCATAAATAATGTTTACAGTGGAAAATACCAAACATCCAACACTTTGAATAAAGTTCAGAAATTGTCCTAATTGATAGAAACACTTAGCTGGAGAGTGAAAGGGTCCAGAGAAAATGGGTGAGGGGAACTCCGAGTAGATGGGAGGAGTTGAAAGAGTCGAGCGGGAATCACATGGAGCTATCAGAGAACCAAGGAAGTCACTCAAGGAGATGAAGTTGTGGTCAAGGAACGAGGCGAGGGTCAAAACCGGGAAATCGTTTCTAATGTGCACTTAGAACCAATCACTAAACCCAAGTCGAAGTCAAAAGGGACATGGAAAAAAAATTGTACCTGCTAACTCGCTTCATTTGTCCCTAATGACACTAAATGGTGTGGTGTTTTTAAAGTGAATCGGAATGCTTTGATGTTGATTATAGCACTTCGCCATTTCAAGTGGGGCTCATTTGTCATGGCAGTACCTGAGCATGTGACCACCAATGGAAGTCGTCACTACCAATAATAAGAAAAAATGGTGACGCTTGTAGTAGGTACCCAAATCAAGATGGTACCACAGCAATCTCACCACAAAAGAGAGAAAACTTTTTACGACCCACCGAAAAAATACATCAGAAAAGAGAAATCGAAGGGTATTCTGAAAACTAGCAAACCTATGGCAGCCGATTGGTGGTGGAGATTTTCATGGGGTCCCAGGCACCATCAGGAAGATCCTTAGGAAATGAAACATCTCGGACGAGATTTATCTCTTCTTTTCAAATATAAGAACCGTGAAAAGCAACAGAATTGAACTGTGGATGTTATGATACGGAGTCC
Source organism: Erpetoichthys calabaricus (assembly GCF_900747795.2). Lineage (NCBI taxonomy): Eukaryota > Metazoa > Chordata > Cladistia > Polypteriformes > Polypteridae > Erpetoichthys > Erpetoichthys calabaricus. The sequence goes on along the minus strand of NC_041408.2, from coordinate 3,362,109 downwards.
CAGAACACTTCCAATAAGGCCCACTAGAGGGGGATTTACCATCAAAGCCCTGGCTAGATACGAAAGCAAATGCAGGGTCTTTGTTTAATAAGATGCCTTGGTTATGCTCCATGCGTTTAGTGGGTGGTCCACCTGCCAGTCATGGCCATCTGTCCTGTAAATCTGGAGTTGTATCTCACAGTTCTTGGTGGTTCAGTCAGATGCGTTTGGGAGTTTTCTGTGTTTCTTCTGTGCTATTTAACGTTCTGACCTCGCTTTTTGGGGACTGTGTTTGCTGGGCATTGTCTTGTTGTCTAAGCACATCGTTTATGCCTTTTGTGTTCCATGTCGCTTCCCTGTTTGACAGGGCACTTTTGTGGAAATAAAACTATAAAAATGAAATGAAGTTCTGTGTCGGCCCTTGTGGCACGTTGGATTGGACATTTTTTCCCATGTAGTGGTCAAGTATTTTTTGGGCCTTGTGTGCTGTGAGACAGCATGTCTAACTCAACTAAAATAGATTTTACCTCCAGACATTTATTTCTATAAAGGAAACACTCGGACTGTTAATGACTTCTGAGAAAAGGAAACCTGAAGAAAGCTAAAAGGTCATTTGCTTGAGGGCATTTTTGTTAGAGGGAACCCCATGTGGTCTCCTGAGTTGTTGTTTTTTTCTTCTGTTTAATTAAAGTAGTGAAAACAGCCCAGAGGATGGAGCTGATGAAAGTGACACTCGGCATAAGCAAACGACAACATCGAGCTTACGGAGTGATAAACCTGCAGGGTGCCACCGAGGAAGGAGAGAGTCGAGATTGTACCACATGGACAATTCACGGCCTTGAAGGAACAAAGGATTGGGTAACTCTGCAAGAATTTCTTCATAGCCTCTGAGGTAACAAAACCCACACATCTCTATTGTCTGACTGTTAAAATTGGCAGGAGTTTCAAAATATTTCTTCTAAAACCCCCAAATTATGATAATTAATAGGGTAATTGGGTTAACCCAACACCGATACCTTACTCCTAGGGTAGAAGAAGTGCCACATTGCTTGGTCAGGTCAGGGTCAGGATGGGGAGCCTGCACTGGTACATCACGTACCCACCGCACGACAAAACACCTCAGGATCCTGTTTGGCAACCCCCCCAGGCAGACACGTGGTCCAGTCCCACCCTCCGGAAATGACCCTCTATCTGCCACAGCCAGGTGTTATGTGGGCGTCCCCTTGGCCTGGTCCTCAACAAAGAGGGTCCTGTGACCTGAATCACAAATTGGGGATTCACACCTCATGGCCGTAGTGCCGTAACTGACGCTCCCTCACAATGCAGGTCATGTGCCTCATTCGGGACTCCATGAGCAACACAAAGTCAAACCAGCGGGACCCAAGGACTCTCTGAAGAGAGACACATGAAGGAGTCCAGTCTTCGTCTCAGGTCACTGGATGGCGTCCATATCTCGCAAACAGGGAGCACCAGGACTCTAAAGACTTGGACCTTCGTCCTTTTTGCAGAGATGTCAGGAGCGCCACACACCCTGTTAAAGTGACGTCATGATCCTCCATGCTCTCCGAATCCGCCTACTGACTTCATAGGAAGAGTCACCAGAGTCACATGAATGTCACTGCCAAGGTAAGTAAACCTCTCAATGACGAGGTCGATGCTGTCTCCGCAGACAGACACACTGATGATGGCCGTGACCAAGAGGTCATTAAAGGCCTCATTGCTTCTTGGGGGGCTTTTAATCTGTAAAAATAAAACACAATGTCTGTCTATCTGCACAGGCCAGACACGCGAGGATACCAAGGAGAGGCGCTGACGTGGGGCACGAGGTAGCAAATATTGTTAAATGTATTCTGTTCGTTGTCTCGAAAGGTAACATAGCTAGTTATGAAATACATCATTTATTATTACTAGTATTATTAATATTAGTCGTATTGCTAATCCCTCCTCTCAGTGCTCGGCGGTATGCTGGGGTGTTCACCAGAGGTCTCAGGCTTTGAATTCAGCTTGTTGTTCAGCTGAGAACTTGCTGGAGAACGCGGGCCGTGCCGAGGAGTGCCATCTTCTCGACCTTTGACTTTGTCCAGCTCTTCTTGATGGTTCCCAAATTTGTCCTCGTGTTCCACAGACTGTGATCACTAGATCTTTAGACTCGATGATCTTCTCTGTTCCTTTGCTCACCTGGGATCACCACATTGATGAAGACGCAAGACTTGTTCTTCTTGTCGTGGAACACGGTATCTGGCCTATTGGCGGTGATGGTACGGTCTGTGAGAATAGTCTCATCCTCCATGATGACCACCATGTCTGGTGTATGTATGTCGGCGCAGTGCCCAGTGCAGGTACATGCTGACCTTGATGTGTCCCTTTGGGGTCAGTACATGGCATCTGGACGCTGTGTGGCTGATGGTCTCCTCAGCTTCACCATTATGATTATGATTATTGCTATTATTATTATGAATCCTTTTATTTATTACATTATATATCAATCAATAAAACAAACTCTTATAGCATGCAAATCTGTCTGAGATTTCATGTTCCTGTTGTATCATAACGCTATTTGGAAATGATTGTTTATTTAATTTAAAAATATTTGATATGTTTAGAGGTTTAGTTCATTTACGGCTATTGGTTCATTTCTGTTCCAGGGCGTAATACCTGAACCCTCAATCAGGAAGACCTAAGAAATTAAAAAACAAATCCATGAACAAATCTGGCTGGGCTCCGAGTGTTTCATTTTCTTTTCTTTCAGATTTACTCCACAACTATCTGTTTGGTACTCACCCTGAAGTAATTACTTCCATGTCTTTTACCTTGTCGGCACTTCACTCAGAAATAAACGCTACCACAAGTCGAGCGATTTACGCTTGTGCTCCCACTCCAGTGGCCGCAGGGAGGATTCTTGGGGTCAGCGACCCTTTTCAAGCCGCAGTGTGACCGTCGAAAGTTAACCCTTCGAGATTGGGAAGGCACTTTATGACCTACAGGTGCAGAAGCTTCTTTCTTCACAGGCGCCGTTTTCTTGTTTTTGGTGTGTGCGGCCTGTGCGTCACTCGTTACAACTTGTGGTGAAGCTGAAATCCACGTTGGGAAAAACAAAACTTAAAAAAATTAAGAAGCCCAACCAGTAATACGTCTGCTGTTAGGCTTTGTAATTGTTAGATAACTGAAGGTAGTTTATGTATGAGAAAGAGTGAGTGAGAGCGAGAGAGAGAGTGAGGTGCAAGGCACTATATAACATAAATAGACATGAAAAAAGAGTGGAGAGATGTCAAAGGCATAATATGAGATATAGAGAGATAGAAGTGAAAGACACTATATAGTTATAGGTATGTGAATTTCACCTTAGGATTAATAAAGTATCTATCTATCTATCTATCTATCTATCTATCTATCTATCTATCTATCTATCTATCTATCTATCTATCTATCTATCTATCTATCAAATCCTGCCAACTACGCTATCTATCTATCTATCTATCTATCTATCTATCTATCTATCTATCTATCTATCTATCTATCTATCTATCTATCTATCTATCTATTTATCTATCTATCTATCTATCTCTCTATCTATCTATCTATCTATCTAGTTCATAGACATAAAGGGACCGAAATGAGAGAGAGAAGACCGAATATAATAGACATGAAAGGTGCTATATAGTTGGCACAATAACAGATACATGCACAGGTAATTGTGAAAGGCACTACTTAGATAGACAGAAATGAAAGACACTATATAGTTGAAAAATAGATATAAAGGGATTGATATGAGTGAGAGATAAGGCCAAATATAATAAATGAGAAAGGTATTATATAAGAGGAATATAGAAGTGAAAGATACAATATAGTCGATAAATAGGCGTGTAAGGCACGATTAATGAGACAGACAGACATATATGAAAGGCACTACATAAAAGTCTGATATGTAGATAGACAGAAATGAAAGACACTATATAGTTGATAGATAGATGGGAAAGTCACGATGTAGATATATAGAGAGAAATTAAGGGCGCTATGTAAAAAAAAAAGACAAAGATGTGAAAGGCACTACATAACAGAGGTTAATATAGTACACATGTAAAATGTATGCACCGCAACAAGTCCTTGCCAGCGCATAGTGATGCAGAAGGGCATAAATAGGATAAAATATAATAAAATGTATGTGGTATGATAAAAACTGATCGATAAAATTGGCCAATGTCGAATCATGAATCTTTTTCATTTTTATGTAGAAGGGTCACTGGGTACCTGCTGGTATTTTGTTATATGGACCTGGTAAACAACACCATCACCCACACAGTCGTAGCGGGTGGCGCAGTGGGTAGCGCTGCCACTTTGGGTGCAAATGCTGTGGTTGTGCGTGCGGGCCACATGTTCTCCCCTTCTCTGCGCGCCTCCGCCAACCCCAAAAATCTGCTGGATAAATTAACAGGCGATGTCGAGTTGTCCCCCTGGTCGCAGTGCGTGGACTCGTCACCAGTGCCGGCGGGATAGGGTGCGGTCCTCATCGATGCCGGATTGGATGAATGAAGGGTGTTGTATTATGCTAATTTATTATTATTATTATTATTTATAGCACATTTCTAATGTGTCTAGAGCGCAGTGTACGCTCATATGCACTGCTAGTTTGGTGTTTGAAAAATTTTTTGTTTTATAAATGTATTTTTTATTTTTTAATCTCTCCGAGTTCAGGAGAAATAAGCAAATATTATAAAAGAAAAAAGACGGTTTTTTTTCTTAGGAGGTCCTGCAAATCAAGCAGGTTCTGAAGGTTCCTCGCTCCTTCAATGACGTGTGAAATACCTATGAAAGCTCACGTCCTCAGCCAGCCCACAAAAACCCCATTGAGAAGAGAGCAAACAGCGAATTGTAGCGGCGTTATAAAGCCGAGATGACGAGGACTGGAGACCTCAGTGGTCATCGGGTCAGACCTCCGCGCTCCTCAGCGGGGGCACTCCAGGAGCACGTCAAGCCAGCCTGCCTGCTCTCCTCGGCTCTGCTCCTATTAATGATGGCAGGGGCAGCGGGGCATCCTCAGTGCCTGGACTTCCGACCGCCCTTTAAACCCCCGTACCATTTGGAGTTCTGCACCGAGTATGAAAAGTTTGGCTGCTGTGATCAGACGCAAGACAACGGAATCGCCGAGAGCTACTGGAATATCATGGACGTCATCGGTCTGGAGGGGCACGATCTGTGCGGGGACTTCGTCAAGGACATCCTGTGCCAGGTGAGAGTGCGGCTTTGGCCAGCCGGGTCCATTGTGTGTGTGTGTGTGCGTTTGTGCGTCTGCACCGTTCTGTCCCGAACGCTCAAGGCGTTTGTGCTCCCCGTCGCACGTCGTCCAAACCAGACAATGACATTTAATGTTAGAGCACAGATTCGGAATGTTTGTTTGTTTGTTCTTAAGGTCACGTGAATGAGATTACACGGCATGCAGTTAACGTGTCAGGAAGACCCTTTAGAATGAAATCAACAGAGCAGTCCGAAAACTCTCAACAATAACCCACCACGAAACGAAGGCTTTAAGGAGAAGTGCGACGATGATGCGTAATTCATACGTTCTTGTGCTTTAGCAGCAGGGGGATTGACAGAAAATTTATAGGCGTTTAATTTCATTGATATCTTCAAGCGCTGATTTGAAAAAATGTATATTTTATTTAAATGATAGTATTTAACACTAGACACGATTCATAAATGTGATATTATATATATATATATATATATATATATATATATATATATATATATATATATATATATATATATATATATATGGATTGGCTCCGGCAGACCCCCTTGACCCTGTAGTTAGGACATAGCGGGTTGGATAATAGATGGATGGATAATCCATACACTATATAACCATTACATGTACACTGTACATATATATATGCACTATATTCACATGTCTATACACTATATAAACACTATATGTATACATTACATTCTACAAATATATGCAGTATATATATTCACTACATGTACACTATACATATAAATGCACTGTATATTTAATATATATATATATATATATATATATATATATATATATATATATATATATATATATATATACATATACACACACAATCTATGGTGGGCTGGCACCCTGCCCGGGTTTGTTTCCTGCCTTGCGCCCTGTGTTGGCTGGGATTGGCTCCAGCAGACCCCCGTGACCCTGTAGTTAGGATATAGCGGGTTGGATAATGGATGCATGGATGGATATACACAATACAGTATGTACATATATCCATATCTATACACTATATGTACATTATACAAATGTATGCAGTATAAACACATATACAGTATATCTACACACTACATGTACACTATACATATATATGCACTATATATATACATATGTATACTATGATGTATGCATATATGAACATATATACATGTGTTACACTTTACTTCTTACACATTTTATGTTGCAGTCTTGTGCTAAAATCTTTTCAATTCATTTTTTCCCTCATCAAGTGACACCCAGCATCCCAGATAAATAAAGTGATAATCATAAAGTGATAAGAAGCATTTAGACATTTTAGCAGATTTATTCAAATTATAAAGCCTTGACACACGTGTTCAGACCCTCTAATCATATGTATGTATATACAGTATGTATATACAGTATGTATATGTATACACATATTAATCCCAATACGCTACACTGCACTATAGCAGAAGAAACATAATAACAAGGACAAATAATAGCCAATCAATCAAACGAGATGAAATAAAATAAATAAATAAATAAAAGTAACAAATAAATAAATGAATACATGGATGGATGGACTGATAAATAAATAAATAAATAAACAAACGATTATTGTTCAGGTATGTCAAAATGGTATTTTAAAATAAACTTAAGGAATGTTCTGGGATGAAACACTGAAATGCCTGATAACAGTGGGCATTAAAGACCCCCAGAGACACTTCTGAGCACACTGTGTTTGAATGAGCCTGTGGATAAAAGTGTTCCAAGAGAGATGGTGCCTCCTGGAGGGGACGGAAGGGACTTTTCATGATGGCGTCTAATTTTGCCACCATCCTGTTTTCTACAACAGCTTCCAGTGTGTTTATGGTTGTTGGCCCTGTGATGGCGCAGGCTCTCCTGATAAGTTTGTTAAGGCCTTGTATGTCTTTTGAACTCCAGTTGTGCTTCCCCAGGAGACCACAAATATAGACCACCACACTGGCTACTATGGACTGGCAGAACATTTCCAGCAGCCTGCTGCCCACATTAAAAGCCCAGAGTCTCCTTAGCAAGTCCCAGTCTGCTCAGGCCCTGTTTGTCCAGCGTCACTGTTTTGTCAGACCAGTCCAGTTTTGTTGTTTTTATGGACCCCCAGGTACCTGCAGTTCTGCACCACTTCCACATCCCCATACACGGATGGTGTCAGGTCCACCACCAGCTCTTCTCTATTGCTGATGTTGAGCTGCAGGTTGTTGTCCTGCACCACAAGACAAAGGCCTCCACATCCTTCCTGTACTCAAACTCGTCCCCATCATTAATGCCACCTGTGATGATGTCTGAAGATGTCTGTAGATGGTAAGTGTGGGTTTTGTTCTGGAAGTGTGTTGTTTAGAGGGTGAACAGGAAGGGAGGCAGGACAGTTCCCTGCAAGTTAAAGAAACGCCAAATGAGAGCCCTACTAAGGAAACTGTCCAAACAATGTGTCATCAGAGACGTACGCTTAAAGAGCAGCCCTGGGGCTCTAATTATGGTGCCTCTCAGAGTCGCCCCGACTTTAAATGAGTGTTGCTCTTTAAAGTCTGCAAGCCTCAGATCAAAGAATATCTGCTCATCTTCAGCTCATCTTAAACTGAATCATCGACATGACAGCAACACCTGGAGATCTTTATAATTAGCCATCCCAAGGGCTTCTTGTGGTAAAGACCCTGCAATTTGTGACAGCGTTACTGATGGACGGTCGCAGTCCGATCACAGGCTGCTGCTGGGCTGAGTGACACGGGCAGTGATAAAGCCTCTGCTCCTTACTGTTTGTAAACCACAAAGAAACAAACTGGTAACCGAAGAACTGCTCGTAATCTGCAGCACACCTGTGGAGCCACGACTTGTGCGGTGGTAGTGCTACCCATGACATGCAGCTCCCAAACGGCCATCGGCTTTAGGAGAAACCCCTTTGCTACTCATTCACTTAGTCATTCAAATTCTTCTTACTGTAAAGGCCTTCTTCATTTTAATCACTTAGTTAAAGTTAAATCCTGCCTGGGGTTTGTTCCTGCCTTGCACCCTGTGCTGCCTGGGATTGGCTCCAGCAGACCCCCGTGACCCTGTGTTAGGATATAGTGGGTTGGACAATGACTATCTATCTATCTATCTATCTATCTATCTATCTATCTATCTATCTATCTATCTATCTATCTATCTATCTGTTTAATCCTGCCAACTATGCTATCTATCTATCTATCTATCTATCTATCTATCTATCTATCTATCTATCTATCTATCTAATCCTGCCAACTACACTATCTATCTATCTATCTATCTATCTATCTATCTATCTATCTATCTATCTATCTATCTATCTATCTATCTATCTATCTATCTATCTATCTATCTATCTATCTATCTATCTATCTATCTATCTATCTATCTAATCCTGCCAACTACACTATCTATCTATCTATCTATCTATCTATCTATCTATCTATCTATCTATCTATCTATCTATCTATCTATCTATCTATCTAATCCTGCCAACTACACTATCTATCTATCTATCTATCTATCTATCTATCTATCTATCTATCTATCTATCTATCTTATCTATCTATCTATCTAATCCTGCCAACTACACTATCTATCTATCTATCTATCTATCTATCTATCTATCTATCTATCTATCTATCTATCTATCTATCTATCTATCTATCTATCTATCTATCACTTATTTAATATGTCATCTTTGCCTGTCATTTCCAAATTTCAATCTTTCTTACTACAAACACCATTGCAAGCCTTTCATTCATTCACTCATTCACTCTCTCTCACTTCTTCATTTTAATCATTTACTTACAGTGCTTGAATTTCCATCCATCTTCCTCTAAAGGTCTTTACATTCCACCCATTTCGCTCACCCTGTACACTTCTCTCAATACTCGTGTGTTTCATTTCTCTATCAGTATTTGACATGCGAGAGTCAAAAACTGGAAAATAGAAACTAAATATTACACAGAAAATACGTAATAATTCAAACCTGTGTAAAACTTGCAAACTCAAAGGTGCCTGCCTGTTTTAACTAAACACACGAAGCAAGCTTAAGAGACAATTATCAGACCTGTGACTGACATCTTAGTAGAATTCCTGAAATTAATAAAATTTTACAAACTGACAACCAATTCAAACAAAACACAGTATTTGAAAATCGAGAAAATGAATGCCAATATTGTCCACTGTATCGTTGAAATACGCGCTGTAGGAGGAGAGCAGGCATCCTGCCGGGTCAGGTGATGATTCATTACTTGGACAGGAGGACAGCGCGATGACGCAAGCGAATTGGCCGGTGGAGGGAGGGAATACATTTGTACCCGGCCAGTATGGTTTAATGGAAGGACTGATAAAAGCAGAGGAGCGGGTGATGTTTCATCCCCCTTTCAATAGCTGTCAGTAGTCCTCGTATGGTAGCCCAGTATGGACACCCGCAGGGGTGTTTGGGAGTTTTCAGTCTGGAAGTACAGCCCTGTCCTATCAATAGAGGACACTGTCGGTAGAGGACTTCCCTAGTTTTTCTGTGCTTCCTTGCAGACACGGGATGACACTGGAAACAATCCCAAATCCGACTTAAAGGGGAGTCTGCTGCCTCACATTGGGGAGTCAGAGTTGGGAGGTGGTGGGCAACACTCAGCGGAGGATGTGAGGAGGAAGAATTGTGTATTTACTGTTTTCTGGAAAGGTGATTGTGGAGAAGTGCTTTGGAGAAATAAATATCTTTTATTTTACTCCAGTAACATGTTGGGTATGACTGTGTCTTGGGTTTGGGGCTCAGTGGCACCCCCTTGTGGTCACAGCACCATATTGATTCCTAAAAGTTCACAGTTAAACAAAGCCGTATTGAGCGGCATAAAGCAGAGGAAGGCTTTACGAGACGGAGCGGGAGGAGAGACTTAAATGAAGCGTAGTGACATCAAAAACTGATAAACGAAAGCACCAGGATGGAAATCAAAAACCTTAGAGCAGTAGTCCCACCCCTGGCAACCTTCAAAGCTACCTGGCAACGGGCGGGGAAAAAACAGTGACCCCCATTACGAAGAAAAATGGCGTTGAAGATGTTTCAAAATAAATATTCATTACTAGACCAGTGGGTGGAGAGAACTAAACAAACGTCTGTGGTGCCAAGTCATCGGAATGAGACATGAGAATGAATAAGAGGTCTGCTTTTGTTTGTCTTTCAGGAGTGCTCCCCCTATGCGGCCCACCTGTTTGATGCCGAAGACCCTTACACTCCACTGAGAAATCTCCCAGGTCTGTGCTTCAACTACTGCTCAGAGTTCCACGTCAAATGCCGCTCAGTTGTGTCCCTCTTGACGGATGACCAGCTCATTCAGGAGTCCTGTGAGAAGAGCAGGCTGGAGTTCTGCCGCCGTTTAGATCTGCCCGATCAGGACTACTGCTTCCCCAACGTTCTTGCGAACAGGGACTTGACGCGTAACCTGGGCTCGGTGGTGGAGGACTCCAAGGGCTGCATTCGACTCTGCCTGGAGGAAGTGGCCAACGGCCTGAGGAACCCGGTGCTGATGCTGCACGCTGCTGATGACACCCATCGCATGTTTGTGGCGGAGCAGCTCGGCTTTGTTTGGGTGTATCTGCCCGACGGTAGTCGCTTGGAGGAGCCGTTTCTGGATCTGAGTGGGATAGTGTACACCACACAGTGGATAGGAGATGAGCGGGGATTTCTTGGACTTGCCTTCCACCCCAAGTACAAACACAATGGCAAATTCTACATCTATTACTCCATCTTGGTAAACGAGAACACGGAAATGATCAGAATCAGTGAGATGAAGGTGTCACCCTTTGACATGAACAAAGCGGATCCCGAATCTGAAAGGTACGTGCGCTGCTTGACGTGTGGAGGGAGAGTTTTAGATGGAATAGAAGTTGAAAACTGTGGAGGTGGAAGTGCTAGGCAGTAAATGGTGGTGGTCTCGCCAGGTGGGGGGCAGACGTGATTGTCAAAGGTGAAAACGCAGCTGGGGGGGCCACCTGTTCAAATGTGTGTAGTGAAGAATCCTGCGCAGCAAAAGGCTCCACCCACAGGGCTGTACCCCCTCCCCCACCCAATTCCTCCAGTCCGTGCATTTTAAACTATCGTTGGGCTTTCAGGGAGAGCGCAAATAACCGAGAACTAAAGACTCAATGCTGAGAGGAAATTAAAAATGAATGTGCGCGGAGTAATGAGTGCGGTGACCGTGGAGAGACACAGACACACAGACAGGTAGACCACCGCAGAGCCACACGTTCGAGAAGTGCCTCCATTGGCTAAAATACCGTTCTGCCATTTGAACTATCACTTCACTATTTGACATAACAGCAACAAAATGAGTTTGGAGGAGCGTTGAGGTTTGTGGATAAGTGACGTGGTGAAACGCTGCAGTGATTTTGTGTTTGCATTTTAGCGAGTCATGTTTCATTTCTTCAGTAATTCGTTTAGATGTGCAGGCAGAAGGTGGACGTTGTGTAGCCCCCTCTGTGCATCTGCTGGTGTTGTTTGGCAGATTTGTTGATTTGGGTGTTTTGAGCACTGAAATCTGCGTCTCCTGTGGCTCTTCGTTATCCGCTCTCTTAATGGCGGTCCTCTTGACGGAGTGTGAGACGCCGTTTACTTCAAATGCATATTTTGTAGTTGTTATTGTTTTGAATATCGCTGACAACTCTTTCACGCTTACATCGACTCCTACACCATCATCATAATTTAGAAGCACACACAGCACCTGTGACAACGCATCGCTCACGTTTACCAATCATCCACTGATCCCGTCAAATGCCGATGTGTAATCTAATGCTACAGAAATGTTTTTTCCCTTGCGTCAGGTTACGTTTGTTTTTAAAATGTGTCATATGTCTCTCTCTCGGGTCTTTTTAGATAGATAGATAGATAGATAGATAGCATAGTTGGCAGGATTAGATAGATAGATAGATAGATAGATAGATAGCATAGTTGGCAGGATTAGATAGATAGATAGATAGATAGATAGATACTTTATTAGGAGATCTTTCATAGCGCTGTCTGCTGGACTAGATTGCCGCTCTCAGATCACCGGCCCAGCTTCGAGCTCCGCCTTCATGCCTTCATTGGTTTAGAAATGTGACGGTCAGTGAGCCGTCTAATTGTTCCCACCCACTTTTAAGCACAGTTCACTCCTGGTTATCTCTGGACATTTCTCTCTTCTTTTGACTTTGATTTTTTGTCTCACGTCTTGGCACTGTCACTCACACTGACAGTCTCTTTGTTTTACGTTATTCTCCTGGATCCTGCCCCAAGTGGAGGAGTTCAAGTATCTCGGGGTCTTGTTCACGAGTGAGGGAAGAATGGAGCGTGAGATCGACAGGCGGATCGGTGCGGCATCCGCAGTAATGCGGGCATTGCATCGGTCTGTCGTGGTGAAAAAGGAGCTGAGCCGCAAGGCGAAGCTCTCAATTTACCAGTCGATCTATGTTCCTACCCTCACCTATGGTCATGAGCTATGGGTAGTGACCGAAAGAACGAGATCGCGAATACAAGGCGGCTGAAATGAGTTTCCTCCACAGGGTGTCTGGGCTTTCCCTTAAAGATAGGGTGAGAAGCTCAGTCATCCGGGAGGGGCTCAGAGTAGAGCCGCTGCTCCTCCGCATCGAGAGGAGTCAGATGAGGTGGCTCGGGCATCTGATCAGGATGCCTCCTGGACGCCTCCCTGGTGAGGTGTTCCGGGCACGTCCAACCGGGAGGAGGCCCCGGGGGAAGACCCAGGACACGCTGGAGGGACTATGTCTCTCGACTGGCCTGGAAACGCCTTGGGATTCTCCCGGAAGAGCTAGAAGAAGTGGCCGGGGAGAGGGAAGTCTGGGCATCTCTGCTCAAGCTGCTGCCCCCGCGACCCGACCTCGGATAAGCGGGAGACAATGGATGGATGGATGGATGGATGGATGGAGCCTGTGCAGGTGAAGTGACCGGTAGTAGTACACAGCAAAACTGTCAAGACAATCAAAAATCTTAGGACAAATCCAAATTCCAAATGGAGCCAAACAAATATTCCAGAAGAGTCAACCGCAGCTTTAGAGTTAGGGGGCCCCCACCCCCTTAGCCTCAAAATATAAAAGATAAGAAACATAAGATACAGAGTAAGTTTCAACTGAATGGAAGAACAGAAATACATACTGTAACCAGTAAGGGGCACCACTGAGCCCCCAAAGCCCAGCTCCAATAATGTCCAACACAGTTACAGATTCAAATAATGGATTTTCTTAGTCCAACAAGCACTAAATACCATAAAGGAAAGTGAAACGCAGCGAATACTCACACCAATAAAGAAACGGCTTCCTCTCATTCTGCCCCTAGTTGAGTGTCGTCTGCTGCCTCCTGACTCCCTGACTCCTTTTATCCCAGACCCGGAACAGCTTCTGGCAAACTGGCATGACTTGTGGGGAGTACTTCCGGGTTATTTGACAGCCAGGTTCGTCCTACCCATGACAGCACCCCCTTGTGGCACCCAGGGACTTGACAGGGCTGAACTTTCAGACTCCTGTTCTCATGAACCCCTGTAAGTGCCCACACCTCCAGTGGCCCACCTAATGAATTGAGGGAGGGGGGGGGAGCCCTCACTGGCCTCCAACTTCTGCTTGTCCATCCCCTGGCACCTTCCATTTAGTCCCGAGGTCTTGCTGTTGTCCAACCAGGACGCTCATCTGTCTTCTGTGGCACTCATAATACATAAACATAAATACACTGAATAATTCTTAAAGGAGAATGAACTACCAAAAGGAGAAAGACAAAAAATTTTTTTAAAAATCATAAAGGAAAATACAAAGAATAGTAAAGAGATAAAAAATAAGTGACCCCACAGCACAGACACCTGTGTCACATGACTGGCAATAGGCATAGCAACGGCAAACATGCAAACACAGACGTAAAATGGCAGCGCCCATAACAAAACAAACCACCAGAATAATGTTAAAAAAAGCAAAAAAAAAATCTCACGGAGGACTGTGAAACAGAGAAGCACATGCCGGGTCCATTTTGGTTGTTATGGGAAAGTCTTCCACTTGTTCTTCTTAACCTGATTGGTTAGAACATTAGAACATTTGAACACTCTGGACGAGAGCAGGCCGTTCAGCCCAATAAAGCTCGCCAGTCCTGTCCACTTATTTTTTCCAAAAAAACATCAAGTCGAGTTTTGAAAGTCCCTCAAGTCTTACTGTCTACCACACTACTTGGTTGCTTATTCCAAGTGTCTATCGTTCTTTGTGTAAAGAAAAACTTCCTAATGTTTGTGTGACATTTACCCTTCACAAGTTTCCCACTGTGTCCCCGTGTTCTTGATGAGCTCATTTTAAAGTCACCGTCTCGACCCACTGGAGTAATTCCCTTCATAATTTTAAACACTTCAGTCAGGTCTCCTCTTCATCTTCTTTTTCTTAAACTGTAAAGGCTCAGCTCTTTTAATCTTTTAATCATAACTCATCCCCTGTAGCCCTGAATCAGCCTAGTCGCTCTTCTGTGGACCTTTTCTAGCACTGCTATGTCTGGTGGGCCCAAAACATCACCAAGGACTCCAGATGAGGCCTCACCAGCGCGTTATAAAGCTTGAGCAGAACCTCCTGTGACTTGTACTCCACACATCAAGGCGCTATATAACCTGACATTCTGTTAGCCTCCTTAATGGCTTCTGAACACTGTCTGGAAGTCGATAGCTTAGAGTCCACTATCACTCCTAACTCCTTCTCATAAGGTGTACTCTCGACTTTCCAACCTCCCATTGTGTATTCAAACCTACCATTTTTACTTCCTATGTGTAATTCTTTACATTTACTGACATTACATTTCATCGTCCACAAATCTGCCCAAGCCTGTCTGCTGTCCAAGTCCTTCTGTGATGATATAACGGATTCCAAATTATCTGCTAATCCACCTATCTTGGTATCATCTGCAAACTTAACCAGCTTGTTATTTATATTCTGATCTAAGCCATTTATAGATATTAAAAATAGCAGCGGCCCCAGCACTGCCCCCTGCTGGTCACCGCTCTTAACATCGGCCAGTTTTAATGAAGTTCCTCACACCATCACCCTCTGCTTCCTGTGTCTGAGCCAATTCTGCACCCATCTAAAAACATCACCCTGAACTGCCACTTCTTTTAATTTGATGCCCAACCTCTCATCTTATCAAATATTTTCTGGTTGATGAACTTCAGAACTCAAATGCATGAATCTAAATGTTTGTCCTTTCATGCATCCACTGATTGACAGGGTGATTCTGGAGATTGAACAACCAGCTGCCAATCACAATGGAGGACAAATCCTGTTTGGCGTAGATGGCTACATGTACATCTTCACTGGAGACGGCGGGAAATCTGGTGATCCCTTTGGAAAGTTTGGAAATGCTCAGAACAAGTAAGTCCTCGTCTAACACGGACTGCAAAGTTCGTTTTGCACGTGCCTGTACCACTTGATACCCCAGAATGACCAAGCGAGAACAGGATTTTAGAAATGTTTACAAATTTATTAAACATAAAAAAAATGGAAACATCACCTTGACGCAAGCATCCAGACCCTTTGCTTTGACGTATTTTGCATCCCATTCTAGCGACCACCACTGAGATGTTTCCACACCTCGTTTTTTACTTTTTATTACCAGAAGCACACTACTTGGAAAAGTGCTGAGGATCGACGTAGATGGGACCAGCTTGGATGGCAAACTGTACCGAATTCCAGACAGCAACCCCTTTGTCCATGAAAGAGATGCCAGGCCAGAGGTGTACGCCTATGGCGTGAGGAACATGTGGAGATGCTCCGTAGACCGAGGCGACCCCGTCACTCGCAAAGGGAGAGGCCGGATTTTTTGTGGCGACGTGGGCCAGAACCGATTTGAAGAGGTGGACATCATTGAGAAAGGAGGAAATTACGGCTGGAGAGCAAAAGAAGGATTTGAATGCTTTGATGTTAAACTGTGCCAGAACTCCTCTTTAGGTAAGCCGGGACCCCCACACCGAATTTTGGACTTTGAACGTCTCTCATTCTATTCGAGCTGACGGAGTAAAGTGAGAGTCAGTTGAATTTGTTTGTTGGACGTTTTCCGCAGACCATTTATATATTTTCCACATTTATGACATGTAGATTAAGGTGACTGGTGAATGAGCCCAGGATGAGTGAGTGTGGATGTGTGAAGAAGTAGATAGAGAGACGTCCCACTCAGGGATGGTCCTTGCCATGTGCCCAGTACTTTTGAGACGGGCTTCAGCTTAAACCAGGTGAGGTGTTCCCACAGTTCCTGGTGGTTCTTTCGGATGGGCTAAGGAGTCGGTGAGTGTTATTTTAATGCCACTGCTTATGCTTCTTGTGTTTTCTGGAATTGTGGACCTTCTGCTCCCTGTTTTGACCCTTTGACCTTGGATTTCTGTATTAAGAGTTTGTTCACCTTGGGTTGATTTTACTGGCAACTTATTTTTGTGTTCCATGGAACTTCATGTTATTTCAGAGCAATTTCATTATCTTTGTGGCCGGGGTTTTTTGATGGGATTTCCCCCTCTAGTGAGCATTTTTGGTACTGTTTGGGACTCGTGTGCTTCGGGACTCTTGATGTCTTACACTTGGACTTGTTGTATTATTATATGTTAGACTTGTATTTTGTCTGTCATGATTTAGACTGTAAACTGATGATCCATAGCCCGTTTCTTTAAGAGAAGCCATTTGCGTACTGTTTGTCATCTCTAGGGGCGGGCTCTCCCGGGTCGTGACCTTGACTTGATGAACAACCGGCATCAACGGTCAGGATTTTGCTAGGCACCTTTCCCAATCTGCAGATAAAACTCCTTGCTTTTATTTTGATATATCGTGTGCTTTCTTTTCTTGTATTGCCTGGTTACGACTTATTGTCCATTATTTGACTTTGCCTCTCGTCACTACGGTTTATTTTTATTGTCTTTTGTTTTGGCCATTTGCCGCTTCTCCCGGTTTACACTCCTGGTTTTCTGCTCTTCTGTTTTCCCCCTGAGTGAGGACATTATCATAACGGGCTCTAAGCCGCCACTGTTCTTCTTTTTAATTGCAGGTGACATTCTTCCAATTTTTGCCTACAGCCACTTAACAGGCAAATCAGTGACCGGCGGCTACGTGTATCGTGGCTGCGAAAACCCAAATCTAAATGGCTACTACATTTTTGGAGACTTCATGAATGGGTAGGTATATATTTGGAGATATTTGCCTTTGTTTTTCTAAATCCTTATTACTTACTGCACTGCATCCTGAAGATCTTTGTATACTCGGTTATAATCAGTAGGGGTCACTCTTGTGGTGCCATTCTGATACCCCAAATGCCACTAAGTGTCATAATAGGGTCTCTCATGGATTCCAAAACATGTCGAGGGCAGAATTTGCACAAACGTTCGAAAGTTCTTCATCACACAGAGAGCCACCTACACATGTAAGAAACGACCAAATAGCGTGGCAGACAAAAGGCCTTCAGGGGTCTTCAAAACCTGACGTGATGTTATTTTGGATGAAGGGAGTAGGTGGGATTGGCGAGCTTTGTTATGGGTTGAATGATCTCCTCTCGTCACAATTGTTCAGATGACGATAAGACATAATGAAGGAGTTTGTGGATGGTCTGGCGGACAGTACCCTCCTCAGTCGGGTGGCTGAACTAATGGGTGAGCTGCCTGCCCTGACCATATCTCCCCCCCCACCCCACCACCCAGTATGCATCACATTGGTTTGTAATCCCCAGGGCATTGTGTGGGGAGTTATCATTGGAGAAGGTGGGGAAACTCTTGATATGGATGGCTGCTCAGCTCTTATCCATCTGATCTGGACGTTCTCCTGCAGTACATGTATGACATTCTGGAACTACTCCTAGGTCCAGCTTTAAAGGAAGCTCCTCCTCTTCCTCAGTCTGGTGGGCTTTGAATTGGAAGTGTGGTAGGATCGATGGCTCAGCTAGACTACACTGGTGGTGGTGGTCCCAAGTTTATCTTCATTTGCTTGCTTTGTTTGCTGATTTTGACCTGAACCTTAGTCATGCTTGTTGTGTGTGGGGTCAGGGGTGCAAAAAGCCCCCAATAACTTCATGACAGATTGGAAGAAAAATGTGGAAGGTGTTATAGAATATTGATAGATAAATGGGAAAGGATAATAATAAATGATAAAAATTAAGAACGTAAAGATTGAGATGCTGTATGTGTGGAGACGACTGGTTATAAAGAGGCAGAGAAGCAGACGGTTACGGTTCAACATCAACTAACAGCAAGCCTGAAAAATATCTTCAAGCTGCTAATAAAGCCTAAAATCTGAGATCTTATTTTTCATCTAGTCGACTTATGGCATTGCAGGAAGATAAGCAGAATCAAGTTTGGAAAGAAAGGCAAATCTGCATGGGTGAGACAGCGACCTGCGCGTTCCCCAGGATGATCAATCATCACCACAAATTTATCATCTCCTTTGCAGAAGATGAAGCAGGTGAGGTTTGACATTTTCATTTTCTCTATAATAAATAAAAACGTAAAGCTGGTGGGAAAGCAAATCAAAGGAGATCCTTTCCTGTAAATCACACATTATTACTTTTGGATGTGCTTTCGGTACCTACCGTTTGAAAAAGCCAATAAGAGGGAATGACAGCATCATTTGGGACTGCGGTCCAATTTTAGGAAAAGGATTGATGGGACAACATCCTTGAGAATGTGTAAATCTGAAATGGGAAAGTTGAGACGGCATCTCCAAAAAATGAAGGGAGACCAGGAGATGGCATGTCAGGCACGTCACGCCGGACAGGCAAAGGAAGAAGATAACCGTGAAACGAAACACGAGGGCAGAGTCAGGGGCAGAAGGACGTCAAAACCGAATCAAAGCCAAGCTCTGGGCCTACTTGGAGATGAACTAACTACGCTCCGAGGTTTTATTTGAAGGATTTTATCAACCGAGGGATGATGCTGTGTTGCAGAAGCTTTGTGTTTATAGCGGAACTTCCACATGCGTCATGTAGTGCTCAAGATCATGTGACACGAGCTTTGTGACGCATACATAAAAGACGGTAACAACCAAAATGACAAACTAAACTTCGTCCAAGTAATAAAAATAGCTTAAAAGATCACAAATGGAGTTTTCCTTAACAAAAAACTAGCATTCACCTCAATTAGTGACATTAATTTATGACTCAGAGTACGAAAAAAAAAATTAATTTGTGCAAAATCAGGCCCTGTTGCCCAAACTGAATCTTCGGTGTCTGTGGACAGTTTTTAATATAAAATACCAATCCCAATTATTTTCTTAACACACAAAGGAATCCACATTCAAAATATCAGTGCAAAAATGTCCTAACCATAACTCACAGCCTCACTTAAGTTAATTAGGAGAGAAGACGTGTGCTACGTTCCTGCCACACAAAAAAATATCAAAAAGAAAAGCAACATGCAAACACAAGAGCAGACCAGGCAGGTATACAGCCTGCACAGACCTAAAGGTGGGGAGAAGTTTTAAAATATCCTGATATGGAGGAGAGGAAAACCTTAAAACCTCTGGTCCTAATATGAACAAACACAAAGTTCCTTTATATTAAAGAATGTATTTAAGAAAAGTCAAGAGAAAGATAGATAGATAGGAAAGACACTATATAATGATAGATAGATAGAGTAGCTGGCAAGATTAGATAGATAGATAGATAGATAGATAGATAGATAGATAGATAGATAGATAGATAGATAGATAGATAGATAGATAGATAGAGTAGTTGGTAAGATTAGATAGATAGATAGATAGATAGAGTAGTTGGCAAGATTAGACAGATAGATATTTTAGCATAGTTGGCAGGATTAGATAGATAGATAGAGTAGTTCGCAAGATTAGATAGATAGATATTTTAGCATAGTCGGCAGGAATAGATAGATAGAGTAGTTGGCAAGATTAGATAGATAGATAGATAGATAGATATTTTAGCATAGTTGGCAGGATTAGATAGATGGATATTTTATCATAGTTGTCAGGATTAGTTAGGTATTTTAGCATAGTAGGCAGGATTAGATAGATAGATAGAGTAGTTGGCAAGATTAAATAGATAGATAGATAGATATTTTATCATAGTCGGCAGGATTAGATAGATATTTTAGCGTAGTCGGCAGGATTAGATAGATAGATAGATAGATAGATAGATAGATAGATAGATAGATAGATAGATAGATAGATAGATAGATAGATAGATAGACAGATAGATAGATAGATATTTTATCATAGTCAGCAGGATTAGATAGATATTTTAGCGTAGTCAGCAGGATTAGATAGAAAGATAGATAGAGTAGTTGGCAAGATTAGATAGATAGGTAGATAGATATTTTAGCATAGTCGGCAGTAATAGTTAGATAGATGTATATTTTATTATAGTCGGCAGGATTAGATAGATATTTTAGCGTAGTCGACAGGACTAGATAGATTGATAGATAGATATTTTAGCATAGTCGGCAGGAATAGATAGATAGATGGATATTTTATCATAGTCGGCAGGATTAGATAGATAGATAGAGTAGTTGGCAAGATTAGATACATAGATAGATAGATATTTTAGCATAGTCGGCAGGAATAGATTGAGAGATAGATATTTTAGTGTAGTTGGCAGGATTAGATAGATAGATAGATAGATAGATAGATAGATAGATAGATAGATAGATAGATAGATAGATAGATAGATAGATAGATAGATAGGCCTGGAGAAATGTGTGTCCCAAGGTGAGAATGGGCTGAGCATCTTCTGATTTTCTTTGAAGAGTGTCTTTGAAGCCCTGTGAAAGAACATGAAGTGAGAGATCAGTGTGGCTGTGATCAAAGGAGGTGAAACAAATAAAAGCATTCATGAATTCCTGTCAACAAAACTATCCCAGAATGATGTCACCCATAAGGAAAGTCAAGAGAAAGATAGATAGATAGAAAAGGCACTATATAATAATTGATAGGTAGATGGATAGATAGATAGATGGGATAGGCTGCTCGCAGTGGTTTTCCAAAAGGATGGGTCTTTAGTAAGTTATGGTTATGCCATTTGGATTTGGCGAAGTGGCTGCCACCTTTCAGAAGGCACCACAGCAGAACATGAATTGAATTTTAACACTGGCAAAAACAGGTGGGAACAACAAATAAGCATTATGTTTTAAATTAAAATGATTTTTAAAAGCCAAAGAACAGTTGTGAAAAAATAAAAATCGTAAGCCCAAAAATGACAGAACACGAGTCAAGTTGAAAAAGACAAATGTGGCTGAGCTCTTACGGCTAATGGCTTTGCATTTGTTTCTGTTTTAGGAGAACTGTACTTCTTGGCAACTTCCTATCCCAGCTCTCATTCTCCATTCGGGACAATTTACAAGTTTATTGACCCTTCAAGGTATGCATTTTACATCAAGGTGGACGTTATAAAGTGAACTTGAAATGTTGCCAGATGTGCGCTGGGGGGACAATTAGGAGAAGCCACCATTTTTTGAGCTGCATTTCCTGCATGATGTCACTCGTGAGTTGTGTGTCCGTGTCTTTGCATCTGAATAATTGCCTAATGGACCTGAAGTGGGCTGCTGTCCCATTCCATGTTGATTTCTGTTTGGTACGTTAATTGGAGTTGATGGATATTTAGGGGGTGGCCATACCATGGATGTTCATTCACGCCTTTTTTTATTCTCCCTTTTCGCTTTCCTGCATCTTAATTATCTGATGATTATCCAGCTAAGAATGCCATTTTCTCCTCATTGTTCTCTCTTTTTTTTTTTTGAAGGAGGGCACCACCTGGCAAATGCAAACATAAGCCGCTTCCTGTGAAAGTGAAGGGCAAACGAGTTCCATTTGTACCTCAAGCATGTAAGTCATCAGAGCTGAGTTGTGTGCTCCCATTTCCTTCTGGTTTTTAACTCTTTCGCCTGTCAAAGGGTCCTCTGCATGAATGGCTTTGCTGTTTGCTGTTTGCTGTTTTACTTTCATCCCTTCTTTTGTTTTTTAAATTGTACGTGAAAAAATGAGTGTCAACAGACTGGAAATGTTCGGGGCAGCCACCCATATATTGTCCCTGGCTGCAAAAGGTTTAAAGAAAACAAGAGCTTGTTCTTTGGTTGAGTTCCCAGATTGAACTGAACTGGTTTGGAACGATGGAGGTGTTATATGCCGTGAACCGGAAGTGATGTCATGTGACCGGAACAGGAAGTGACATCCGTCTGGGCGCCAGAACCGGAAGTGACGTTAAATCAGGCAGGTTTTCTTGTATTTGGTCTGCAGAGATAACAGAAATAGGTTTAGAGCACCCTGCCACCCCCTGGCCTGGAGGATAATTACCTCCACTTGGTCCACTCAGCTCACTCCTAGTTGCACGTGTGTCACAGCAGTATAATAATAACAATAATTCTTTACATTTATATAGTGCTTTTCTCGCTGCTTAATGCTCCTTACATAGACAGAAGGGAGCCGCTTCAGCCACCACTGATGTGCAGCACCCACCTGGATGATGCAACGGCAGCCATTTTGTGCCAGTAGGCTCACCACATATTAGCTGTTAGGTGGTGAAGGGGTGAGAGAGAGACAATCAGAGACAAAGGATGTTTGGGGGGCCAGAATGATCAGACCATGGTGGGCAATTTAGCCTGGACATCAGGATACACCCTACTTTTTATGAGGGAGACCTGGGAATCTTTGAGGACCACAGAAAGTCAGAACCTCACTTTTATGTCTCATCCCGGTGTCCTCACTGCACTGGGGCATTGGGATCTCCATTCAGACCACAGGATTAGCGCCCCCCTGCTGCCCTCACCAACACCTCTTCCAAGCTTTTCCTAGATGGTCTCCGATCCCAATACTGGCCGGGTCTGAACACGCTGAGCTTCAGGTGGGTGACATCTTCTGAAATGCAGGTGGTATGACATGCTTGTCATGAATTGCGTTGTTTAAATTTAATTTTTAGGCGTCTGTGTGCTAAATGGCACGTTCTTGCACTCCTGTTTGAGGTTTTCTTCCCAAGGCGAGGAATCTAATTTTGAGGTCCGTTTATTTTACTTTCTGTGCTGTGAGTTAGTTTGCGCCGTCCTCGCCACCATTTTATTTTTTGTTTTTGCCGTCGTCGGGTCAGTGATCTGCTCTGTTGGGGACGTTTCCTCAAAGGTCTTGACTGCCCGATTACAACGCGATGGGTCAGAAGGTCATCCCCTTGAATTCTTCTTCATTTGATTTTTATGATTTACAGTCTGTGTTCATTTTTGATAGCTTTCCCTGGTGTAATTTTCCTTAAGTTGGAACCCATTTAAAGGGTTTTGAACTCCAAGGAGTGCCACCAGTTTTAGAACGATTCTGTCGGTGGTTGTTATAGCAGTCGACCCCAGAACCATCCACAAATGTACGGTTGGCTTGTCACCGGAAAGACCACATTAAAAAGTGACCCTCATTTCTCTTTAATATCTGAGTTTTGAATAAAAATAGTGTGGATGCGCGAATCTAATTTTGGTTATAAGATTTCCCAATATTTGAATTGCTCTGCTTTTTGAGAACTTTGATCCTGCTTTACATTTTGAACTTGAACTCCACGCCCGTTCTTTGGTAACGACCCAACACAAACTCCTGACTACATTCTCCACTCCTGACCCCTTTCATTAAAAAAGTTCACCGAGTTTGCGGATACAAAATCCCTTTTAATCAAACAAATTTATTCCCAACACTAATTTCTCGATGGTGTTTTTGGTGTTGAACCCTTTGCTTGTTATTTTTTTTTCCCTTCGATTTTTCAGTCTCACCATTTCAAACCCTTCTTGCCTTCTGACTCCATTCTTATATCCTGGCCCTGTTCAAAAATAGTTTTGCTCTTTGTTCCTGATGGGTGTGTTTGTGGAACTCCACCAGAGCTGCCATTTTTTCCATCAGTCCTCTTCATAATTTTTACTTTCTTGTAAACAAAGTATAGAGAAAGTATTGGAATCCTCCAAAAACTTGATGTCCAAATTTTGAAGAATCTCAACATTTTAGCCCTCCATGACTTTCTTATATACGAAGTATAGGAAAGTTTTAGAATTGTCAAAAAATTCGATGTTGAGATTTTGACAGATCTCAACGTTTCAGACGTTCTTGATTTTCTCGTATGTGAAGTATAGGGACAGTATTGGAAACCTCCAAAAAGTTGATGTCCAAATTTTGATGAATCTCAACATTTTAGACTTCCCTGACTTTCTCGTATACGAAGTACAGGGAAAGTATTGGAATCGTCCAAAAATTCAATGTCGAGATTTTGACGAATCTCAGTGTTTTAGACCTCCCTGACTTTCTCGTATGTGAAGTATAGGGAAAGTATTGGAATCCACAAAAAACTTGATATCAAGATCTTGACGAATCTTAACATTTTAGACCTCCCTGACTTTCTCATATATAAGTATTGTTGAAGTATTGTAATCATCCAAAAATTCAATGTCTAAATTTTGATGAATCTCAACGGTTTAGACCTCTCTGACTTTCTCGTATATGAAGGACAGGGAAAGTATTGTAATCGTCCAAAAATTCAATGTCGAGATTTTCACAAATCTCAACATTTTAGACCTCCCTGACTTTCTCATATACAAAGTATAGGAAAGTATTAGAATTGTCAAAAAATTCGATGTCAAGATTTTGACAAATCTCAACATTTCAGACCTTTACCTTTTAATCATACAGCTGCAGAGTCCGATTTATTCAACTTTGCTTTTATAAAAATTGTTCTATATATTATTAATTTGATTAGATTTGTTGTTGATGGTTCTTTAATGTATATAATATAAAAAATATAATAATTGCCTTGTGGTTTACTCTTCAAATATCCATCCTTATATCGTAGTATACAAAAAAGTCTCGGAGAGACCACTCGCGATTTTTATGGACAGAATGTCTGGGCACCATCAAGGGGTAAAGGAGGCCCAGTTCAATGACCTCGGGATTGCATCCCTGCTTCCTGTTGTCTTGATCGGGTATTGAGCTCGGGTACACACTGAGAGGCTTGTGGCCGAGTGTGAAGTGGTCGGGGATGAGGATCAGCAATTCGGAGTCTCAGCTCATGGCTCCCAGTCAGAAAAGGTTGGAGTTCCCCACCTCACCCTCAAGTGGAGGAATTTAAGCATCTCAGGGTTTTGTTCACAAGTGAGGGAAGAAGGGAGTGTGAGATCAACAGGCAGATCGGAGCAGCGTTAGACGTTATGTGCATGTTGGACTGTTTGGTTGCGGTGAAGGCAATGCTTTAAATTTATCAGTCTATGTGCGTTCTCACCCTCACCTATGGTCTCAAGCTTTGGATGGTGACTAAGAGAATTCGATTGTGAAAATATGAACTTTCTTCATGAGGTATTCTGGGCTCGGCTTTATGGTGAGGAGCGCAGACATTCAGGGGGAGTTTAAAGTAGAACCGTTAAAAGGAGCCATTTGAAGGGGTTTGGGGTTTCTGATTAGGATGCGGCTCTTGGACGTCTCCCTGTTGTAGGTGTTTTGGGCAAGTCCAACCAGGAGGAGACCATGGGGTAGACCCAGGATGTGCCAGAGAGACTACAGTATATCTCCTAGTTGGCCTGAGAACACCTCGCTAACCCTCAAGAGGAACTGCAAGTGGTGGCAGGGAAAGGAGATGTCTGGGTATCTTTGCTTAGACTGCTGCCCCTGTGATCCGCACCCTCATAATCGGTACAGAATGGATGCATGGGATGGAACTACAATTAGCTGTTGAACCTCCACAACTCACAGCTAACAACAGAGGACATTTTTATCTCACTTAGGGTGGAATCTCCATCACCCACCACATGCCTGTTTAGACTCAAATCTTAACTCCATGATATTCCACAATGAAATCAGACACCAGGCATTTATGAACATTACATACACATGTAATTACAATGTAATAATCTATTATCACTTTTAGTTTTGAACAGAGCTCTTTGCTACAAATGTATTTAACCCTTTAACCGCCAACTCCCTAAATATTCCCCATGCCAGGAGAAATCTGAACAATTTTCGTTTTTTTACTTTACATTTATTCAAGCAGTATTTACCTGCTGAAATGTTTCAAATAAATGGTCAATCAAAGGACGTAGCTTGAACAAGCAACCACGGTTTGGATCTTTCTTATCTGGTTCAGATAACGGGCAGCAGTCCAGTTGAGATGCTGGGGATACACCCACTCATCGCCATCATCCGATGCGTCGTCATTCACAGTATCATGCAGCGCACGTTGCTGATCATCATTGTCACTAAAATCTTCTTCAGAACTGCTACAATCATGATCAGAATTATTGTCCAAAATCGCCTGCAAAACCTCACTTGAAGTCAGTTTACGTTTCGCCATATTCACAGCTTTCACTTTCAAATCACATCACGTGAGCGGTCAATACAAGCGCAGAGTTGTCGAAATACAACGTAGAAATAATACCCACGCCAAACTGTCAGTTTAACTACGCACCAGGCATTCACATAACCACAGGCAAATGTGCTGGATAAATCTGGCAGTAAGGCGTCAGCAATAACGTTACGATGCCAGATATATCCGGCAGAGGGCGGTTAAGGGGTTAATAAACAAATGTGATGTCTCTGCAATGGGTGAAAAATTTTTCTCCAACTTTCAAAACATTTAATGAAGTCCCAGAATGCACCTAAAAGTTACACCATGTGCACATTTTCACTTTTTTCTTTCCTTCCCAACAGTGACTGTCCTGGAGTCAAATGACAATCTACCTACCAGGTCTGCTCCCAAGAAAATGAAAACCACCACAAGGTCTCCTCATGCAGCCACAACAGGTAGTACTGCAAGGCCGACCACCAGTTGGCCAACTTTGACTAAGACGAAACAGCCGACCCCTTGGACAGTCACGACTACAAAGGAGTCTCCACGTCAGCTAACATCTAAAAGACCTAATGTGAAACACACTACTACTACAGGTCCTCCACATCAAATAACATCTGCCAGATCTAATGTGAAAGTCACTACTGCTAAGGAAACTCCACGTCAGCTATCATCTAAAAGACCTAATATGAAACTCACTACTACTACTACAGAACGTCCACATCAAATAACATCTGCCAGATCGAATGTGAAACTGACTACGACTACAGAACTTCCACGTCAGCTATCATCTAAAAGACCTAATATGAATCTCAATACTACTACCTCAGAACTTCCACGTCAGCTAACATCTGCCAGATCTAATGTGAAATTCACTACTGCTAAGGAAACTCCACGTCAGCTAACATCTAAAACACCTAGTATGAAACTCACTACGACAACAGAACTTCCACGTCAGCTAACATTCGCCGGGCGTAATGTGAAACTCACTATTTCTACAGAACCTCAACGACAGCTAACATCTAAAAGACTTCATGTGAAAACAAAACCAGCGTCTAAGTCGACTAAAGTGAAGTTGGCTGATTTAGGGACAAAGGTGGAATCCAAGTCTAAGGCAGAAATCCAACAGCAAAAGCGTCAGAAAATGGCGTGTGTGACAAATTCCAAAAAGTTGAAAGATAAATGCAAATCTACGACTACTCAAAGGCTGGTGAGCTCCACCGTTAGACCTCAGGGGACTCCAGGCTTCTACCACTTTCCACCAAGTAAAACGGCAGGTAGACCTCAAGGAGCTTCAAAGAAGGAGAAGAATGCAAAGGACAAGATACTCAAAGATGGCGCTGGCTCTGATTCCAAGAAACTGTCAAAGGAGAAAGCAAAACAAAAGGGCCGACCTTCGAAAGACGTGCGCCCCACGTGTGAGAAGAAGAAAGCAAAGTCAGGAGTCTGCCAATGACGGAATTAGATGTTAGCATTTTGTTGTGCTTGAGTCAGGTGGCCAAACTGAGCCAAACGCCAATGTTGAGGCATCTTTATAATTCCAAGCTATAAATATTTTTGTTTAACTTAGAGTTTTAATCTTTTTACTTTTTTATTTTATGTACATTTTCATGTATTTTTAAAGCTTTCATTACATCTATTGTATTTTTTGACACCTCAAAAGTGCAAAAATAAGGGAAAATATGGTGTCTGCAAAAAAGTTTAGGAAATAGGAACCTTTACAAAAAAATATGCCACAAAATACATTCAGAGGATTTAATTGGTCACCCATCTAAACAACTGGACAACAGAAGTGTTGTAGGAGGGATATCTTCATGTACACCAGGGCCGGAATGCACTTTTCACTAACCACACTCACATAAGGAACGCAGCAGAGTCTCGCAATCAATACAGGATTTTTTTCCTGGGTTTTAAATAAAAGAAGCAAAACTGTTTTATTTGGAGGGCTTCTCAATCCAAGGAATTCAGTTCTGTCGATTTAAACTATTGTTGTACTGACATGCATAGGGAACATCTGCCAGGCAAGTGTAAGGCAACACCTCCACCACAAGTATTTGAGGCAGCCGGATGAGACCCTTGATGAGCTCTGGCATCAAGAGACCTGGAGGTCCCATTGCTTCCATCCCAGGATCCAATTAGAGAGCAACAAGGGGGCTTTGCCCCCTGCTCGCTTCGCTCGCCTACCCCTGGCGTTGGGTATCCTGAAATACATTAGTCGAGCTCGTTCGTTTTGGAGCCGTGCCCGCTTTGCCCGCAGCATATCAGACGCGCGTTGTAGGCGCCTGTGTTCATTGAGTTTATCCAGACGGGCTCGTGTTTGTATATCCGTCAGTCGAGCTTGTTCGTTTTGAACCCGTGCCTGCTTTGCTTCCGCAGTTTCAGACGCGCGTTGTAGGCGCCTGCGTCCATTGATCTTATCCAGGTGGGCTCGTGTTTGTATCGTTGAGCTGTATTGTGTTTGAATTTGGTGTAAAGCGTTCAGCGGTTTGTACAATCCCAAGCAGCACATTATTCCTAACTTCACTCCGCAGTAGTGCCACTCACAATATGGCGGTGACGCCTGCGCCTTCACTCCGCAGTAGCGCCACTCACAATATGGCGGTGACGCCTGCGCCTTCACTCCGCAGTAGTGCCACTCACAATATGGCGGTGACGCCCGACTATGTCGGGTTTCACTATGCTGTGTAGGCGCCTTTGCCTTTCGTACTTTCCGGCGCCTTCCGTACTATCTTTATGGACCTATGGGGCCTCCGTAGCCTCTTCCATTTGAATCTGGGCTGCAGCGCAGAATCCTCTTTTTTGTGTGGCTGTGTCGTTAGTCGTTAGCTATGGGCGCGTTGTTGCTTCATTTCTCATTCACGTCAGTTGAGCTCTTTCGTTTTGGGCCGTGACTCCTTCATTCACGGTGGATAAGACTTCGCTTGCGGTTTATGAGACGCACACTGTACGCGCCTGCGCAGTACATCTCATGGTCCCATCGCCGTGTACCTGCGTCCATGCCATCCGGTTTACTATTCTCGGTTAGTAATATGGATGGTGCTGGGAGCCGATGTTCGCAGATGAACCCGTCTCTGATAAAGGTGGAGCTTCTGGATGGGACATTCAAATAAAGACTGAAGTTTGGAAGAGCTGGCAAAGCTTAGGCATTTGTGGATGACAGACGTCCGAATATTTCTTTAGGAATTTAAGTTTGATAGGCTTCTTTTTATTTATATTAAATGACGTGCATAGATGGATCTCCACTCTTCTATATTCTCCTTTACACTTCTTACTTACTTTCTTACCCTATCTATCTATCTATCTATCTATCTATCTATCTATCTATCTATCTATCTATGTTAATAATTTTCATTCTCATTTTCAAGGTCATTTAGTTTTGTTACTGTATGTTACCATTTTGAGAGGTTACCGTCCTCTGTCACTATGACAATTTCCCATAATCCTTTGGGAATACACAATTAACATCATCGTGTCTGATGATGTAACGGTCACCACAAGTGTTTTTTTCCCTATCTGAGTTGTGGATACAAACATTCCGGTCACAATGCAGAATTCAGCATCCTAACTGCTTGATATTTTCGGAGCCTGCCGCTCCTGGACCTGGTGCTGTGCTGTCTTCCTGAAGGTATTAATACGAACAGTCCAGGACTCAGATGGCTGGGATCATCATTGATTTCCTGGCTTTCTCTATGCACTGCCAAATATACGTGTCTTGTTGGCCAGAACGCATGACCCTCTGCATAGCTTTATGTGGTTCCCAGGCAATGACACATTTCACAAATGGCCTTCTCACACGCGTGTCTCTTTTGTCCAGATGGTGTCCAGGCTGGTATGTAATGTCAGGGTTATTGGTGGGTCTGCTCTGATGACAGGTGACACAAGATACAGGCACAGTGGTGGAAATTTTGAAACATGCAGGGACGGGTAACAAAGAGAGGGAGTGATTTGAAAATGTCTGAGATCACAGTCAGGGGTACCATCAGGGTCAGCAGCCTTACGAGTGTTCATTTGCACAAAAGCCCAGCCACCATACGTCGTCCACTGTGACAGAAAGCCTGCAGCAGCAGCAAGAGGTCCTCATTGGGATGGCAGGGTTGTGTGTTCCAAAACAAACGGGATGGACTGCTGCCCTGTCCAGAGCTCTTTCCTGTCTTGTGCCCAGTTGCCACTTCAGCCACCGTGACGCTGTCTTCAATGAAGTGTGTTTGATTACAAGCGTTAAACGTGCAGCGCAGCATGAACTTCAGCAGGGTTCAGACTGAGGCTTTAGGCTGAGGTTATTTTATGGAATATGCTGACCTCTAGTGGAAGATCCTGGAATTAAAATGAACACTGAAAAATGACGACTTCGGCTGGAAGCTGCTGGGATTAAAATGAAATTTAAAGTCAGTGAATGAATACGCCTGGACAAATGTGCCAAATATAATGAGGTGCAGAACATATCTGTGTCTCGCGTACTTCACATCTTCAGCATTTCCCTTTTCACAGACCACCGGACTACCATCATGGAGTGGCTCGGTGAATACACAAATAGAGTTTACAGTTTAATCTTAAGGATGCGGGTTCTGTCTTTTCCCCTGGCGAACAGTGTGGAGGTGACATCTGCTTGTGATCCAGTTGTAAAAATATATGCAGGATAACCGTAATGGTAATGAGCCAGACACTCTCACACATGCACACACGCACACACACACACACACACACACACACACACACACACACACACACACACACCCGCGCGCACACACACACACGTGCAGACACACACACTCTCGCACACTCTCACACACACACACACACACAATCTCACACATGCACACACACACACACACACACACACACACACACAAACTCTCACACACACACATACAGCAGACACACACACTCTCACACACTCTCTCTCACACACACACTGTCACACACACACCCGCGCGCACA
Organism: Erpetoichthys calabaricus; assembly: GCF_900747795.2. Lineage (NCBI taxonomy): Eukaryota > Metazoa > Chordata > Cladistia > Polypteriformes > Polypteridae > Erpetoichthys > Erpetoichthys calabaricus. The sequence goes on along the minus strand of NC_041408.2, from coordinate 3,330,685 downwards.
CACACACACGTGCAGACACACACACTCTCGCACACTCTCTCACACACACACACAATCTCACACATACACACACATGCAGACACACACACACACACTCACTCATGCAGACACACACACACACACTGTCACACACACACACACTCTCACAGACACTCTCACACACTCTCACACACACACTGTCTCTCACACACTCTCTCACACACACACACCCGCGCGCACACACACACGTGCAGACACACACACTCTCGCACACTCTCTCACACACACACACAATCTCACACATACACACACATGCAGACACACACACACACACACACACTCACTCATGCAGACACACACACACACACACACACACTGTCACACACACACACACTCTCACACACTCTCACACACACACTGTCTCTCACACACTCTCACACACACACGCACTTGGTTGATTTCCTCCCAGCTGGCATGTTCTTATTTCTGATGGTTTCGCTTTCTCCCAGTCGATGATTTGCCTCAGTTCTTCCCGTAATGGACGTTCAGCTCCTGAATCCCCACCGTGACTTGATGATGCGCCCCATGCGGAGAGTTTAAAAGTTTAAAAGCATGAAAAGTTGGAGGCAGCTCCTTCACAATTACTCACCCTCTTAATCAACAGTAGCAGGCAGCGGCCCCCCTCAGTCCCGATGTCCACCATTACAGTCGTTCACAGAAGGCTTCACAAATAATTGCGGTCCTTATGAAATGTATGCACACCCCTCCAATCAGTGCTGCCTTCCTGACGCTTTTGAGGAGGATCGAGGGCTTCATCATGGAGGGCTCTCTGGCCGCCGGAGGCCCTCCAGACATCTCGGCCGTTTAGCGCAGCTCCTTAGTCAGACGAAGCAGGCTGAGTCCACTGGGGGGCAGCACTTCCAAATCAGATCAGGGACCCTGGGCCTGAGACCCCCCCGAGGGTATTTAAGAGCCTGGGAGGGCGCGCTATATGTGGATTAGAGGAGCTGAAGAAGATGGAAGGCAGAATGCTGGGCACTCCAGGGCACATCCTAAGGGGTTTAAAGTTTTTTGTCCTCCACTCTTTTCATTTACCCTGGCAAACTGAAATTGTGCTACTTTTATGACTTGATTCGTACCAGGATGCCACCCTACTGCAAACTCACGAATGATTCCTGTGTCTTTCAAGGAGTGAATCCGTTTTGCCAAAGCAGTGCGACTTCAGCCAGAAGAGGGCAGGCGTTGTTGGTCAGCTTGATGGTTTGACTCTCAGCTGGGTTCATGGTGGGTCAAGCAGCAGCATCTCCCCTCAAGCATGGAAGCGAACCCCACTGGACTCCCCTGGGGTGACTTGGAGGGCGGATTGCCTCACACGTGGGCCCCAAATTCCCAAAGACTTGTGAAAACTAAGGGTGGAGGCTGTCAAAGTAGGACGTTTGGAATGGTGGTAACCGGCGAGCTCATATGGGTGTGATGGCTGGGTGGCCACCAACCTTTGGCTGCAGAGTGGATTTACAGGTGTAAGAGATGGCGGGCCGGGGTGCCGCTGCGATGGAAGGCAGCTCTTCAAGGACACTGCCTCCCCCAAAACGCTAGATAGCAGCTCCCCTGGACTGCAGCCATGCCCCGGATTCCCGCAAGGCACTATGGGACATGAAGTTTAATACCACAGCCCTGCTGGGTACCGTGGGCGCCACCAGGGGACGCTGCGTGAGGATTGGAGGAGTGACATCTCATCCACAGTCCAGAAGGACTCCCAAGTCAGGAGGACGGAAGCTCCGAAGTTCTTTGAGGCTGAAGAGAACTCAAGTCCTCCATCTGACCCGGAAGTGCTGGCAAGTCATGTGGGAGGAAGAACAGAAGCAGTTCCGGGTCAAGGGCTATATTAAGGACAACTGAAGACCCAGCAAACGAGCTGGAATCGGGAGGTAAAGGACAGAGCTTACTGGGAGGTGTGGAGGAGAGAACTGGAATTATTTTAGGGAATTGTGCTTAATTATTTGCCTGTTAACTGTGGCTGTGGTGCATGAGGGCACTGTTACCGGAAGAAAGGGATTAAAATATCTTCTTGTTGCTTTTACCCTGTTGTGCCCTGCATGTCTGTCTGTTGGGTTTAATGGGGCAACAATGCCACCTACCGTCCTCACAGTACAACACGTTAGGCTGCTCCTATGGTCTCCCATCCATCCTTGAACTTCAGTCTCACCTTGTAGACACATTGCATGGAGTTCGAGCTAACATGGCTGCGATGAGAAGCACCCAGGGTGGTGGGCTGGGGGTCCCGTCTCGTTTTAATGTATTTGGTCAGACGAGAGCTGACGGATATCCATTAGTGATGACATTGCTGTGGTGTCAGCGGTGGGATTTTGTTTTGATTGCTCTGCCATTCTTGGTTCGTTTTAAAGGTGCTATTTGTTAAATAAATGGTGTCATTAAGTCTGCTTTAATCTGCCATCCTCTGTACAGCTGCCGCTGCCAAGCAGATGGTGAATTTCATTTGTGCAGCGGATTTTATTTTTGGGAGGCAAATTCATTTTTAATGCATAATTTATTTGTTACTTAATTTCCCACCAAAATGCAGATGTCCTACCCTTCATTCAAGGTGAGGATGTGCCGATGAAGACCACTGAGCTCCTCTGGGTCAACCTGCACAGCAGTGGCGCCGGGTTTGAGCTTCAAGAGCCTCCTGTGTCTCCAGCGGGCGCAGATAGAGACCAAAGGCGCTATATAAATGAAATGTGTTATTAGTATTATTATGAAAGTCAGGCTGATTGGCACACGTCAGGGGTCCCAGTGAGGGGGTATGTGCCCCCCAACAAGGATTGGCTCCTGTCTTGTGTCCAGCTGCTGGGACAGGCCCTAACTCCTCATGATATTTGAAAAAGTGAGTTCATAAATTGGTTGGATGGATGAATTGATAACATAATAAAATACAATATAATACAATTCACTGTACATCAGAAAAATACCTAAAATTCTCAAACTCACTTAATTCTGGGTCATGGAGAGCTGAAGCCTACCCCAAAAGAAAGAGGTGGCAGGCTGGAACAAACCTGGGTGAGGGTCCATTAAAGCCAGCAGTTCACCAAACCAGCATGTCATTTGGGGGCACAGGGAGAAAATAATAATAATAAATAAAACCTGGAGGAAAGGCCATGCAGACAAAGACCAGGAGTGGGATTTGAACCCAGGACTGCTTTATGGATTCTTTTTCACATCCACTTAATCCAGTGCAGGATTGTACATTCATCCAAAAGCTTTAGGTGCAAGGCCGGAGCCATCCTACCATAGCACAGTATAGTACAGTATAGTATAGCATATCATAGCACAGTATAGTATAGCATAGCACAGTAAAATATAGTATAGTATAGTATAGCATAACATAACACAGTATAGCATATCATAGCACAGTATAGTATAGTATAGCATAGCATAGCACAGTAAAATATAGTAAAATATAGCATAGCATAACACAGTATAGCATAGCATAGCACAGTACAGTATAGTATAGTATAGCATAGCATAGCACAGTAAAATATAGTAAAATATAGCATAGCATAACACAGTATAGCATAGCATAGCACAGTACAGTATAGTATTGTATAGCATAGCATAGCACAGTAAAATATAGTATAGTATAGTATAGTATAGCATAGCACAGTAAAATATAGTATAGTATAGCATAGCATAGCATAACACAGTATAGTACAGTATAGTATAGCATAGCGTAGCACAATAAAATATAGTATAGTATAGTATAGCATGGGCGGCACGGTGGTGCAGCGGGTAGCGCTGCTGCCTCGCAGTTGGGAGATCTGGGGACCTGGGTTCACTTCCCGGGTCCTCCCTGCGTGGAGTTTGCATGTTCTCCCCGTGTCTGCGTGGGTTTCCTCCGGGCGCTCCCGTTTCCTCCCACAGTCCAAAGACATGCAGGTTAGGTGGATTGGCGATTCTAAATTGGCCCTAGTGTGTGCTTGGTATGTGGGTGTGTGTGTTTGTGTGTGTCCTGCGGTGGGTTGGCACCCTGCCCGGGATTGGTTCCTGCCTTGTGCCCTGTGTTGGCTGGGATTGGCTCCAGCAGACCCCCGTGACCCTGTGTTCGGATTCAGCGGGTTGGAAAATGAATGGATGGATAGTATAGCATAGCACAACACAGTATAGCATAGCATAGCACAGTACAGTATAGTATTGTATAGCATAGCATTGCATAGTGTAGCACAGTAAAATATAGTATAGCATAGTATGGCATAGCATAGCACAGTATAGTACAGTATAGCATAGCATAACACAGTATAGTACAGTATAGTATAGCATATCATAGCACAGTATATTATAGCATAGCGTAGCACAGTAAAATATAGTATAGTATAGCATAGCAGCACACAGTATAGTGTAGTATAGCATAGCATAGCATAGCACAGTATAGTATAGTATAGTATAGTATAGTATAGTATAGTATAGTATAGTATAAAGTTGTGGGGATCCAAATAGCACAGAACAGAATTGAGTATTGTTGCATAATATAGTATTGTGCAGTATAGTTTGACAAAGTATTGTAGAGCAAAGCACAGTATGGCAGTGCAGTACACTATAGTCTTCTGTAATGTAGTATGAAACAGTGCAGAATAAAATAATGTAGGATGGAATAGTGTAGTGTTGTATTTAGTATAGTATAGTACACTGCAGTGTTGCAGATAGTATATTATGGTGTTGCTGACTATGGTAAATAGCATAGTAGTGAATAGTATTGTATAGTGAAGTGTTGCATACAGTATAGTATAGTTTAACATTGAATAGTATAGCACAGCAAAGTGTCATAGAGTATAGTGCAACACTGCATATAGTATAGTGTAATATAGTATACTACGGTATTGTTTAGTATGTTGAAGTATGGTATAAAATAGAGTAGGGTAACTTAGTATGGTTTAGTACAGAATGGTGCAGGGTTTAGTAGGTAGAAGGGGGCACTGAGGCCTGCTAGTGTGGCCAGTGTTTCAGGTTCTGCCCTCAGTCCTGATTTCTTGACTACTCCTAATTTTAATTTCCATCTCCTGGTCAATACGATCCCATTGTCTCAGTGTCTGAGGAGTCAGTGTCCACTTTGGTCTCCATACTTTCATATAAATGGGAGACAACAATGCATTAAAAATCCAATTCTTCTCTTTGTTAAGCCTGCCTCAGTCCACTGTGGCGTGAAGGTCCCTGAAGGTTTTGCCCAACAGCATTAAGGCAGGGGTGCAACTAGAAAGGCCAATTCTCCTTATAATGACCCCGCTTATGCAGTTTTTGGGGGTCCCAGTAGTTCTTGATCCCAAGCTCAAACCACAAACCCCAGGCGTCTCCTCAACCCCAGTTGCTGCCTCTAATGCCTCCGCTGCACCTTCTCAATAATTGCTTTGCAAGGTGACTCACTGCCATCTTGTAATAATGCTGACGCTCTGCTGACATCGACATTTTCCGTGGCTCCAAATAACGGACGACCGTCTGCTTGTTTGGACATTATGGCTGTTGTTGCTATTTACTACGGGCCATTTATTTAGGGGGCTTTCTTTATTACATTAACTTGGACTGCAGGTGTCCTCATTTGCATAGCCAATTCATATTTCTTCACCTCTGCGTTACAGATTGGCACCATAACGATGTGGAACTGCATTTGAGCCTCATCAGCACATCCTCGTGGGGTTTAATTCAAGCACGTTAGCCTCTGCGTGACAGGATAAGCGCGATGGTGACACATGTTAAATAATGCTCCCCCAGCCGGCGAGTGACATGACCCTGTCAGATTTTCAGCTTTCCTGTTTAGAAGGTCTGGAGGCTGCAGTGAAGTTCGATCACCAAACATAACGTCACGTGGTCAGTGTAGTTAGTAAGCTTCACTCTCGTTTAACTTGCTTATTAAACACCATTCCTTTCATGGAGAATTATACTTACTTACTTACTCATACATGGGGCAAAGGGCACCAAGAAGGTATCTCTGACCTAGGCCACTCCGACCAATTGTCCCCACCTGTGGCTCATCCTCTTGGGATCTACTTCCAGGCCCTGCCTCCAGGTGTCTCTTGGTTGGTCTCTTTTCCGTCTTTTCTGGAGATTCCATGTGAGGCTTGAGACTGACTTGTGGAGGGTGCGGCCCACCCACCTCCACCGTCTCTGGACAGTCTTGTCTACTACTGGCTCTTGTCATGTTTGCTACCACAGGTCTGGGTCGCTGATGGTAACAAACCACAGAGATGTTAATAAATGTCCAGACCTTTTTGGAGGTGGTTGTGCTGGTCCTCCACGTTTCTGCTCCATAGAGTAGGATTGACTTTATATTGGAATTGAAGTGTCTGATCTTGGTGGTGATGGACAGCTCCCTGGATCCCCAGACATTCTTCATTTGGAGCTGAGCTGCCCTACCCTTGCTGACCCTGGCTCTAACATTGGCATACATCACACCCAGCTGGTCAATGGGGCTGCTGAGGTAGGTGAAGCTTTCTGCTTCCTCTAAAGCTTTGCCTTCTGACGTGATGGGGGTTTTACTGACAGAGTTGACTTTGAGGACCTTCTTCTTCCCTCTATGAATGTTGGGTGTGGGAAAGAAAGCCAAGGTCATCCAGCTGTGTCCGAGGTGTTCACTGGGTCCTGCATGCGTCTGTGCTGTGGATGTCTTCATAACCCAGTCTGTTGCCAGCAGGAACAGGAAAGGTGACAGCAGACAGCCCTGCCTCACTCCTTTCTGCACTTGCAAGGCATTGGTGAGATGTCCACCATGGTTTATATCAGGGGTCCTCAACCTTTCTGGTATGGCAACTTAGTTTTCCCCATGTAAACATCTTCATGACCTACAGGGGGGTTTGTGATCCTCAGAGGTAGGGGTGACGGTCATCTCCTTTGGTTATTTGAGTGTGATCATCATTGTGTACCCCTCTTTGGTGAATTGACCATGATAGTCATAGTGAGTTCCCATCATGGTGAACTGAGCGTGATCGTCAGAGCAGGGGGGGAATAAGTGTGATTATCGGAGCGGCGACCCACTCACGACCCACTGCAGACCACTACCATTAACAATAGTAGCAACTCGCAGCCCACTAGCGGCAGCCACAGCGGTTGAGAAACAGTAATCATATAATAGATGCTTTGAATTATTTTTATTTATTATCTATTGTAGAAGATCAGCCCGGAAGCAGACAGACATGGGCTCAAAACGTCCAAAAAAACAAGTTTTATTCTTACAAATGTCCCGCACACAACACATTGCTCCAATCGACACAATACTCTGTCCTTTCTTCAGCCACCTCCACTCCTTGCAACCTTGTCCTCCTCCACCCGACTCTGGCTCCTGAATGGGGTGAGGCGGCCTCCTTTATAATGCACCCGGAAGTGCTCCAGGTGTCTCTTGATTAACCTCCGGCAACACTTCCGGGTGTGGAGGAAGTGCTGCATAGGAACCCCGCTCCTCTTCTGGCAGCACTTCTGAGCTCCAAATCTGTGGCCCCAATGTAAACCCAGGGGGAGGTACTCTTGGTAGTATGCCCATTCCCCCGATCTTCTCTTATAAAGGGCGTCCCATCTGGGCAGGATGCCCGGTCATCCATCACATTATATATTTATATATCGTATAATGCAAAGTTGACTGACTGACTGACAGACTCACCAGCTCATTGACAAAAAGGCTTTTACAGTTTAGTTAAATTTAGATAGATAGCATAGTTGGCAGGATTCAATAGATAGATAGATAGTGTAGCAGTAGAGGCTTTTGTCCACCTCTTGAACCCTCAGGTACCACTCTAGACACCAGGTAAAAGTATAACTAATATTTATTTTTCTATTATACTGTGCACCAAGCACCCTCCACTCCACACTCATAAACAATAAACTCTTCTCTCACTACAAACCAATCCTCCTCGCCCAGACACTTTGCCATCCTACCTCCCAGCTCAGCTCAATGTCTGGGCTTTCCCACAGTCCTTTTATACACCCTGACCCGGAGGTGTTCCTGCCCAATCAGTCCACAGTTCCTTTTCCCTTCCGGGTCAGGGAAAACAGTCCTGTTCTTCAACCCGGGAGCACGTCATTTCTTCCTGTCACGTGACCGTGACGTACTCCCGGGTTATAGGGCGCATAAGAGTCCCCGAGCCCCCCTACAGCGACTCCCTGTGGCCCCCAAGGTATCCAGCAGGGCTGTGTATAAAAACTACATAGTCCATGAGGCCCTGCTGGAACTCGGGGCACGTCCACGCTGCTGGGAGAGCTCCTCCTAGTGGCCTGGGGGTGAAGGCCGGAGTAAAAGGCCGGCAATCCTCCACAATAGATAGATAGATAGATAGATAGATAGATAGATAGATAGATAGATAGATAGATAGATAGCGTAGTTGGCAGGATTTGATAGATAGATAGATAGATAGATAGATAGATAGATAGATAGATAGATAGATAGATAGATAGATAGATAGATAGATAGATAGACTTTAATTTAGTATAGTAGGCAGGATAAAAACATAGATAGATAGATAGATAGATAGATAGATAGATAGATAGATAGATAGATAGATAGATAGATAGATAGATAGCGTAGTTGGCAGGATTTGATAGATAGATAGATAGATAGATAGATAGATAGATAGATAGATAGATAGATAGATAGATAGATAGATAGATAGTGCAGTTGGCAGGATTAGATAGATAGCGTAGTTGGCAGGATTCGATAGATAGATAGATAGATAGATAGATAGATAGATAGATAGATAGATAGATAGATAATACAATAATACAGTTAATACAGTTAATAATACAGTTAATACAAAATGCGGCTGCAAGAATTATTACAAGAAGAAGAAAATACGAACACATAACTCCAGTTCTTAAATCCTTACACTGGCTCCCGGTTAAGTTTAGGGCAGACTTCAAAATCCTCCTTTTAACATATAAAGCATTAAATGGCCGAGGTCCAGCTTACTTGTCTGAACTTATCATGAATTACAAACCAGAGCGCACATTAAGATCTCAAGATGCCGGTCTGCTTATGGTTCCAAGGATTACTAAAATAACAGTGGGAGGTCGAGCTTTTAGTTACAGGGCCCCTAAACTGTGGAATGGTCTGCCTGCTACTATGAGAGATGCCCCTTCGGTCTCAGGTTTTAAATCCCGGCTGAAGACTCACTACTTCAGTTTAGCACACCCTGACTAGAGCTGCTGATTAGCTGTACAGACTGCATCTCTGTTGTCAGTCATTAGCACTAAAACATAAGTAACATGATCGTTAGAATTGGATACTAACCCTCATCTATTCTGTGTGATAAGCTGCCCGGACACAGACAGACGGACACCATATTCAAGTCCACCACACGTTTATTGTACATCATATACACAGTTCAATAAGTGCACAAACCCAGTGCCAAAGCACCAATCTCCCCAAAAGTCCAGGCTCTCACTCAGTCTCAACTACTCGTCAGGCCGCCTCCTCTCCTGCCTCGCAACCTTGTCCACTCCTCACCCGACTCCAGTCCTTCTCTGCAGGGAGGCGGCCCCTTTTATAAGTGCCCGGATGGGCTCTAGGTGATCCCCGACACTCCCTAGACACTCCCTTGTGTGGCGGAAGTGCTGGCTGTGTTCCCGGAAGCCCTCCGGGTGTTCACAAACTTCTTCCCCCCAGTACTTCCTGGTGTGGCGGAAGTGTTGGGGTTCTGGGTCCTTCAGGCATGGGGGCGCCCCCTGGCGGAGACCACGGGCCCCTACAGGGTTGGGCTTCCAAGCCCTGCACCCGTGGCCCTCAAAGGAACCAGGGCGGCCGCCCCCTCGTGGTCCGGAGGAGGAATGAGCCCTCCTCCTGTCCTCCTGGGCGTCCCGGCTGGGCACCACCCCCAGCCGCGTGCCACATCTGTTTCTCTTCTCGGTACTCAAATGTGGCACTTGGTGCCACGGCCCACCTGCCAAGTTGTTTTGCCTGCCTAAGGTAAAGTCATCCCTGATGGAGGATCGCAGGAATCATGGGGTAGAGGGGTCCTTTCATCGGATTGGCTGGCCCAACACTGTTTCAGCCATGGAAGGGCCAAATGGGGGAGGCAGCTTGATGGATGAAGTCTCCAGGACTCTAAAATTATCCAAATCTTATTATGTGATATCATCTACTGTTAAATTCTGCTCCGTACTTCTAAATATTTTTATTTTTTTATTTTTTATTGAGGATTTGTTCTGTTATGTGTATTGTATTGTATTGACCCCCTTCTTTTGACACCCACTGCACGCCCAACCTACCTGGAAAGGGGTCTCTCTTTGAACTGCCTTTCCCAAGGTTTCTTCCATTTTTCCCTACTAGGTTTTTTTGGGAGTTTTTCCTTGTCTTCTTAGAGAGTCAAGGCTGGGGGGCTGTCAAGAGGCAGGGCCTGTTAAAGCCCATTGCGGCACTTCCTGTGTGATTTTGGGCTATACAAAAATAAACTGTATTGTATTGTATTGTATAGTGCAGTTGGCAAGATTAGATAGATAGCGTAGTTGGCAGGTTTCAATAGATAGATAGATAGCGTAGTTGGCAGGATTAGAAAGTGTAGTTGGCAGGATTTGATAGATAGATAGATAGATAGATAGATAGATAGATAGATAGATAGATAGATAGATAGATAGATAGATAGATAGATAGATAGATAGATAGATAGATAGATAGATGAACTTTATTTATCCCCAGGTGCAATCAGACAAGATGGTACAAGTAAGGCAGTAGATATCTGCTGTGAAAGAACATTTTGATATATCACTATTTAGGGGTAAACATGATGGAGAAACTAAACACCCCAAAACCTCAAAAATGCTTTGACTGATTTGATTAAAATTTTGTGACGTTATAAAATTAACCCGCCTGTTTTTCCTTTATTTGTCGATATTTCTTCATATTTTGCTAATGTACGTCCTTGAGTGGGCTTTATGCTAATAAAGGACAGAGCAGAAGCAGTTGGTGAGCCAAGTGAACAGCACCACTAACCAATCGAGTGGACTGACGATTGAAGAGAAGTCGCTGTCTTGGACAGGAAAAAACAGTCAGGATCACATTCTCAACTTATTTGCTAAATATCATGCAATTTGTGTTCCAGTACAGGGAGTATCATGTAGTATTTGGGTTCTCTGGATGTGCAGCCATTTCTTTTTTATTGTGTCTCGTGGTTGTAACCCTAGGAGGCAGGACCACACTGACGTCACTGCTGCTGCCTTCAGATTGAGGTGAGAAGGTTGGATTCAGCACTGGTTTATTCACATCCAACAGCAAAAACAAAACAACAGATGGATAGTTAACGGTATCTAATCACAAAATACAGCTGGAGACCCCCGTATTAAATCAGGGATACCCAATTTGGGAGCCCAGTTCTCTTTAAGGTTAATTGGTAAATCCAAGCCAGCTGAGAGTGAGGGTCCCGTCCACAGTTGGTCCCCGCTTTGCGCCCGATCCTGCCAGGTAAGCCTGGAAATGAAATAAGTATGATGTAGAAATATTATTTTATAGTTCTGTTTGGTGCAAAATATATCAGGAACATTAAAATGAATTAAAGATGGTTTGGTGTGGCTTTCTTGTAATCATTTTTTTCAGACATTAACAAAAGGGAAAGGCAGTTTGTTAAAATAATTTGTTACATCAGCGAGCAGGGAATTGGAGTTTTAAATTTTATGCTCGGGCGCCCGCACAGCTGACTCATGCATTTAATCTTCGGGAGCTGCTCATGCGTGTTTCTCATTTTATGAAGCACAAAGTATTTGCCTTGAATATTTTTCCTGATGAATCTCTGGGCAGATGCACATTCATTCAGCTAACTCCATATTTTGTGTTTTCCGCGAAACAACACGCAGAGCTTTTAAACCTTTAACAGCAACGTTTTATTTACGTAGCAGATTCTCTCAATGCGCACCAGAAAGGTTACAGAAAAGAACGTGAAAGACCGGCAGGCATCGGCACAGCAGCTACGCGCCGGCCGTGGAGTGCTGGTATCGCTCATCATGGACAGCCACGCTCAGTTTATCAGGTGATTCCACTGCACGGGTCCAAATGTCCCACCCAAATCGTGAAGCGGCAGGTGCACCCCAGGCACTGATCTCTCCTGGAACTGACTGATAGCTTCAAAGCTGCAGTTAAATTTCTGTTACTTAGAAAAACGAATTTGGACCCTTCGGGTTGTGCTGATTATCACCTTGTCTCTCATCTTCCCTTCCTTTATTAAATTTGCAAAAAATGCACTGCAAATTAATTACAACATCATCTGTCAACTAAGGATTGTGAAGGCTAGGGGGTGCCACAGATCCCCCAGCCCGAACACACAAACACAGTTCGGGGTTCAAATAAAGGGGGGTTTTATTACCAAATACCTTTCATCCACAACTAACAGCGTGTCTTCTTCCATCTCTCTACCTCTCACTGCTACTCCGCCAGTCGAGTGTTGCCCGTCTCCGCTCCCAGCTCCAACTTGCTTGGACAAGGCAGTGCAGTCCTTTTCATTAAGGACCCGGGAGCAGTTCCGGTGCCAGGGCGCTGGTCCGCGTGAAGAGGATTTCAGCCCCTGGGACACCTTCAGCCCACAAAAAGTGCATCACCACTCGCTACTCTTCTACAGAAGATCGATGGCCACACGTCACATTACTGGTATGGCTGACTCTCCTGTCCCATGCCATGCCATTGTGTAGAATATGATTTGGCAAAAACTGGAAATTTAGGAATATTCATTTGCGTTACTGCGTTCAGTGTTGAGTGTCTTCTAAGCCTGTCCTTTGGCGGTTGTCCTATATGACAAGACTGTTGGTTGACAGCTCTTTATTTTGTGTGATTTTTTTGACGGTGTTACTCAGCTAACATTTTGCCATCTCTGCTGCCTGTAGCCTACTACGGTGTCAAACCATTTTCTTTCGCTCCTGTGCATGAGGTTTACCGGAGGCCATCTTCTTTCTGTGCCAGCTGATTCCACCTCGGCCATCTTCTGCAGCTCTTCCCATGAGGCACCGGTGAACATTTTTTTGTTCTGCATCCCCCCGCCGCCTGCACATTCACACCGCTGGCTATGCCTCGCTATGCCCACCTTGTGTTATGTCAGACTGAGTTTCAGAGCGGACCAGGGGCCTCATGTATAAATGGTGCATACGCACAGAAATGTTGCGTACGAACGTTTCCACGCTCAAATCGCGATGTATAAAACCTAAACTTGGCGTAAAGCCACGCACATTTCCACAGTACCTCATACCCTGGCGTACGCAATTTCTCCACTCGGTTTTGCAGACTGGCGGCACCCAGCGTCAAGGCAGTGCTACTGTTCCTGTGTGGTTATCCTTTCTTTCTTAGACCCACATTCCTGACGCGGCTTTATAAATACACTGAAACTAACTGCATATTGTTTATTAGTGTAATGCATCTGATTGTAATTAACCTGCAGCAATATAATGGTCCAGGGAATAGCCATAGTATTCCAAATACCAGAACTGCTTTAGCGTTGTTACTCTCACTGCATCTTCTTCGTCTTTCAGCTGCTCCCATTACGGGTTGCCACAGTGGATCATCTTTTTCCATATTACTCTCACTACACCACTCGTAGTATTTATATCACTGTATCTGAGTGGGGAATCACAGCAGCAGCTGATCGGAAAGAGAATTATCGGTATACAGTTTCAAGCACACACTACCTCAGTCATGGCAAAATGCGTCAAAGCCTTTCCTGTACGGACCTCGCGTTTCAGAAACAGTTTCATCCCAAATCAAGTGCTCTTTGTAGAACTGTTAGTACTTATAAGTACAATCACCTCACTGTAAACTTGCACTACAGTTATAATATTGCACAACCTGCGCCACTTTATAAAGCGCGTATGATGACGATATCATTTTTAAGATGAAATGCAACAAAATCTGTTGCTTATAGTATACAGATAAAACTTTAACTTCATTTAAATAATCTGTGTTGTTAATAATTAAACATGTGAGGACACGGTGCCGCAGCGCTAGCTAGTTCACGGATAGCTCCTGCCTTGCGCTGTATTCTTGCTCGTGCTGACGCGACACTGGAAGGATAGACGGATAGAATAATTAAACATCTACTATGAAGATATTCCAATGTTCCTTAAAAGTTTTGAAGAATCGGCGTTCTAAGATTACAGATGGCTTCACGTCTATTACAGAGCTGATTGTGTAGCGATTGGGAATTTGGAGAAAGAAAAGTAAGGACAGGAATTGGAGGTTAGTACGTTTGAAAGAGACAGTACTTCTGTAATAAATTATTTCATCGAAGGTCGCACATGGCGCAGCAAGCCTCTTGCGTGAGACATGAACAATCACTGCGCCACCGTGTTCCCATGTTTAATAACATGCTTTCATTCCTATCATCATGAAAAAGATATCACGTATACATCTCAGTATTTTAATTATTCAGAGAGCTGTAATATCATGAATGTAATGGATTCTGTGTCCTGTCGGAGAAAGAGAAAGAACAGAAGCACGTAGTGATTCACACACATAGAGCACATAGAAAATCAAATACAGAACAAAGCATTTAACGTGCTACTTGAGAAACTAGTAAAATAAACGATTTTAAGATGAAGTTTATGATGTTCTACTTTAATGACAAAATAAACTACGTGATTAAAGTGGAAATTTCGAGATTAAAGTTGACATTTCGTGCTTTTTTCCCCACTGTGTGCCTATTTTTTTCTCTATACCCTAATAAGCTTTCATATGACAATCAGACGGTGGGCTACAACTTGCCTTTTCACGCCGACTTTGATATGTGACAACTTCTTTTTTATTTCGGGCACTGTGCAACTTTGTGAACGTGATCTTTCGAGTTTCTCCGACACTATGTCACTCAATAAACTTCCTTTTGTTGTTTATACCACTGTTTAAACCAACAAAACAGTACGTTTTTTCCTTTGCCTCCACTTGGTATTCACTGAAATTTTTATATTTCCCCCCGTGCTTTTCCCATTGTCTTTTCACAGAAGGCTATTTATATTGATTTGCATATTCAAAAAGGTGTAATTGTGGGAGGAGTTGGGGCGGGACAGAAGGCGCGTGCACGTGCGTTTCTTTTCACGCTGATCGGGATTTATGTAACGGAAGAACATGGAAATGTGCGTACGCACAGATTCCTGCATCTGGATTTTTCTGTGCATACGCACATTCCCGCTTTTGTGCTTACACCATGTTATAGTGTGAGTTCTACGCACGGCGTTATACATGAGGCCCCAGGAGAGTAAACTGAAAAAAGGGTCAAAAGTGGCAGATCAGAAACACAGCAAGAATCGCCGAGACACAAAAATCATGGCGGAAAATTCAGAGCCTGCAAAAGCCCAATTTTTCCCATGGACACGGATCAAAAAATAAGTCAGAACCAAGAAAAACGATAAGATTGAGAAACTTTATTGAAAGAGCGGTTTGAATCTACAGAATGGATAAGGAAGCATATTATTGGATGGCATGTTGCATTTGAGCCCTCGGAAGACAGACATGTGACACTGTCCTCGTGACAGGAACCAAACATGGTGGCAATCATGAAAAAATCGGAAGTGGTCTCCCCTCGACTCTCTCGTATACTCAGATATGGGGAAGGATATTTGAGTAGTAAACCGCAAGACAAGGATTATATTTTTATATTATGGACATTAAAGAACCATCAACAACAAATCAAATCAGATTAATAATATACTGAACGATTATTATAAAAGTAAAGTTGAACAAATCGGACTCTGCAGTTGCATGAATATAAAATTTGCCATGATAATTTTATTTCGGCGAACATTTCTGGTAAATTACCACTTCCAGTAAGCAGAGTGGGTCAAAATGTGCATAATGTAATACTTGTACGTAAAATTTTGTTTACCTAAAGCAAAAATGTTCTCAAATATGAATGTATTACCAATTGAACGTCAAATGGAAAATTGCGATCATCTTAAAAACCGGTCGTTTTTCAAAAAAAAATGCAACGGGACACAAATGCTTGGAATGTGGCGCTTTACCATAGTATGATGTGAAATGATCACATTTTGAATGTTTTTGGGGAAACGCTTCAAGTAAAGTACCACTTCCGGTTAGCAGAAATATATGATAAAAATCTATATTTTGTACACAATACGTGTATGCAAGATTTGGTTGACCGAAGTGAAAGCGAACTCAAGTGATTGTGTTCACACACACACACACACACACACACACACACACACACACACACACATAATTTCAAAAAACCGTATTGTTGGACTCAGGGAGGTCTAAAACATCGAGATTCCTCAAATCTGAACATCAAATTTTTGGACGATTCCAATACTTTCCCTCTACTTCGTATATAAGCAAGTCAGGGAAGTCTAAAACGCTGGCTGGGGGTGTATTTAAAAAATAGACACAGAAATGAAAACCTTAACGCCATCTGCCCCCACTTTCCCCAGCTTTGTGAGCTGATGCCTGAAAATTCGCAGAATGCGTTTGTCATTAACAGAAAGAGAAGGTGGGGTTTGTTGTGTCTTTCGTTCGTTAATAAATAACGGTCTTGGTGGTGCTTTTCATAGCTACATACCCCTCATTACAAATGGTTGGGCCAAAGTTGGAATTGCACCAGAAGAGGATAGCGTCCCCCCTGAATTTCACTTTGCCCTCCGAAGAGCCGGCCTGCAACGTAAAAGAATGTGCGCCTCTGTCTCCATTAATTCAATCTAATTGAAGTCTTCGGCGATGTCGTGCATCGCTGTGATAAGTCACTCGCTCATTTGGCAGCGCGCTGCACTTCCTTGCCTGAGCAGCTTTGATCCATTTGTGCATTAATAAATATGTTAATTGAGCACGTCTGGCTGAATGTGAATTAGCGGAGCAGCCGCAGCTGTCAGACGAATGCTGTTGTTATTTTCACTCGCCGTGGACGGCACGGAATGCGGGTCATCTGCGGTGCAGGAGTCGCGTTAATAAAAAATAGATGTGATAAAAGCGTAGCGAGCTCCGAGGCCACTGGGAAAAAAGAGAGGTTTTAACACGTGCTTTAATCTTTAAAGAGAAAGGGGCGAAATCCTTAATCTGTGTGATCAGTGAAAAATTTACATAAAAGGCCATAGGGCTGAACAACGCGCACGTGCTGGCGAGCTATAAATAGACCGTGGAGTAGTGCCGAGTGTCTGATTTCGTGCCTGACTGAACTTGTAAAAGTTCTGCCTTTTGGGAAGAGAATGTCAAGCCTGAAAGCTCAGGCAGCTCCGAAAATCCAAAACGGAGCTCAGTTTTTAGAAGGGGAACGGGAAGTGTAGGGGATGAATAAGATCCGACAATGGACTAGGCCGGTTGAAGACCCCCACAGGCCCCTGGGTGACTTATGGGCCCTAATGAAGAGTTGATCTTACTTTGAACAATGCAGCACACGGACCCCGGCTTGTTTAAGGAATTTCTCACTCTTGATTTCGATGGGAGACTCGATCACTTCATCGAGTGAATGGGGGACCCCCCTTGGTCATTCCGAGTCGAGGATATTTGATCACTTCCTCGAGTGAGGAGGTCATCTTTTCTGTGCACGAATACTCCATCATTTCATTGAGAGGATGGCCCATCATTTCATTGATCGGGTGGGTCCCCCTTTATTATTTCGGTGTTTAGCTACTCCAGCATTTCTCAACCTTTAAGTATTTGCGACCCGAGTTTTCATAACAGTTTTAATCACGCCCCCCTAACGTTTTTTTGAAACCCTAATAAAGTTTATTCCTATGTTTTTTGCTGCCGATACACTGCTACAAGTTTAAAATTTCCCTACGAATAGCGAAATTATGGCACATATGGCAACATTCGCGCCCCCTTTTTTGTTACTGTGCTACTCCATGGTTTCATAGAGCAGATACTTCGTCATTTCATCAAGCTGGTGGGACTCACCCCCTCTTGATCATTTCTATGTGTGGATACTCTATGATTTCATTGAGAGGCTACGCCACCTTTTTATCAGGTGGGTGGGGCCACCCGTGATCATTTTGGTATTCAGAGTCTCCATCATTTCTTTTAATAGGGGGTCCCCCTTGTTGAGGATAGTTGAGGATACTTGATTATTTCTGTGAACGAGGAGGGAGGTCCCCCTTTATCAATTCTTTGCACCAATGCTTCACCATTTTATGGAGAAGATACCCCATTGTTTCATTGATCAGGAGGGGTTTCCTTTATTATTTTGGTGTTCAACTACTCCATGGTTTCATCGAGCGATTACTCCATCATTTTATCAAGCAGGTGGCATCCCCCTTGATCATTTCTCTATCTGGATACTCCATCATTTCATTGAGCAGATACAACATCATTTTATTGAGCAGGTGGCTTCCCCCTTGATCATGTAGGTGTTCAGATTCTCCATCGTTTCACTGAACAGTGGGGTCCCCCTTGTTCATTCCAAGTCAAGGATACTTGACCATTTTTTCAAGCGATGAGGGAGGTCCCCCTTGATCATTTCTCTATGTGAATACTCCATCATTTCATTTTGAGGGTACATCATCGTTTTACCGAGCAGATGGGTTCCCCCTTGATCATGTAGGTGTTCAGATTCTCCATCGTTTCACTGAACAGTGGGGTCCCCCTTGTTCATTCCAAGTTGAGGATACTTGATCATTTCTTCTAGCAAGGAGGAAGGTCCTCCTTTATCATTTCTGTGGAGAGATACCTCAACATTTGATTGAGAGGATATTCCATCATTTAATCATGTGGGTGAGATCATTTAGGTATTCAGATACTCCATCATTTCATCAAGCTGGGGGAGGGGGGGTCCATCATTCCTAGTCGAGAAGAGGATACTCGATCATTTATTTGAGCAAGCAGGGGGGTTCCCCTTGATCATTTCTGTGCATTGATACTCCACCATTTCATCAAGAGGATACTCCATTGTTTCTTTCAGCAGGGGAGTCCCCACTTTGTCATATCTTCATTTCTTGAAGATTCCTGCAGAAATTCCATGTAGACAAACAGACAATACTCAAACCAGGGGTGGGGGGCACCATCGGATCATGGGAGGTGTGAGGCAGAAGCACTTGCCACCATGGCACAGTGTCCACGACTATCAAAATAATGAAGACCATTATGTTTTATGAAGAGCTACCCAGTAAATGAACGCTTTTTAGGAAAATTCTGCTTCGTTTCCCCTTTTTGTGAAAGTCTACCAAGATTCTAATTCATTTCATGACTATTAAATTGTCTTGCTTATCAATCTAATTTGCCAAAGAAAGCTAAGATCAAAGATATTTTGAGATTTACTTTTTTTTCTGTTCACCGATACAATGATCTGATTAGATTTTCCTTTGTAAATCGGAGCGCTTTAATGAGGTTCATGGTAGGCGGCTATTTTGCTTTGCTTCTCATTAAATGGCAGCTTGATTCCTGGCCTAACTGCAAAAACGGGCAAAAAACTATCAAACTGATGCCAACTGGAAATACGGAGCTAAACGTGTGAGTTCGTTCAAGTGGAGGGGAACTTTTATGATGCCTGTTGTGGCGGGCGGCCGGGATGCCCGTTTTACGAGAGGACCAGCTAAGGGATGGGCTCGGGGCATTATGTCCTCCGGATCGCTAGATGGCAGCCCCCCTTGAGTGCCGCAGTGCTATAGGGCTTCATGGGAGTTAGAGTTTGGTGGCTCGGCCCTGTTAAGTTCTGGGGGTGCCGCCAGGAGGGGCAAGCTCTACTCTATCAGGCTTCCACCTCACCAGGAAGTGCTTTCGGACCACAGGTACGGGCCACTGGAAGTACTCCCAGGTGTAGCATAAAAGGAACCAACTGCCACTGCTCGAGGGGCAAGAGTCGGGAAGGAGAAGACAACGTTTGCTGGAGGAGGAGTGGAGGCGGACCGAGATGGAAGGAAGAGACAAAGTGCTGCCACTTGCTGTGCTTTCTTGTTCAGCTTATTGGACCGTGTATTGGTGGTGGGAAACTCTTTGGGAAGAGTTTCACACAAATAAACCCGTGTGCTGGTTATTGAGCTTGCGTCTGTGTCTGTCTGTGTTGGGTTCTGGGAGTTGGAATGCCCCCTGCAGGCCTCACTGTTGGCACTTTTTCGAAAAGTCATTTTCATAACAGTAAGGGGCGTTGAAGATGGGCTCATGGAAAAACTGTTTTATCTTGAAAAAGTGTCCAGGAAAGGCCTCCGGAGGTTCTATTTTATTGTTGGACAAGTTGATTCTGGACAGGCCTAAATTATTAGCCATGTTTTACATGTGCAACCCGCCATAGTGACTTCTGAAATGCAACTTAAAACTCTGCACAGGGCAGAAGGTGACATCCTTCAACTCCTGCCAGGTTACAGGACACAAACATACCCAACAGGGACTGGATAACTTGCTTGCAAGAAAGGCCAGGAGAGCCAGTGTGTGGTGGAATTATTGATATCCTTCAGCTCCCGGATCACTACCTTGAAAAGAGTTTCATCTGGATGAGCAGAGCTCGCCATTGTCATGACTAGGAGTCATAAAACATGTGAATCTCGAAAGCACTTCCGAAAATCTCCACTAGAGGGGGAAATCCTGTCAAAACCCCCAGATAGGTGTGAAATTGGCTGTGCAGAATCTTTACAAAACAAAAGATTTACCATCACAAAATAACGCTCCGTACATAAGATGAAGCTTTGCAGAGCACACGAGAGTAAAAGACATGGGCAATCCAAAGAGAAGAAGTCCCAATACACTCTCCTGTAATCAGACTCTAAGTTTAATATGTCACTGTGCTCTGTGCAGATATTTTAAATCTGCTTTTCTTTTCTTCTCACATGTACAGCTAACACAAAGCCAGATTTAGTACGAGGGCCCAGCATTTAGAACTGCTAGGGAAAGCATTTTTAAAAGAAGACAAGTTAAGGACAACTGCGAAAAGGACATTGTACTATTTCTGTATGTCAGAGTCAGCATGAAACTGTATCCTCTGTTTGCCTTGTTTGTATTATTGACCTAAGTGGGAGCCTGAACATGGAGAAAGAGTAGAAAGCCTTGGCACATCGCCCGGCACACCTTTGAAGCCGACAGACGGATGGGAGATAACGTCATCTGATCCGGAAAATCCTTCCAACGCAGTGACGAAAATGGCCCCTACTCCTGAAGGTCTTGTCATGGCTTCCTTCATCAGTTTTGCTGTGTAAACCGCCATTAAAGAAAGCTAAGTTATTTCACCTGTGTGATTTCTTACCGCCGTATCACTAAGGGAGGGGTATCACCTTTTTATGTTATATCTATATAGTTTCGGGTTATGTAACACGCCGCAATTACAAAAGAACTCATTCCCAACAAGGGAGCTAGCGCCCCCTGCTGGACACACCTCCAAAGGCAAAGTCAAAAAAAAAAAAACAGAGCAAAAGGGGTCCGGAATCCTAACAAAAATCACAAAGCACAGCAGAACACAAGAAAACTCCAGAAGGCCCTAGCGCATTCGAAATGAACCACAAGGGACTGCGGGAGACCCTCTGGATTTCTTGGG
This sequence comes from Erpetoichthys calabaricus, assembly GCF_900747795.2. Taxonomy (NCBI): domain Eukaryota; kingdom Metazoa; phylum Chordata; class Cladistia; order Polypteriformes; family Polypteridae; genus Erpetoichthys; species Erpetoichthys calabaricus. The sequence continues at coordinate 3,309,311 of NC_041408.2, read as the reverse complement.
GGAGGGCCATTTAGTGATGGTGATTTGGCAGGTGGCCCCACCCACAAAACACATGGGACACAATACTGACTTAAATACAGGTAAATCATGAATGAAAGAAATAGTAACACGGAGAAATAAACCAGAAATGTACAAGAAGGACACCAAACAAGCATCTGAATGAGGAGCCCTGGCTGAGACGTATTAGCTGGGAGCCACCACTGATGCAGCGCGCTGACACTCCCACCTCACGACGACCCACCTCAGGGTCCCAAATTAGGACCCGAAGAGCAAAAGAAAACAAGAGGAGAGCATTCAGACCATCAAGCTGGTTTGTTTAGCACATAGCTAAGGTGTCCCAATGTCCCCTCCAGATACTTTAACGGTGGTCAGGGATTCTGCTTCACCTCCCACAGCTCCATGTGTAAAGAAGGCCTTCCTGTCTTCAGTCCTAAGCGCACTTCGAGATTGTGATTCACCGTTTAGGTCTGGACTTTCTTCATCGATCCCTACGAGAATTTTGAAGACCTGGATGCGGTCCCAACGTTGTCTCCTCTTCTGGAGACTCAGCAAGTTTAGAACATTAGGAGAATCTGGAGGAAAACAGGCCATTGGGCCCCACAGAGTCTCGCCAGTCCTGCCCGTTTGATTCTTCTATAAGAACATCAAGTCGAGTTAACGTTTAATACTGAAATCAGTATGAAGTCGGTAGATGGAGTGGGAGAGTGTGGGGGGCAGGGGGGTCATGAGGTCACTGCAAAAAGGGGTGTGTGGCGCCCCCGATATCTCTGCAGAAGGACGAAGGTCCAAGTCTTTAGAGTCCTGTTTGTGACCTGAGATGAAGACTCGACTCCTTCATGTGTTTGTCTCTTCGGAGAATCCTTGGGTGCTGCTGGTTTGACTTTAATAAAATATTTTATTTATACGAGGCGCCTTTCTAAGTACTCAAGAACACCGAACAAACAATAAATAAAAACAAGAACTTAAAACGTCAGAAAATACATCCATCCATAATCCATCCATCCATTTTCCAACCCGCTGAATCCGAACACAGGGTCACGGGGGTCTGCTGGAGCCAATCCCAGCCAACACAGGGCACAAGGCAGGAACCAGTCCCGGGCAGGGTGCCAACCCACCGCAGGACACACACAAACACACCCACACACCAAGCACACACACTAGGGACAATTTAGAATCGCCAATCCACCTAACCTGCATGTCTTTGGACTGTGGGAGAAAACTGGAGCAGACACGGGGAGAACATGCAAACTCCACACAGGAAGGACCCGGGAAGCGAACCCAGGTCCCCAGGTCTCCCAACTACGAGGCAGCAGTGCTACCACTGCGCCAACGTGCCACCCTCCATCCATAATCCAACCCGCTATATCCTAACTACAGGGTCACGGGGGTCTGATGGAGTCAATCCCAGCCAACATAGGGTGACAGAGTAGAATGATTTTTTTAAAATTAGGAATTAAGTGTGCCCCTACCCTACCCCTGACCTGACCTTAGAGAGTCGGAGGTGCTGGTATGACACACCCAGTGACGTGTCGCTCGGACAGGTTTGATTTTGTCTTCACTCACAGTGGTGGGCTCTGTGTGTATGGGAGCTGACAACCAATGAATGCAATGCGACGAGGAAGTAAGGACCTCAAGAACGGAGGAGAAGCTCATCTGGTGTGTCGTGTTTTACAAAAAGAAAAGGGCTGAGGTCACCCTACCTGCTGACCCTTCGTACAGCTCCGGCTCCATCAGGCAGCACGTTATTGGCTGTCAGAGTAAGGGACGAACACGACGGTGCGGGATGGTCGTCATGCGGTTTTTGAAATTTAACAAGTTTACTAATTCTCAGTGTTATGGTCCGGCGATCAGATCAGCAAGTGTGCCATACCCAGTGACTAGAAGTCATGTAACGTGACAAATCGATTTGAGTCTCTTTAGATAAAAGAATAAATGTAAATTCCTAACTGGCTCCTATCTTGTGTTTCCTGTGATCCTGTAGCCAGAATATCACAGGAACGGATTGATGCCCACACTCCTTAATGACGTCGAGTTAATATCACTAAATGCAGGGCAGTGTGCAGCCGAAGAAATGCGAGAAACTCTGAAATTAAAATGATGAGAGGTAAATGTCATCGTTAATAGAATTAAAACAAGGTCAACTAGAAGCATCCTTCGAGCGTTCTCTTCATTTTCTCATATTACTTGACCCTCGGGATCACTTCCATTATAATCAAGTGCAACGTGCAACGCGCATTAGCAGATTTAATAGAGTTTTATTCTGCAGTCATCACTTCACTGAAGAATGAGAAATGATTTGATGGAAGGAAAAAAAAAAGCATCGCTCGGCAAAACGGAACATCTGGTGGCACACGAAAAAAAAAAACAATGGGTGGGGGGGTCTGGTGCAGCAGAATATTCAAATTACAAAGGAATTCACATTGATGTGACAAACGAAGGGTCCAGTGATGCCGTTTCATTTATTTTGATGAAGCGCCAGGGGAACATTTCAGGTGAGGGGGATGAGGGCACAGGCATTGTGGAGAGCGCCCCCTGGGGATGAACCGAAATTCTGAAAAGCGTCAACTTAAAACAATGATATTGTGACTACAGAAATTGTATTCATCCTTTTCCTTAAAAAATGCTAACCCATTTAATGCCACATTGGCAAGATGGGGTGCCAGTCCTTAGGTGGGCATCTCACAATCACATGGACATTTGCATTTATTTCCTTAGCAGACCCTTTAATCCAAATCAACTTACAAAAGAGGTCAACATAATCAAGTCGACGTGAGTCTGGGGGACTGTTTGGGAGCAAGTGTGACAGGAAAAAGTGACAAAATTGACTATCATAAGTGGCGAGCAAGCAAGTGACAATGCCCAGATTCACACACTTCATTGAGAGAGTCAGCTGAGGGAGCACTTCAGATGGAGGTGGGCAGCTCATTCCACCAGCCAGGAGCCACACATGAAAACTGTCTGGGCTGAGATCTGATATCAAGTGTTCAACGGCACACCTGAGTGGGCGAGAAGAAGGAGAGGACCTCACAGGTGTCTCCATACACAGCGGCCCTTAGTCACCGACTGCTCTGTAGGCGAGCATCAAGAATATGAACTGAATGTGTGCCACTAGAGGGAGCCAACGTAGAGCTCTGAAGAGAGGAGTGACGTGTGCCGACTATCTATCTATCTATCTATCTATCTATCTATCTATCTATCTATCTATCTATCTATCTATCTATCTATCTATCTATCTATCTATCTATCTATCTATCTATCTATCTATCTATCTATCTATCTAAACACCGGTTTAGTGTTTGGAAAGTGGGGCGTGAGCTGGCGGGTGGGCAGGCAGGTAACTTCAACCTTCTAATCTGAAAATTTGTCAGAATGTTAATCTACATGCAAGAGTAGTCAAGGACTCTGCAGAGCATGGCTGTCAGATCTGGAGAGCACATTTCTGCTGACTTGTCACTAGCGAGGTTTGGGGCCATCAGTAGTGACTGCGGAGAACTACAGCCAGTGCAGGCAGGACACACAAAGCAGGGATTACAGCGCCATGATTGGTCTAATTACAGACCTGGGGTATCAAAAAATGGGGATGAGATATAGAAAAGTGATATGAAAACACTGTACACATAAGAGTGAGATAAAAAAATGTAAAAAGTACTAAGTCTGATAGATAGATAGATAGATAGATAGATAGATAGATAGATAGATAGATAGATAGATAGATAGATAGATAGAGAGCATAGTTGGCAGGATTAGATAGATAGATAGATAGATAGATAGAGAGCAGGATTAGATAGATAGATAGATAGATAGATAGATAGATAGATAGATAGATAGATAGATAGATAGATAGCATAGTTGGCAGGATTAGATAGATAGATAGATAGATAGATAGATAGATAGATAGATAGATAGATAGATAGATAGATAGATAGATAGCATAGTTGGCAGGATTAGATAGATAGCATAGTTGGCAGGATAGATAGATAGATAGATAGATAGATAGATAGATAGATAGATAGATAGATAGATAGATAGATAGATAGATAGATAGATAGATAGATAGATAGATAGCATAGTTGGCAGGATAGATAGATAGATAGATAGATAGATAGATAGATAGATAGATAGATAGATAGATAGATAGATAGATAGATAGATAGCATAGTTGGCAGGATTAGATAGATAGATAGATAGATAGATAGATAGATAGATAGATAGATAGATAGATAGATAGATAGATAGATAGATAGATAGATAGATAGATAGATAGATAGATAGCATAGTTGGCAGGATAGATAGATAGATAGATAGATAGATAGATAGATAGATAGATAGATAGATAGATAGATAGATAGATAGATAGATAGACAGGTTCTCCTGGCCATAAATTGGAAGCAGACTCAGAGAACTGATAAATCAGTTATTATTATTATTATTATTATTATTATTATTATTATTATTATTGTTGTTGTTGTTGTTGTTAAATGGATTGAATCTCCATTCAGATTACTTCCTGCCTATCAGGTGGATTGATATCAGAGATACTGCTGCTTTGCAGTAAGGAGACTGTGGAAGATTGTGGGTTCGCTTCCCGGTTCCTCCCTGTGTGGATAGCGCTTTGAATACTGAGAAAAGCGCTATATAAATGTAATGAATTATTATTATTATTATTACTACTAATAATAAATTCCGTGTCTGTTACGATACAGGCCGTTTGTGCCTTGACTCGCCCGCACCAGTCATGACTTCTCCCACCACTATGCCCGCTCGACTCTCTGTCTGTGTCTGGGCATCGGGTGCTTGTTGATTTCGTCTTGAAGGTCAGCGGGCCACTTGTGCCGTCAGTCTCCGAGTGGTGCTGCAGGTGTTAAAGCTGACATCTTCAGATGATGATTCGTCTCCACGTATGCCCAACTTCAGGCCCTGTGGCCCCTGCGGCCCACCGCACTTTACGCCTCCCACCCTCCTGCTCCGTTTCCTTTCTCTCCATCGGCTCGGCTCGGCTCGGCTCATTGCGTGGCTCTTCGGAAGTTCCTGACTCTGCTGAGTTTCTTTCTAATCCTGTTATGGAAGACAAAGAGATTCATGAAACGGACGGAGAAGAAGAAGAAGATCATTTGCAGTGCCCTTTCAGTATCAGTTCATTACCACTAGGGGGCACACACGGCACGCGTTAGCAGCTTGGCTTTGTCGGGCGGTCACACAGCAGGTTTAATGAGACTTTGTCACTGAGGAGCACATAAATATTTTAATAATCACTGCAGACACCATCGAATGCATCAATACAACATCCATGTGCGACAAGATATCTGAAACAAATCAAAAACATTTCAGCATTCGTCGTCACTTGTGCTTTTAGGGGCACAAAGCTTCAAAACGCCCCTCCCACACCAAGCAGTGGAGCGGCGCAGTCACACGTCACAATCTTACGCTCGTTTTGGGGGGGGGGCGGGGCGACACCGAGCTGGCATTTGAACCCGGGGCCGGAGGCGGTCAGATAGCGGAGCTAACACGGCACTTGCCATACTGCCTACAACGAGAGCCAATCAGTGAGAGCGCATGCCCCGTTTGAAACGTCTGCCTTCCTGAACGATCGTCTGTCCGCTTAAAGAAACTACAACTTTAGACGAACGATGAAGTGCATCTTCACAGTCAAGTCTACAGCTGAGCACAGAGGAAAGCCGGTAAAATGCAACACTTCATCGATTTCTTCATAAAGAGAAGGGGCGGCGGCTCTTTCTGGAGATTTAAAAGAAAGCGCCACGTAAAGTCTTGAGTCCCCCTTCACTTTCTGCACATTTTATTATTTTAAATGAAGACCTTTGCCGTTTTTACCCATCAGACATCACATAATGACAAAGTGGCAACACGAGACCAGCAAGATTTATTACAAATTCTAAAAGTGGTATCTCTCGTGCCAGGAAGTATTTAGGCCCCTCATGCAGTGTTTGGTGGGCTTAAAGCATTCTGGGCCAGGCGGTGAGGACGTTGCTTTTAAACCCCCTGATCTCAGTGTGGATCTCCAGATGTTCTTGACAGCTGCCATCATCTATTGGCCAGGCTCCCTTCCTTGACTCTTATGTTTCAATCGATTTTTTTGTTTTTGTCATCTATGTTCGTTTTTTTATTATTGTTCACCGTTTTCCATCATTTCTTTACATATAAACTGTCTATACCAGGGTGCAATGTTGCCGGGGCTCCACAAGAGGGCGACAATGGCAGGTGAACATTCAGACAGGGCCGGTCGGCTCCACTTAACTGCACTTAAAATAACATCAAGTGGAGGTGATGAACAAAGGCAAGCGGCCAGCGTAAATTCATACTTATGATAATATTGTTCTGCTCAGTTATTATTTGTCTTTTCTGTTAATTTGATTCTATTTAGTCATTAAAGCTCCATGTGCTTAGATTTGTTCACTGATGTTCTGTGTAGGTGGCACGGTGGTGCAGTAAGTAGACCAGGGGTTGTGTACCTGTCTGCATGTTCTCCCTGTGTCCCCACAGTCCAACGACATGCAGGTTGGTTGAATTGCTGATCCTAAATTGGGCCAAGTGTGTGTGTGTGTGTAGATGTGTGTGTCTGCCCTGTGATGGATGGGTACCCTGTCCAGGGTTTGTATGTCCTGTGCTAGCTGGGATGGGTTCCAGGAGACCCCCGCGTTCAGGGCTAAGCAGGTTAAGCAATGATTCCTGAAGAGGCGGGGCCACCTGTCCATCACCAGTGAAGGACCACCCCCTGCCCTACAAAGGCTGATGGGAAACGCAGTCCTTGGCCGTTCACTGGCTTGACGGGTCCTCCTTTACTGGTTTGCTACTCAACCCCAACCCCAGGCTTGTAGGTCAGATGGGCATCGACAGAAGTAGAAATCAGCCGGTAGTGCCGTGTGCGCTCTGCCGAATGGCGGTTTGGATATTTCGCCTGTTGATTTTCTTTTTTTAACAGATGGACACCCTTTTGTTTCTAAGAAAGTTTCCATTTCGTCTTCTCTGCACCTTTCTGCACACTTTAACCGTGTTGCGGTCGCCTCATTCACCTTTATTCCGTCCCTCAGTCATACGGACTATCAGATGCCCGTCTAGAGGAGGGAGCCATCGGCCAAACCTCGAGGCGTCCCACCTGCTCCTTTGAAAGCCCACTCTTGATGCATACGGACACAGACCTCGGTCTATTGGACACTTACTAATAATTCTTTACGTTTCTATAGAGCTTTTCTGACCACTCAAAGTGCACTCCACACAGAGAAGACCCCAGGAGTGAACCCACCACCTCCTTACTACAAAGCAGCAGCGCCACCTGTTCACGCGCGAGCAACGTGACACCTGAGAGTGAAGAAGAAATGGCCGAGCTGCGCACACATCTGCTAAACCCTGACTTGGGGGGCTTCTTAGACCCCCTTTTGCTTTGACCTGTATGCACTTTGACGTTTTTCATTGAAGCCAAACGCAGTCCACTGGGAGTCAATGTTCTAAATGATTAATGCGAAAGCACCCCCCCCCACCCCCACCCCGGCCCCCCAGGTCTGCACCCTGTACTCAAAGCAGGTCCATCTCTAATTTCGAAAAGTTTCTTCTTTCTTCTTCATCTTCTTTCTCACTTGCCGTGCAGCGGTGCCATCCAGCCTGCAGTATAAGCACTTTGTTTCAGTCGGTTTAACCATTGAGTGCCCCCCTCGGCCGATGAATGGCGCCATTAAATGGGACACAATGGGGCCCGAGGGCTAAGCCCTTTTGTAAATATTGAAGCAGTCAGCCGGCTGATGTCATCCTGTGAGTCAGAGGCAGCGGCCGCTCCGCACTCATCCCCTCAGCTATTCAACTTCATTAGCAAGTGCCTCCCCTCTTGAAATGTGTCCTCTCATTGTCCCGCTCTCGCCGCCCGGCTACACGGCATCTCTTTGTTCCGTTACAAATAGCCAGAGAGGGGTGACGTCACCCAGTTAGTCACACGTTGTGCTGAGCGGGGCTCTTTGGACGGTCCGACTGGGGTCTCATGTTATTCACCACTCGCCCGTGCTCTGAGATGGTTGCCGACGTGAAGCGTATTCAGCATTCGTATCTCATTCTCCGACCAATGGGCGGTCGAGAGCCCACCCAGCCAGGCAGTCCAAGGCGGGTAAGCAGGACGGTCAGAAGGGTCCAACTCCAGTGGTTTAGGCGCATGTCACAGTTTGCTGTCACTGAACTGTCACTCTGGGTTCAAAGGGCCATTACTGTTACTTGGGGAACACAAATAGGGGGGGATCCAGAAGATGGGCCGATAGCGGTGGGGGCCTAGATTTATTTATTTAGCATATTGAATTTCAATACGAGATCTCAAGTGCATACACTTATAAAAGTTTACAAAGTGCATGCCAGTTAATCCCCTAAAGTTGCACATCCAGGGCGCTCAACCATTTGAAATGGTGGTGAGGGTCTCCATAGTCATATTGAGCCGATGCCCTGGTGCCCCCGGGTCACCCCAGAATCTTCACGTAGCAGTACAAGGTGCTTCACCCTTCAAAGTCGGGATGCCATCGGCATACAGTGGTGTCCATGTGTGCTGCACTTGCCTTCTGTGCAAAGGAAGAGTAACAGGGATGACAGGAAGAAGCCTGGGTGGACGCCCACCCATGGTGGTGAATGGCGGCGAGACTCCAGCGGGGCACCCTGCGCCACTTGTGACGTCCAGGTGTGATGGATGAGCTCATGAGGGACTTTGTCAAGTGCCTTCTCCTGGTCAGGCAACACCATATGAAGTGGTTCACTCTCCTCGGTGGGCCGCTCAGTGAGCAGGGGAGTGGAATGGATGGCGTCGGTCGTTCCACGTCCCTTAACGATGTCAAATCGGTTGGCGGTAATGCGACTTGTCAGGATGGGTTTGAAAATCTTCATTACCTGGCATTGCAGCCAAATGGGGCGACTCCAAGATGAGCGCGATGGAAGAATAAAGCCGACTGAGTCGCAGCTCACACTTTGAGGGCTTTGACATTAGCAGACATCGCCTGCCGCTAATTCAGTGGGAGATGAGGGCCCAAGATGAGACGAAGTGAAAACAAAAGCGGAGTGCAGGGGGCTTACCCGTCATTCCAACAGAAACTGGGGGCGACTCATGGAGTCAGTGGGAGTGAAGAGGTTAAAAAATGGAAAAGAGAGAAATATGATAGGCGCTAAAGGAAGATAGATAGGAAAGGGACTATAAAATATACAGTAATGTGAAAGACACTCTATAATAGGTACATACTGTAGAAACACTCTACACACGTATATAAAGGCACTATATAAGATAGGCAGGTTGATAGATAGAAATGTAGCCATTTAATAGTTATGAAAGGCATTATTAAAGCACCCTCCACTCCACACTACTCTTACACTAATCAATACTCCAAGTACAAATACAATTACCAATCCTCCTCTCCCAGACACTTCGCCACCCTACCTCCCAGCTCAGCTCCGTGTACTGGGCTTTCCCAGAGTCCTTTATACCCCCTGACCCGGAGGTGTTTCTGTTCCATCACCCACAAGTCCTTATTCCTTCTGGGTCAGGGTAAACAGTCCTTATCTTCAACCCGGAAGCATGTCATTTCTTCCTGTCATTGGATTATGACGCACTTCCGGGTTATAGGGCATATATGAGTTCACGGGCCTCCCTACAGCGACTCTCAGTGGTCCCCAAGGTATCCAGCAGGGCTGTGTGTAGAAACTACAAAGTCCATGAGGCCCTGCTGGAATTCGGGGCACGTTCATGCTGTCGGGAGAGGTCCTCCTGGCGGCCTGGGGGTGAGGGCCGGAATATGAAGCTGGCCATCCATCACAATAGATAGATAGATAGATAGATAGATAGATAGATAGATAGATAGATAGATAGATAGATAGATAGATAGATAGATAGATAGCATAGTTGGCAGGATTAGATAGATAGATAGATAGATAGATAGATAGATAGATAGATAGATAGATAGATAGATAGATAGATAGCATAGTTGGCAGGATTAGATAGATAGATAGATAGATAGATAGATAGATAGATAGATAGATAGATAGATAGATAGATAGATAGATAGATAGATAGATAGCATAGTTGGCAGGATTAGATAGATAGATAGATAGATAGATAGATAGATAGATAGATAGATAGATAGATAGATAGATAGCATAGTTGGCAGGATTAGATAGATAGATAGATAGATAGATAGATAGATAGATAGATAGATAGATAGATAGATAGATAGCATAGTTGGCAGGATTAGATAGATAGATAGATAGATAGATAGATAGATAGATAGATAGATAGATAGATAGATAGATAGATAGATAGATAGATAGCGTAGTTGGCAGGATTAGATAGATAGATAGATAGATAGATAGATAGATAGATAGATAGATAGATAGATAGATAGATAGATAGATAGCGTAGTTGGCAGGATAGATAGCGTAGTTGGCAGGATTACACAATAACATTACGATAGATAGATAGATAGATAGATAGATAGATAGATAGATAGATAGATAGATAGATAGATAGCGTAGTTGGCAGGATTAGATAGATAGATAGATAGGATAGATAGATAGATAGATAGATAGATAGATAGATAGATAGATAGATAGATAGCGTAGTTGGCAGGATTAGATAGATAGATAGATAGATAGATAGATAGATAGATAGATAGATAGATAGATAGATAGATATGAAAGGCACTATAATATATATATAATATGAAGAGATAGATCAATATTCATCTCACGCTATAAGAGTCAGACAGTCCAGAGCGCTGCACTACACACACAGACAGATCCATACTTTTACAGACATACAAGGCACTATATAGAATTTAAGACAGATGCAGTAGATGTACAGCTTATAAAATTGATGGATTGCTATGAGAGAAGTTAGATACGAGAGGCTCACTATTTCTCTCAATTGACAGATGAATGTGAAAGGCACTATATAACAGTGCAGCAGGCACAAAAGGGTCCACTAACGACGGTGCTAACATTTGTCCTTGTTCCTCTTTCTGCTCGGTGGCATGATGCCTCATTCTTTACTCTCCATGTTCTTTAATTTTTCAGCACAGCCATTTATTTCCTGCATTTCATGAAGTGCTGAGAGACGTGCGGTGATGTATGAAGTGCCTTTCTAAGCCTGCGACTGACGGAGTTTCGCCTGATTGAATGTTTCAAGTTCAGAATGACTTGCACTGCTATTGGATTTCTATTACTTCAGGACCTGAGATAAAAGAGAGCTGAAGTAGTTTATGACAGCGAGAAATCAAACGGCGGCCATGTTACAGCTGCCAACACAGCACTCTGTCATGATACACCCACAGGCTACACCGAGCAGCACTCCGGCAAAGAGAGAACGATTGCAAGTCACTTGCACACCCACACTCTGAAAAATGTGAAATGAAAGCTGGAGGCCGACGTGCTTTCACATCTGCTTCAAAACACCCTGAAAGCATGGCTGTCCTGTCAGCTGGTGGGGCGTCAAAACACAAAGACCAAGAGACACTTAATGAAGAGCTGCATCAGGCCATCAGTCATCGGGCCACTTTAAGGTGGTATTTTAAAACCAACAAGTTCCTATAAGACCATAGACAGCTGAACGAACCACCGAACCCCACAGCAGGCGTGATGACAAACACCCGGTGCAGCTCAGTGGGTCCAAGAAGCTGTGAGGCGGTGGCATTGACCGACGTGCCACCACTGGTGATCTGCTCCTCCAAGCTCTGCCCTTTCCAGGACAGCATTGGTTTGCCTACCATAAGTCATTTTAAATATTCTTATTTTTCCAATAGGATCAGTGCTTCAGTATCCACGCTTTCCGTATCTGTAAGTTTTTTGAGGAATGTAACCCCTACAGATAAGGAGAATTGACGATAAAATGACCAAACAAAAATAATAATAATTCAAAACAGAAATGGCAAACTGAAGAAAAATATACTTAAGGCATGGAACAAACACAGCAGACTGCAGCATTCAAGATCAGCCCCATATTGGGGGACTACCCCGTACTCCCCGCCAACCCCCACCGGCTTCACTCCCTTATTATAAAGGCTGGCACATCCACCACTGAAGCCCACCGGTCTGCCGTCCACTTCATCCTCTGTATTTCGGCCAGTCCCGGCATATTCTTGTCATGTGAATTTTCTAGATAAGATGAAAATCGAGAATGGTGGCGTGAAAGCCACAGCAGCAGAGCGATCCCCCTTGGCCAAAGTCCCGCACGGACCCCTCGGTGTATAAGGGTATTATTTTCAGCAGTGATACGGCAAGAAGCATAAAATAAGGCAGCGTCCATTAACAAGTGTAATAATAGATAGGAAAGTGAGCAGGTGTGTCCATCCCTGACGCACACCAGTCATTAACGGGGGGCATTACCCCCCCAACGCAGTCCTGCAGGGCCGCTTCATACATCACAAGGGATTAGGAATACACGGACGCGGGGGGCTATTTTGGGCTGCTGGGGGCAACTTATTCCAGGTGCACTTTCAGTGACTTCTCGTTGCCTGAGCTTTACAGGACATTAAAGTGCGTGGGATATTTAGTGCAAGGGTCTGACCGCGCTGGGGTCCTGGGTCCTGTTACAACTGGGCATGGTTGGGTGAACAAATCGGCCGACGCTATTTTTATGTGATGATTACTGATGTGTCCCGGGGCAGGGCAACCTGGGGACGTACAGTGCGAAGCGCTGCAAGTTCTCTCTTGTGAGGAGACACCATTGAGACGTGGCCTCCACAGGAATAACCAACGAGCACAAAGAGGGCGAAGAGAAACAAATTCTGGAAGAAGACGGCTAAGCTGTGTGCCACACGGTGGCCTTCTTTGGTCAGCTTTACCCGTCACTATAAATCAATGAAATCTCAGGTGACTTGAAGGTTTTCCCAGTATAACAAATTTTCAGGTATAACGGGGAGTAGAACAAGAAATGAGAAGGAGATCGTCAAGGGTTTGGGTCCTTCCCGGAGACCCCATTTAGTGAGAGCGAAATCAAAAGGGGATACAAAACACGGGGGGTCCGTCGTGCGTTTGACGACTCTTCACAAGTCTCTTTTTTCCTCTTGTCCTGGAGATTTGTCTTTCTCAGAATGCTGGTTCACCAGTCACCGGCGTCACCATTCTTTAAATCGACCCCTTTGAGGAAAAGGCGGGACCCCCCGGGAGAAACCCAGAAGGGACGTCAGAGTCCGTCTCGGGCCTCATCTTCAAGTCTACGGATGAAAGAAGAAGGAGGAACTGGTGGGTGCAACCCCTCAGGAGTTCGGGACAGAGCCTCATAGATTCTCCCTACGCACACACACACACACACACACACACGCACACACACACGATGCTCAGAACGTAAGGATACCACAAATTACAAATTGAGGTGGGACCTCCCTAAAGAAATTTAAAAAAGTAAAGAAAGACCCCTTTGGCAGTGGCTTCACCCACCGCTGCACTCTCGCCTATCACAAACGTCAGAGAAAATAAGCTACAATATGTACTTCCATCCATCCATCCATCTTCCAACCCGCTATATCCTAGCACATGGTCACGGGGGTCTGCTGGAGCCAATCCCATCCAGCACAGGGCGCAAGGCAGGAACAAATCCCCAGGCAGGGTGCCAGCCCACCGCAGGGCACAAACACACACACCCACACACCCAGCACACACTAGAGATAATTTAGGCTCGCCAATGCTACAATATGTACAACACGTTACATATAAGAGAACGTCAGGCGATATGTGATACGTGATAAATAAGTCCAGGACCGACTAACAATGTGATTGCTGGTTAGTTACTGGTGAATGAGATGATTAAGCAACTGCTAATTCTGAAGCACGCAAGTCCCAAAAATGCCCACTAGAGGGGGATATCACCGTCCAACCCCAGCTAGTAATCAGGGCAAGCACAGGGTCTTTATGTAATAAAAGCATTAAACAGCGAAACTCCGTGGAACACGAAAAGGCAAAAACGAGTTGCACACCAAGGAGAAGAAAGTCCAAAGAAAAGCCGAAGTGCAGAGCACAAAAGTCAGAATTCCAGTAAGTAACAAACCACAAGGAACTCACCAACTCCCAAGCGCATTGGGATGAACCACAAGGTACTGTGGGTTGCCCCGCCTTCATAGGACTGTGGGCAGTCTTCTTGCATTGATGGGCAGGTGGCCCCGCCTCTTGAGGAACCACCTACCCAATAAAGTCAGTTGAAAGCAAAGATGAAATGAGAAAATTCCTACCGCTAACTTAGCTTTAATTTCCCCGGATTCATTTAGGAAAGATGTGACACCACGCTGACAAAGTGAGAAAAGTGACACATGGTATCGTGTGATCAGGGATGGGTTACAGCGACCATAAACAACAAGGCCGTGATCGTGCAAAAAGATCTCAAAGTGGCAAAAACGACACGCAAACTGAAGTTAGGGAGATGTCACCGCCATGATAGAAACAATACATGCAGCGGATTCAGAAAGTGCCGAGACCCCTTTACTGTTTCTGCACACTTTGTCGTGTTTGCAGATTTATTTTAAATGGATACCTTTGCCATTTCTGCTCTCCAGTCCACACTCCATAACCCATAATGACAAAGTGAAGACGTGTTTTCAGGAAGATTTGCAAACGTATTCAAAATCAAAAACATTCCAAGAGGCATTCAGACCCTGTGATGGCCCCCCAAATTGTCCTGTTTGCTTTAGTTCTCCTTGAGATGTTTCCAGAACTTGATTGGAGTCCACCTGTGGCAAACTGAACAGATTGGACGTCGTTTAGAAAGACACACGTGGACCCGTGCATAGAGGGTCCTACCATTCACACTGCATGGTGGGTCAACAGCCAAGGCATGATGCACAAGGAACTTTCTGTGGACTTCCGTGATCAAAGTATGGTGAGTCAGAGATCAGGGATCTGTAAAGCACTGAGTGGTCCCAGGAGCACAGCGGCCTCATGAATTGTGAATTGGAAGAAGTCTGGAACCATCGGGACTCTCTCTGAAGTGAGTAACACAGATGAGACCAAGAACCCAATGGTCACTCCAGCAGAGCTTCGGAAGTCTCTGTTGAGATGGAAGAACCTGTCATAAGGACGACCATCTCAGCAGCACTCCACCAATCAGGTCTTTATGGTAGAGTATGTTTACCACCAGCCGCCCCAACCCCGATGCAGACAGACGTGGGACACAAGTGCAAGCACACACTTTTATTTTTTCTTTCTGCTACCCGTGGGAAACGCCTTCTCCATTTCCCACGTGTATAGCACAGTCGCAAGCACAGCAAACGCAGTTCACCTCAATACCTTTTTCTTCTTTATTCTTTCTCTGTCACCTTTCTCTGTCCACCACTCCAGGCAAGCTTCACCTTCTCCCACCCGTCTTTGGCTCCCAGCAGTGCTCCAGATGCTAGTTGGTCTACTTCTTCCAGCATGTCCAGGTGTGGCGGAAGTGCTACAATTAAGGACTCAGCAGCAGCTGCAGCACCCTCTGGCAGTGCCCACAAAACCCAGCAAGGCCACACCAAACTCCAGCTCCCATGGAGTCCGAGACACCGCTGCAACCCAGGTGGGCCACTTGGCACTCTGGGTCCTTCTGGTGTAGAGGTGTCTCGGCCGGGCAAGGGCCCTGGCCATATGCCTCAAGTGGTCAGACAGATGGCACTCTTCAATAAGGGGCATATGACAGTTTAAAAGACTCTGAGAACGTGAGGAGAAAGAGTCTCTGGTCTGATAAGACAAAACCTGAACTCTCCTGTCAGACCTCCAAGCACTATGTGTGGTGAAGATCATTTGCTGCTCATCACCCGCCTATTACCATCCCTACAGTCAAGTATGGTGGTGGCCGCATCATGCTATGGAGGTGCAGGGGCAGAACTGAGGAAATACTGAGAGGTCCTTGAGGAAGACCCGCTCCAGAGTGCACATCACTTGAGACGTGCTGATTGTTCAGTGGCCTGAAGCACAGCCAGGACATTGCTGGAGTGGCTTGAGGACAAGTCTGTGAATAAACCCCACAGCACATGTGTGGAGGAACCTGAAGATGGCTTCCCATCCAATCTAATGGAGCTCGAGGGGATCGGCCAGGGAGAATGGGATCAGCTGCCCAAATACGGCAGTCCAGAGCTGGCACAGACTTACCAAGAAGAAGGGGCTTCTGCAAAAAGCGCCAAATTAAGGGCCTGACTATTGATGGAATGGGAGATGTCAGCTTTTGATTTTTAATAAATCTGCAAACCTTTCTGGTCACATGTTGTCACTTTGTTATTATGGGCTATTGAGTAGAGATTGATTTATCCGCTTCACATGAAATAAAGTGTGCCTGTGAAGGGGGTCTCAAAACGCTCTTAAAATGTTTCGGAAAGGCACAACTAACAATCCATCCATCCATCTGTCCATTTTCCAACCCGCTGAATCCGAACACAGGGTCACGGGGGGTCTGCTGGAGCCAATACCAGCCAACACAGGGCACAAGGCAGGAACCAATCCCGGGCAGGGTGCCAACCCACCGCAGAACAATCCCAAAAGTGAAATGAAAAGACTTCCCGAGAAGCGGGCGTCACCACCCTTGTGTTCCACCGTGTTCAACTTTCACCATTTGCCGCGGAGATATTTTGGGCTCAGCTCGCTCGGTTTTCCTTTCCGGTCTTTCTCCCGTTTCTGTGTTTGAATACGAGCTCCTGCACTGAAGGTCATCTAAACTTGAAGAAGGCAGCTGCTCTCCATGGCTTACACAGAAGGGTAATTTACGCTGTGGACGGCAGGTGACCGCGGTTCTTAGAAACGGCTCGCGCTTCGGACACGTCACCCGACTGCCGCTGCTTTGTCACAATGCGCTTATTTTATTTTATTTTTTTTTTTACTTTATGGGTTCCTCAGCCTTGCCTTGTGCTCCATGCTCTCTGGACGGGCTCCAGCTCTCGGCCCAATCCTTCAGTGGAAAGAGTGCAGAAAATCGATGGGTGGACTTTTGAAACAGATAACCCTGCAGAAGCGCACGACCAATTAAACTGGACCGGACGGCACATTCATTACGCGCTGACAGCGGACACCTCGCTCCTTAAACGTGGCACTGACTGAGAGTCGAGTCGCTGGCATTTTAAGGGGTCTTTCCTTAATCATAGAGCTGGCAAAGGTAGAATCGACCACAACATCCGCCAAAATGGGACCACCAGGTACAGGGAGGTAACCTGGGAGAGAGCGCAATCCTTTTAAACGCTCTGTAGCCATTTCTTCCCCTTTATTCTTTTAAACCTTTTAATTTTCCTCATGGTTGGCACCCTGCCCGGGATTGGTTCCTGCCTTGTGCTCTGTGTTGGCTGGGATTGGCTCCAGCAGACCCCTGTGACCCTGTGTTTGGACTCGGGTTGGACAATGGATGGATGGGTAATTTTCCTCATCGTCTTGTGGGTGTTTCCCAAAGGGGCGGGGCTTCCTGTCAATCACTGCCCTTGGCCCTCCTACAGTCCCTGGCGGTTCATAGTGAATGCACTCTGGGGTTGGTGAGTTCTTGTGATTTTTTATTTTATTTTATTTTTATTTTTGTGCTTTGTGCTGTTGTGTTTTATTGGATTATTATTTTTTTCTCGAACTTCAGCTTTGTGTTTTGACCTTGCCGGTGCAAGACTTGTTTGATTTGGACTGACTTCATTTTGCCACAGTGTCTCCTCCGGCTGGGGTTCGAAGTCGTGCTTCTTGTCTGTTTTATCTCATTTTTGTGCCATTCATTTATTAAAGGCATTATACTTGGCGTTTGTTTGTAACTAGGAAATGCCTTGGTTATGTCCCATGTCCCAGGAGACGGGGCCACCTGCCAATCACCATCAGTAACTGCAGGTACTGCACACATGATCAGAGCTGGCAAGGCGCTCCTCAGACACGCATACCAGATTGGCGAGAGGCAGAAAATATTCAGAATAGGACACCCTGAGGGCGGCACGGTGGCGCAGTGGGTAGCGCTGCTGCCTCGCAGTTGGGTGATCTGGGGACCCGGGTTCGCTTCCCGGGTCCTCCCTGCGTGGAGTTTGCATGTTCTCCCCGTGTCTGCGTGGGTTTCCTCCGGGCGCTCCGGTTTCCTCCCACAGTCCAAAGACATGCAGGTTAGGTGGATTGGCGATTCTAAATTGGCCCTAGTGTGTGCTTGGTGTGTGGGTGTGTTTGTGTGTGTCCTGCGGTGGGTTGGCACCCTGCCCAGGATTGTTTCCTGCCTTGTGCCCTGTGTTGGCTGGGATTGGCTCCAGCAGACCCCCGTGACCCTGTGTTCGGATTCAGCGGGTTGGAAAATGAATGGATGGAGGACACCCTGAGAGTATGTGGACATTCTTTAAACAGTAGAGAAGGTGCTTTGTGTGTAAAGTGAATGAATTATTATCCATCCATCCATCCATCCATTATCCAACCCGCTATATCCTAACTACAGGGTCACGGGGGTCTGCTGGAGCCAATCCCAGCCAACACAGGGCACAAGGCAGGAAACAAACCCCGGGCAGGGCGCCAACCCACCACAGGACACCAAGCACATACTAGGGACAATGTGGGATCGCCAATGCACCTAACCTGGATGTCTTTGGACTGTGGGATTAAACCGGAGTACCTGGAGGAAACCCACACAGACACGGGGAGAACATGCAAACTCCACGCAGGGAAGCGAACCCGGGTCTCCTAACTGCGAGGCAGCAGCCCTACCCACTGCGCCACAAATTATTAGCCTAAACTCAAATGAGCTGGGACTGCACAACGTTAACCTCCAATACCGACACCCTGATGATGATATGCGCCGCTCACTTACCGTATGATCAGAGGAGGCAAAGCACAGAAAATGGCGACATGCAAACAAAAAACAAGATGGCATCAAAGACATGAAGACGTGTATATACATATTTTTTTTATTTTATTGATTTTATTGAAATCACACAACATTCCATGCAAATAAATCAATTGTTACAAAAATAGGATCGACATGTAAATATTTTTAAAATGCAGAATTAGTTTCAGCCCTTAGAACCAAAAATAAAAATTCAAAAAGGATGCATAATGAGGTCAGAAAAAAGAATCAAGGAATAATTATATATAAATGATCAAAGAAACCAAATCATAACAGAAGGGAGCAGGTGTGATATAGCGGGTCCGCGGCTCGGAGAGAATGGCCAGTTTTAAATAAATAATCTCTGTGGTGGTGTGGCCGGGCACGGTGTGGCATCGCCTGTGTCCGTAATTGGAGCTGCTAATCTCCGCACCTGTGCCACATCCCCATTAGGAGAAGCGTGAGTGCGGAGGGGAGATTTAAAAAGAGAAGGACGGAGGTGAAGGGAGAAGAAGGCTTGGAGAAGCAGAGCAGAGTGAAGGCTCCCTGGAGGTGGCGGGCAGCTGGGAGAAGAGCCCTTCCGCCACAGTGTTTGGCCGACACTCGGGGGCAGAAAGAAGCGGTCGCTCCTGCTGAGCGCTTAAGAGGAGTAGAAGTGACCGGAAGGTGGTGGGCTCGTAACATAAGGCTTGGGAGGTTGAAGCCCCCTGATCGCTGGTGGAACTTGAGTCTCGGTCTGGTGGAGCCCCACGGAGCCGGAGGATCAGAAAGCTACCAGACCAGCAGGAGAAGGTCAGCAGCAGGTAGAGTGACCCCTTTATGCAGCACCCAGATGGGAGAAGCAGGGGAGCCGCCAGCTAACAGAAGACGGGACTGCTTCCAGCCAGTATTTTAACCTCGTTTTTAAATGGAATTATTTATTGGGATTTTTAACCTCCACTTGCTGTTTTAATGGATCATTTATTTCTGGACATTTTGATGCCCTGCACTTTATTAGGACACAGTTTTGGTTTTGTTTTATTGAATAAAAGCTCTTTTCCACTTTGCACCTTCCCCTTGCTTCGTTTGGTGTCCTCGTTGTCCAGCTCATCCAGTTACATTGCCGACGGTGTCGGGTTCAAAGAGAGATGGGCGTATGGAGCAGAACTCACATCGTCACAGCGGGGCAACAAAAGTCAAGAGTGCCAATGCCTTTGGAATTCCTTCTGAGGCCCACCCGGCCCGTGAATAGGCAATGCTGTGCCCAGAGAGCCCGACTCCTCAACGTACAAACAAATTGCAGTAGTAACAGAATGAACCAAATTGACAACAAAATCATCTGCAAAAAAATAACAAAACGATCAAACGGCAATATGGCAGACACGGGCCAGAACTGGAGCCCTGGGCAGCCTGTGAAATGAGCTGAGGGTTGTAGCCTGTGCCAGCGGTAAATAATTCAATAAGCCCGGTGTGTCTGAGAGGGAATGAAGGACGATCAGCCATCACACTATAAAAAAGAGGAGAGCCTGGGAGACTCGTCTATTGTGACTACAGAAACACTTTGGAACTTGAGCACAGCCCTGGGTGTGACACTTGGCCCGCTAGCCGTCGGAGGAGTTCAGCGGGCTGGAAAGCATGAGCTCATGTTTTGAAAGAAGCCGAAGCCTCTGTCACTGTGCTTTGGGGCTTGTAAAGCTGCAGCGCTAAACGTCATGTGTTTTGTGTCTTGTATCCCTTAAATAAAATACCTTTACAGAAACATTTTGGATCTGTTTCAGTGTCATGGGGGGCTGTTGTGGGTCCCCACACCAATGAATGGATGTGTTGCCTGGGTTACTTGCAGCGAACATTATCACCTCCTTGAACCCAGACATCGATAGTCATGACTGGGATGGCTACAACAATGAGGATACATTAAGAACGGAGGCTATTGGGATGTATTGTGTCATGCATGTAGTAATAAAATGCATTGTATTTGTCATTCCAACAAATGGTGCATTACAAACATTTGTACAAATAAAATGTATTGCTAGAAATGTTTGTGATGCACCATCTGTTGGAATGACAAACACAATGCATATGTCCCTGTTAAATGTCATTCGGTATGGGTTTTGCAAAGGAAGTTTTAATTTGTGTGAAGAGCCATCTGTTGGAATGACAAATGCAATACATTTTATTACTATAAATGTTTATGATGTGCCATCTATTGGAAGTACAAATGCAATGCAAATTTTTCTGTTACATGCCATTTGGTATGGGATTCACAAAAACTGTGTTAATATGTTGGAATGACAAATGCAATGCATTTTAGTATTTCAAATGTTTGTGATGAGCCATCTGTTGGAATGGCAAATGCAATACATTTTATTACTATAAATGTTTATGATGTGCCATCTATTGGAAGTACAAATGCAATGCAAATTTTTCTGTTACATGCCATTTGGTATGGGATTCACAAAAACTGTGTTAATATGTTGGAATGACAAATGCAATGCATTTTAGTATTTCAAATGTTTGTGATGAGCCATCTGTTGGAATGGCAAATGCAATGCATTTGTCTCTGTTATACGCCATTTGTTGAGGGATTTGTAAAAGCAGTATTAATATTTGTGATGCAACATCTGTTGGAATGACAAATGCAATGCATTTTAGTACTAGAAATGTTTGTGATGAGCCATCTGTTGGAATGGCAAATGCAATGTATTTGTTTCTGTTATTTGCCATTTGGTGAGGGATTTGTAAAAGCAGTATTAATATTTGTGATGCAACATCTGTTGGAATGACAAATGCAATGCATTTTAGTACTACAAATGTTTGTGATGAGCCATCTGTTGGAATGACAAATGCAATGTATTTGTTTCTGTTATTTGCCATTTGGTGAGGGATTTGTAAAAGCAGTATTAATATTTGTGATGCACCATCTGTTGGAATGGCAAATGCAATGTATTTGTTTCTGTTATTTGCCATTTGGTGAGGGATTTGTAAAAAGCAGTATTAATATTTGTGATGCAACATCTGTTGGAATGACAAATGCAATGCATTTTAGTACTACAAATGTTTGTGATGAGCCATCTGTTGGAATGGCAAATGCAATGCATTTGTCTCTGTTATATGCCATTTGGTATGGGATTTGTAAAAGCAGTATTAATATTTGTGATGCACCCACCATCTGTTGGAATGGCAAATGCAATGCATCTGTCTCTGTTATATGCCATTTAGTATGTGATTCATAAAAGCAGTGTTATTGTTTGTGATGCACCACCTGTTGGAGTAACAGAGACATAACAAGCAGATGAACACACAGATACACAGACACAATGACAAAGTGACACTCACCCTTTTATTAAGGTGGACAAGACAGTTTCCAGCAAATAAGCAAGGTGCAGTTCTCCAATAATAAATAATCCATTAAAACGAGTGCTCATCGTGGGAGTTAAAATCAACAAATAATTAATCCGGAGGGTGTAAAACACAGGACACATTTGGTCTGTAAAAACACAAAGGTCGGAGAGCTTTCCATTAATCCTCCCTTGGCCACAGGCCCTTACCTCAGGCAGTGACCTGGCGTCCCCACATTTACGTCCATTGGCAGTCTAGTGATCTCAAGGCCTTTGTGTCTAATGCTCTCCTCCCTGAACTCGGCTCCTTCCACCTACCTGTTAACTGCTCCAGCAAAGGAGCCGTCATCTACAGGACCATGAGCTCCGTGACCATGACCGGGACCGTGAGCTCTCCTACCCATCAGCTCCTTTCACCCCTCTCAGTCTCCCTGGGTTTTCTTTCACCTTTCCTTTGATTGTCCCTTCTCCTTGTCTCACCCCACTCAGGCTCCTTTAGACTCTCGTGGGTACAGGTGTCTTGATTATGACCTGCGGAGCGTCAATGAGGAAACTGGCTGAACTAATTGCACATGCGCGTGTAAACGCCATTGGACCATTTCCTCATTAAACACATTTCACAGTGGCACGGCAATGTTGCCGTATGCACCCACAGAGCCTGAGCCACAGAGTTTTTATTTAAACACCTGCACCACCACAGACCCCAAACTCACTTTACCACAGGGCAAGGCAGGAGAAGACCCTGTCTGGGGTGCCATTCCGCTCACACATAGCGGCATTCACACTCAGACTGGGCTGATTTAGGATTGTCAGGTAGCCTCCATCAACACCACGTTTCTTTCCTTACCCTTTGATTAATACAAAAGAGACCACCAATACGTCCGTAGGAAAGCCCGCTGAGCTCGACTCACTGTGTACTTTTCTCAACACTTTCTGATTTAGGGGGAGAAAGAAATGCAATGCAATGATTTTTCCAGGTCAGTGCTTTGATCGTGAGGCATGGTGTAATTTGTTTTCTTCTGGGATTGCCTCTTAAAGACTGTTTGGAAAAGAAACTCCTCAGGGGAAATCCCATAAAGGATTGTAGTCATAAAAGCTCAAATTATGCTAATGTGCGCTTTCACACTAAATCCCATCTATGTACATAAAATCTGCCAAGGGCTGCGTCCGTCTGTCATGTAATTACACGTGAACCACTGAGGCTGGAAACCTGAACTTGGTCTTAATTGAAAGTGTGTGATATGTGTTGGTGAAGTAAAAAGAAATCGGGATAGTGGCAAGCTTCACAAAGTTATGGGGGTTCACAACTGCTTATGAGGGTGAAATGGCAGAAAGGAAAAGTACGGGGATGACATCTGCCGAGCATGAAGCTCATTACTGAGGTTGCTCCTAGGAAAAAGAAGAAGAAGAAAAAGAAGAAGGAGAACAGCGGCGCCATGTGCTGAGCATCAAGCACAGGATACAGAACGCACACATGACAAAGACAGACAAACATCCACACAAAGGGACCTTTGCTCCTGTCCTTGCAGCAAAATAATCATTATGATTGTAAAATACAGTGCTTTACCTCGTGACGCCTCAAAAAAAGAACTCCAGCAGCAACATCTGCTGAGCATCAAGCCAATCATAGGAGACACTTTAGATATGTAAGCCAGAATCTGGAGCCATTGAGCAGCTCCTCGACAAGCCACACATACTCAGTGCTTACAGAATACGACAACGACAACGACAGAGAGCTGGACACCGGTTTGCCACGACACTCAAACCACAGCCAGGTAATGTGAATAACATCAATCTTGTTACAATGGCACCTGTCAAAGGGTGGGATTGTATTAGGCAGCAAGGGCAAGTGTAAGGACCTGATGGGCAAGCATAAGGACCTAAGGGACTTTGAAAAGGGAGAAAGTGTGATGGCTAGAGACTGGGTCAGAGCGTCTCCAAAATGGCAGGTCTTGTGCAGTGGTCAATACCTACCAGAAGTGGACCAACTGGTAAATTGGCAACAGGGTCTTATATGAAGAGGAGCAAGAGCTTGTGTGGTCCACTACCACAGAAGAGCTACTGGAGCACAACTTGCTGAAAAGCTTCATGCTGGCCAGGAGGGAACAGCGTCACAACACACAGTGCCTCACAGCTTGCTACACGGCTGCAGACTGGTGACAGTGCCAATGCTGACCCATGTCCACCGCTGAAAGTGTCAACAATGGGCATGTGAGCATCCGAGCTGGATCATGGAACAACAGAAGAAGGTGGCCTGGTCTAACAAATCACATTTTCTTTTAGGTCAAGTGAATGGTCAGGTGTGTGTGTGTCATTTACTTGTGGATCAGGATGCACTATGGGAAGAAGGCAGCGTGATGCCACCGGGTACTGCTCTTAGCTCATCCCTTGTGATGACCAGTTTTGTCAGGAGCTCCGCCCTGCTGAAAGCGCGGGTCGCAAGGGAAATGCCACGCCTCCTCCTCCTCCTATGCTCCAGACCAGAAGGGGCGGGACTTTTGGAGGTGATAGGGGTGTGGTCAGTCAGCCTCCTAGGGAATCTTCTCTGAGTACTGGAAGTGAGAGATAGAGACAGGACAGTAAGTGACAGCGCTCCCTCTCGCTTTGGGGTGGTACCGCATATCTGACCTGAGTTGGCAAGGGGGTCCTCAGACAGTCTGCTAAACAGAGAAATGTAACCAGTGTTAGAGAGAGAATGAACTGGTCTTGTGGTTAAGGAGTGCTCTTCTGGGAGATGTTGATCAAGCTTGCCAAACAGCTTAAGGAGCAGAGGACATCGCGGATTCCAGTGAACTCTCAGCGGTGACAGAGGGAGGTGACTGGAATCGAGCCCAGGGCACCAAGTTCATTGGCATCTGTTGACTGATTTTGAAAGTACGAGCAGAGGAGGCGAGAAGGTGTAACTTGTGGACCAAAAAAGATGGCTGATTCTGGTTTTAACTGTTTATTGACCTTTGCATTGTTTTACACTGACTGCCCTCTTTAACGGATCTGATTTCTTTTATTTATGCAAGACGTTTGACTTCACTGCACAATGGCACTATAGCTTTGCTGCTTTTAATAAATAAGCACTTTGTCTCTTTTTGCCTCTTTACCTTGTTTTTTGTGTCCTCACTTGTCATAGTCCGTCCTTGGTTACAAACTACAGGATGGCCCAGAACAGAGGGCAATGCCCACGGCTGCAGGCACAGGGGAATCACAGCCACAACTGGAGCGAGGGTCACCATTCTCTGGCCAGTTTCTTTTCTTGTCAGGTTTGTCTCTCGTTATCTGCGTTCTCGCCGATGTCCTCTCCTAAAGTGATCTGAGAAGATGGCCGACTCAGTCAGATGGAGGGCCCAAGCCGCCGTCTTCCTGTGACCTTTACCAAGCAGACCGCAGCCCGCAGCTTTAAAAAGTGACATTTTCAGTTACGTGTGAGTCATCTCAGATATACAGAGCACTTCCTGTGAGAACCTGAACCCGCATCTCCCAGTATGACGGTCTGCAGAGCTGAGGGCGGAAATGCGGCTGGGGAGATGTCAGGTACAGACATAAGCCCGACGTCGTCTGAATGCGCTCACTTGACTTAAATAAAGAAATACGGCAAGGCCCTGCATCCTGTTGAAATGGAATTCAGCGTGAATGATGTGCTCAGGCCTGGCAGGCAGTTTTTACATTTGAGTTTCACTTCTTATCGTATTTTTAACAATTCACTTCTTGTGTTTCTACATTGAAAAAGGTGGCACAGTGGTTAGCGCTGCTGTCCCATCCCGGGTTCAAATCCCTGTTATTAATAGGACATCGTCAACCCGTTGGCTGCCTTCTATAGATATAGATCTGACTTCTATAATATTTTAAAATGATTTCTAAGTGGGTGGCACAGTGGTAAGCATCTAAAGAAACTTGGGCTCGACTGGCAATTAACTGCATTCAGAGTTCCAACTTTAACAACATGACATTCTGAACCTCATTTAATCCAATTCAGGGTCATGAGAGGTTGAAGATTATCATGGTGGCCCTGGGTGCAAGGCAGGAACCAAACCTGGATTGGGGGGCCAGTCCACCGCAAGGATCACACGCACACAATTTAAAGTCGCCAAACAGACCAGCCTGCATGTCCTTTGGCAATGTGGCGGACCACCTGGACGGACACCGGGAGAACATGCAGAGTCCGTACAGTCAGGATTTGAACCCAGAGCTGTAAGAGTGTATGGTGCCACCTCTAAAAGTATCAAGAAGTGAGAGAACAACTGGGACAGCAGCCTCACAATGACGGGGATACGGGTTCAAGTCGTCAGTCTATCTATCTATCTATCTATCTATCTATCTATCTATCTATCTATCTATCTATCTATCATATAGTGCCTTTCATCTATCTATCTATCTATCTATCTATCTATCTATCTATCTATCTATCTATCTATCTATCTATCTATCTATCTATCTATCTATCATATAGTGCCTTTCATCTATCTATCTATCTATCTATCTATCTATCTATCTATCTATCTATCTATCTATCTATCTATCTATCTATCTATCTATCTATCTATCTATCTATCTATCTATCTATCTATTACTAATCATGGCACCAGAGAGGGGTGTCGTGTTGCACGTTGACCAGCACGTCTAAGTCAGACTTTCACTGGACTCTGATCTGTGAGCTGAGCTCAAGTCGGTGAAGCTGTGAGGCAGCAGCACTAACCACTGAGCCACCCTGTCATAATAAACGCCATTGTTGGAAAGAGTGGAGGGATGATGGAGTTTGAATAAAGCAGAGGATCGACAAGAACTGAGCTTTCTGGTTCCCCCAGTCCCCTCTTCACGGCCTCCATCTTTTCTGAATGACATTAACAAAAGATTAGCACAATGGGTGCCGAGGCGTCGCGTAACCTCAAAGGTAATTTAAACAAAATAGACTGAAGATTTTTATTTTTTTCTTTCCATTCACAAACCACAGCCTGCATTTGTTTAACACAAACTGAAAGAAGAGGAAGTGGGCTTCCCTTCCGCACACCCCCACAAACAGTCATAAGAACAGTTTCACAAATCAGCCGCTCTGCTCACATTTTCCATCCCGTAAATAGCGAGAATAAGGGGCTTAAGATGGCCGACCCCCGCTACTGGTCTCGTTCTTTGTGTACGGAGGGGGGAACGATGAAGCGGAGCTCCTGCCTGCCACTTGTCTTGTGTGGTCCATTACAACTACTTAGGCCAGTGAGCAGCGCCACTATTTGCTTTGACAAAGTTTTATTTATGGTGGTCCAGTGCTAAAGGCTGCAGACTCACAGGTCCAGCGTGCTGGGCGTGAATGGCTGCCTGCTCGCTAGCGTGCTGGGGTTTGCACGTTCTCTCCTTGTCATTGTGTGCAGTTCTCTTCAGATTACGTGTGCTGCCACAGCAGAGGTGGACATGAGGACACAAAGAGACGGGAGGCAAAATAAAAATCAAAAACCCCAAATTATTGTCAGACATCCTTTGCACAAAAGTCACTTGCTTGTAATTCTAACTGAATGAATGGCCGCCACTCTCGTTGTCTTTGTCTCCGTAAAGTGACATGTTGAGGGAGTCCTCCGCGTGACTTTGACGCTGGCAGGATTGGGTCTCGATTAGCATACTTCTTGAATTTATTTCAGTCATAATTTGTCTGTCTTTAATGTTTCTCTAAAATGTTTCTTGTATTAGTTGTTTAATTTTTCACTTTTCTTTGGCTGCTGTCTTCTATTTTAACGACCAACGCCTTTGATTTTTCTCTTGCTAATTGGCTTTGGCGACGCTACAACTCTGTTCCCGTGTTTCTGTGTCGTTTTGGTTTTTCACTGCGTCTTTTCTCTCAGTTCTTACAAAACAGCACAAAATCGACACTCCCAGGTAATTCTGTGGAAAGGTCGGTGAATGAAAATGCGTCTCATTCGCTCATCACTACCTGTTATATTTTCCATAAGTTGCAGATTGAAATCTGGGCCACCAGAAGGATGCACACGTAATGAGAAAAACTAGCAACCGGATGACGAGTTTTCCCACCACAATACTGGGAGTGTTGGTGACGATGGACATCGAGTTTCTGTTTATCGTGAAGTCTGATGAGGTTCATTATTACTGACGCTGTTTATATGTTGACATCTGCTATTGCTATTTTTGGCTATTGTCCTTCATTGAACGGACACAGCAAGCAACGTTCCAGGTCCGGATCTCAGCTTTGAGGCTCTTCCTCCACTGCTGCTGTGTGACGTCTCTGCCATCTTTGTCACTCTTTACCACCAGCCGTGTTTCACACGCCTCTCCTAGGGACAGAGGCCACTTGGTCTGCCACCCTTTTTCTTAGCTTCACGAGCCAGATGCTCCAATCGCATCCATACATCGAGGCCAATGCACCTTAGCAGGACGGAGAAGCATCGGAGGGGCTGCAGGGGTCTCTCAGCTGTATTTCCCCCTGTACTGATGCTGCAAAACGGCACTCCACAGATCCTGGATCACAGCCTCAGGACTCGCCAGCAACTCCTCAGAAGAGCCAAGCAAGTCCATCACAGGTCTCTGCATCACTCTGCACTTGTTCAATCAGATGGTAGGTCTTCTTGTCATCCCACTGCTAACACCAATGTAGTGCCCGTGCCTGGTGCCAGAATCAATTCTCTGCTCTTGACGTGGCTCTTTCAGGTGGCTCATCATTCCTGCATGGACTACTCGCTGCTGCCACACTAGCTGGAGTTCTGTTTGTGGTACTGCAGGCTTGCCACTTTTATACGTGTTGCTACCCGCTGGCATTAAAGCTGCTTATTTGCATGATGGAAAGCCATCTCATACAATGGGTGACTCATTTCTGGCTGATGCAACTGTTTAGTATATTATATTTATGATTATTTATGATGTGTTTTATATAGACACAAAAAAATTTGCAAACCCATCCGATTAAATTTAAATGGCATGAGGAGCCTACACCAATCCTGGTAGCAATGGGCACAAAACAAGAGGCAGCACGAGGTGCCAGTCCCTCACAAGGATGTACTCATGTGCCCATCCATTTGGGCTAATTTGGAGTCACCAAATCACCAGATCAATCAGTGAGACTGCGGGCTTGGCGATGGACCCAAGTGTTAACTCACAGATCTGCAGTGCTGTTAACACGGGGCACACGAGCAAACCGGGGGCCATCCCATCACGGCTTAGCCTCCTTAACACTCACAGACAGAGAAAATGAGTGAGCAGCCATGAATGGAACGGACGTGTGGCATCTGTGGACTTTGTCACAGTCACCTTCTGCGTCTTAATGGCAGGCCATGCCAGTGGAGTCCATTCATTCTGAATTTCGGGTACACTGAATGTTGGCACCGTCTGCTCCATTTCCTTCATTTAATGCAAATTGATCCTCTCCTTTTTGCATTCTTCAAAGGCTGAATGCACCGGTGCAAAAGGAAAATCTGTATTTATTTTACTAACAAGGAAATATTACACTTGTGTACGGCTTAATCAAATTGGAAATTATCGTCCATTGAGTCATCATTTTTGTTGGAAGTAAGACACATTCTTTAACAGAACAAAGTGATAATAAAAGACACGCTTAACCAAAACTAGGAGAAGCATTTAGTTTTTATCCTTAGACCAATAAAAACAGTGTCTGCTGGATGAAGCTGATTAGCCGGAGCTGCATTCGTGTCCTGAGAGTGGCAAACTCTGTTAGAAATTGAAACGTAAAAAGTCTCAATTAGTATAAACTGCCCTAATTTGGGGTGTTTGTAAGAAATACTGCATTGAAGTAGAAGTGCGTCATAAACAAGAATAGTCACTTGAGATATCTGAAGTATTAAAACAGCTGGAATGTTTAAAGTTTAAATATTCTCGATTATAACAGAAATTGCTCATTTTTCACCATCTGACTGATGTCCACAGAAGGCTAGTAGAGGGTCAAAAGTCAAAAGTAACCTCATATTCATAATCTCTGACCCTGAAATAGGCTGAAACGATACCCCACATGCTTATGTTTGAAATTCATCATTTGTAACCTTCTGGGAGAGGCTCTTAGTGGGTTAGGACCACCGGTAAAGAATCAAATATCAAGCAACCACAAAATCATAAAAACAACATGGCACATGTCTATATTATCAATGCCCATTTTATTGAAGTTTTGTGAAAAGGAGTAACTTTGACCCCTCAAATCCCAATATGGTCCAAAAATAGCCTTAATATATGAACTTTTTGGGTCTAGAGTGCCTAAAATAGGGGGAGAACCCCAAAAACCTTGATGTCTTGCATAATCAGACATCAAGATGACTCGAACGAGAGTATGTCACATGTGAGGGCTTTCTCGTCCCAGTGAGTCACAAGGCTACGGCCAAAATAAAAAACTGAAGTGATTTCAAAATGTTCGGAAGTAATTCTTATAAATACTAAACTTTAGAATGTCATTCTACTGTCTGTTCATCTATTATATAGAGTCTTTCATATCTATCTGTCTGTTTGTCTGTCTGCCTGTCTGTCTAATCCTGCCAAATATGCTATCTATCTATCTATCTATCTATCTATCTATCTATCTATCTATCTATCTATCTATCTATCTATCTATCTATCTATCTATCTATTTATCTATCCATCTATCCATCTATCTATCTATCTATCGTTACACACGTGCTCTTTGGAGGTAGACAACAAGCCCAAAGGTGAATGAAACATTGTGAGACAAGGGGTTGATTTGCAATACTAACGCCTCTTTCTCTCTCTCGTCAGACAAAAATAAGAAAAATAATACGTACCATACTTCCGGGTTCCAAGATGACCACCCAGACGTCACTTCCGGCACCCACTGATGACGTAACTTCCAACTCCATCCAATGACGATACTTCCAACTCCATCTGACGACATCACTTCCTGAATTACATCACTTCCGGTCTCTCTTTGATGATGTCGTATCTGTCCAACAGTTTCGACGTCATCTCCTGCCAACTCATTTCTGTCCTCCATTTTGTTCAATTATAAAATGCCGAATTTTCTGTTACATGGTGTCAAATACTGTAAATGCTTTTTGATCACTATTCAAATCTTTTCGCTTTTCTTTGTCCAATGGACATTACACAGGGATGGTCCCCAACTCTTTTCCTTTTTTGGAAGTGTTTTTTTTCAGCTTATTACACTATCTATTTTATCCTGCCTACTATGCTTGTCTATCTATCTATCTATCTATCTATCTATCTATCTATCTATCTATCTATCTATCTATCTATCTATCTATCTATCTATCTATCTAATCCTGCCTACTATGCTTGTCTATCTAATCCTGCCTACTATGCTTGTCTATCTAATCCTGCCAACTATGCTATCTATCTATCTCATCCATCCAGAGGATTTTTACGGTTCCTTTCTCTTTCCTAAGGTATTTTATGCCACAACTCTCTGTCATATGCAATTTGATATGGGATTCAAACAAGCAGTGTTCATGCTTGTCATGTGCCATCTGTTGGAATGACAAATGCAATGCATTTTATGTGTAAAAATATTGGGGATGTGCCGTCTTTAAGAATGACAGAGACAGCAATCAGCGGGGCACACAGACAGATACACAGACACTTATCTTTTTATTACGGTGGATTTGTGGATATTCGCTTTTTAAGTGTGAAGTGCTTAGAATTGCACATACTTATAAACTGCAGTTCCACAGTATAAGATGTCAATCACTGGCCCAGTATCTTGCTCACTGCGTCATTGTCTGTGAAGACGTGTGTCAGACCAGCTCAGTACCATCGGGCACAATGACCACCTCGGCCTGACTAATAATATTTGCTGTAGATGTCTTAATCATTACAGATGTCACAGATGGGCCAGTTTTAAACTTCAGCAGCTCACCTTTCCTCGCTATCCGAGTTTGCGGATACACCTGAACCCTTTTAGGGTGAATTGTAATATGATTTGTTTTTCTGATTAGCGATCCTTTGGCTACGAGCTTTCATCTATGGTTTAGGTTTCACTTTGGGCTTTGAATAAAGGTAGGCCCGAGCGTCTAGTTCGACTTTTGCCAGTTCTTTGACTCTGTCTCTTTTCCTGGCCATTTGTGCCAAGCGGGCATTTCTGGCCATTTCTATGGCATCTCACAGTACTTGCAAACAGAATTTCACAAGGCAGTGGAGGGATGCTCATTTGGTAATCTGACAACATTTTCATTTATTTGGATATATGACCTCATGTGTGCAAAACAGAGGACTAGAGAGTTCTTTATCTTGTTTTGCCCAAATGCATCTTGTAAAAAAAAAAAAAAAAGAATATTAAAAATAGTCACCGAACGGGTAGGACCACATATCACTGCATGACTCATCTTTTTCATGGTAGCTTCCTTGTTTTAATAAACTTTGCTTACATGCAGTTTGCTGTTGTGTTTTTTTTTTGCAAATGCCATAACTGTTTGGCAACACACACTTATGACTAAGTTAACAATGTAACCTGACCCTCTGTTTGTAGTGGAAAAGAGTTGCCAGGGGAGAAGGTGGCACCTGTGTGGCACTAGACAGAGGAATGGCCCCAGAGACAGAGAGATGAAAATCCACGCTGCCAGTTAGGATATCGACGTACTTGGCAGTGTGCAGGAAAGTCCAGTGACAGCGTCCACGATGTGAAGGCCCCAGAAATGCCCAGACGTTCTGTCTGTCCGTCACGCGATTACAAACGAAATACCAGGACTAGAAGCTTGATCTCGGTCTTGATGGAAGGCTTTTGACGTTCTGGAAATTCAAAAAGTCCGAAAGCGTGACGTTATTTTACCTTCCTTTTACTACCCAAAAATAAAAAAACCCATTAAGGAACATTTACGATTTTCACAGAGAGGTCATGTTATGCCTGACAGGCATGAGACAAGATACAAAAATAAATAAAAAATGAAGAAGACCGCATGATGCAGAACATCACACAAGCAGCTCTCAATAAAGCGCCTACTGTTCCGGGGGTCAAATGATTGGTGTCTCTTAAAGGAGAGCTCTTTGTCCACGTGGCACTGAGCAGCAGCCATGTTTGGCACTCATTGATGGTTTCTGAAATCAAATTCGGTTAAAATGCTTTTGGGAGGGGGTGGAGTGGGGGGGGGGGGGGGGTCAATGTAGTGACATCTCCTGCCCGTCTTCCACAAATGATCCATAATCGTCTGGGAGTTGTGTGACATCGTATTATAAGTGTCAGTCAGTCATTGTCCAACCCGCTATATCCTAACACACGGGTCTGCTGGAGCCAAACCCAGCCAGCACAGGGCGCAAGGCAGGAACAAATCCCAGGCAGGGTGCCAAACCACTGCTGGGCACACACACACACACACACACACACACACACACACACACACATACAAAGAACAATTTAGGATCGCCAGTGCACCTAACCTGTATGTCTTTGGACCATGGGAGGAAACTGGAGAACCTGGAGGAAACCCACGCAGACACGGGGAGAACATGCAAACTCCACGAAGGGAGGACCCCAGGAAACGAACCCGGGTCTCCTTGAATTATAACTGAATTTTTTTTTTTTGTTTTTTCCCCATGGGGAACCATTGGTTTGTATCCATGCCACCTGCACTTAAGAAGAGGTAAGCATGCTTGGGCCCGGCCAGAACTTGGATGAGAGATCAACCAGGAAAACTTGGGCTTCAGCTTGAAGAGGTGTTTGTGAGGCCAGTAGGGGGCGCTTACCCTGCGGTCCCACTGCAGTGACAGGGACACAGTGCTGTGAAAATTGGTGCTGTCCATCAGAAGAAAAGTAAAATACAGTGCTAACTCTTTGTGGTCATTAAAGATCCCTAATAGTATCTTTCAAAAAGAGTAGGGTGTACCCGCTGTCCTGGCTAAACTGCCCACTACTGTCCATCATTCCGGTCATCTAATCACCCCCTGTCCCTGACTGCCGTTCTCTCTCTCATCCCTTTTCACCTTCTAACATCTAATGTGTGGTGAGCACATTGGCACAAGAAGGCCTAACGTTGCATCACCCGGGTGGTGGTTGAAGTGCCCCCCACTGCCTCTGTAAAGCACTCTGAACAGAATGGCTCCATATAAACATAATTCAATTATTATTATTAAGTGAAGTCTACAACAGAAATCGCTGGAAAAAGTCATCTAATGTGACATGGCCTTAAAATTAGAAAATGATCAAAGAGTCACATAGTGTGACTCCGATCTAACGTTTTTAAAACAGTTCAGATGTGGGGCTGGTGAGAAAAAAACACCCAAAAACCAACTTTGCTTTTAGATAAAAAGTGTCATCATCATTATCAGGTGTGAGAGATGCAGGAATGGAATTAACCAGAGTCACACATGTCCATCAGAGGATCACCTTCTGGGCTTATCTAAGGTAAGCAATACCACCATGGGGGCGAGAGGGGGCTCCGTCACTAACAGTATCGTCTCTTCATTTACTTGCAGCAGAGAGAAGCTGCCGAGTGAGGGAAACTGACTCTGCCCCATCACATTTAATGAACCGCAAAGGACTGCAGGCTTTTTTCTCAGTCTTTATAGGACAAAGGGCAGTCCCATTGCTTGTGATGGGCAGGTGGTCCAACTTCTCAGGGGACAACCCACAAAACACATAGCCCATCAACAGAAAATACATGGACATATCAGAATGAAATGATCAACAACATTAACCTATCAAAATAATCAAAAATGAATAACACGGACATAACAGATGAATCTGATCCACCATGGCTAAAACGGAACACATGGGAGTCGGGCTAGCTGGCAACCGCTGCCAAGACATGCCACTTGGCACATGGCCGGACTCGGTATTGCCATCTGGCTTGATGCCATTGCAGAACTGCACACAATCCGGTGGAAAACACCTGTAACTGAAGTCGCTATTCGTTGAAAAAGTGTTATTTTTATTATTATATTATTATATATTATTATTGTTATTTTTTTGTTTTTTTAAAACAAACGGAACCTTATACCTTTATGTGAAGCACGTTTCCGACTTTTGGTGGGCATTGTGTTTGCAGGATTCTAATTTGTCGTTTCTGAAATTTAAAATTGCACCGTTAAGAACGTTACATTAAGTAAACGTGTATCTGGCTTGTAATTAGCATACATTATTTGGTTAAAGCCTGGGGATAAACGGTGAACAGAGTAAAAAATTATAATAAAATGCAACAAACTGTGGTATTCTGCACTACATGCTATGGAGTCAATCCAAACACTCCTGTACGATGCAGACTTACAAAACACAATCGTAACGCTGGTAAAGCTTCTAAATCCCGACAACCAACCATCCCGTGGCTTCCGTGAAGCTCGAATGACTGAACAGTTTTTTCGTGCGGTTCTGGATGCGAATTGAAACGAATGGCGATATCCAGTCCGGCCACGTCCCAGCGGCACGTGTTGGCTGCAGTCGCCAGCGAGTCCCTCTCCCCTGACTGTGGACACGTCACTCTTTCGCAAAAGAACATTATATGCTCGCAATGCACGTTCCACTATACACAAGCCAACCCCCAAAAAAAGCAGGCGCAGACATCGTAGCCCTTCCGCGCGGAGCTCGCCAGTCAGCCGACGATCCCCACGGGCGGTTCAGTTTATATGTAAATGCGGCACAGCTGCTCCGCTCTGGCTGAGTCCAGCTCCTGGCCTGTCTCATTGGCTGCTAATGACATCACCCCTGCTCCACACTCGGAGCCCCGAGCATTGTTCGGCAAAACTATCCCCAGCTAGCTGACTTTACACCCTCGACGCACCGCCCATTCGGGCGTGGTGTATCCAGTCACACCGCCTCTAAGCTTCATTAATATTGATTAGGCTCTACCATTGGCTATTGCCACTGTCATTTACAGACTGAGCCGTTCTATAGGCTGATGCACTCTCTTGTATATTACATTACGAGGAGCGAAGCTGAAAGTGAAAAATGTTGCGGCTCGGCGTCAATGGGAAGGGGTGAATGGGGACTTTAACGTACGTGTGTGTGTGTGGCATGAAAAGCTTGTCTGCAGGCTAGGACGGTCCTTCGCTCTCACGTAAGTAGAACTTTTTATTGGATTTTACATATTCTTTTTGAACGCGCGAGAAGGTTCATAAGTAGAATTGGATTTTTGGGCCAGCTGCCCTGTCCGAGACAGACAGACCCGCGCATTACGGGTTTCCAGTTCTCTCCAGAGCGCAGTACGGTTGACGCTGCTGTGTCAGTCCCATTTTATGCCTTCTTTACGGGGTCCTGTCCAGTCCATTGCGTCCCTTAAGTTAACGATGACAGCTTCTTCGGCAAAACGGATCGATTTCTAGCTGCAGTGCAATGAGGTGAGAAGTGGAGCTCGAGAAGTCCTCACAAGCGGGCACTGCGGCGGCGGCGACGGCTGTGGTGGTGTTTGGCGGCGGCGGCCGCCGCTGATTCGCGCGTCTAGTTGCGTTTCGTTTCTGGCTTTTTCACGCAGTTCCGCGTTTGTCTTTTTTAGCCGTAAATGTTTGTCTAAGAAATTAAAAAAAGATGAAGAAAACCCCCCAAAAGCGCCGCGCTTTAGTTAGAAATAATTTATACGTGCCGCCGCTACTGCTGCCCTGCGCCGACTGCGGGCTTTTAACATCTTGGCGTTGTCTCGCACACTTTGAGAAGTCGTTCAGGCTCCGTTATCGATTTCTCCAGTTCACTGGATGGGACAAATCGGATTCTCTTTCTGCAACGTGTTAATTCCATGATCAGCGTGTCTCGACGGTTTTAGATGCTTGCTTCCTATTTTTAACGTTTATGGTCTGAAAGTGTTAACGGGCGCCGGGAATTTTCAGGGACGGTGTCCAGTTTTATTTTTAGATGGAGTGGCTTATCTGCCTGACTTTTGAAGCCCCTGCGCCGCTTGTTCGAAAATTGACTTTTTTTTTTAACTCCCAGGTTATTAATAATTAATATTTTTATGACCAGTACTGCCTGTTAACTGAGATTTCTGAACTGGAATCACGAAGGTTTTGCATCTGATTTAGCCCATTGACTTGGCGGTGCCGACCACTGAATTTAAATGCACTGAAAGTATTTTTGAAATAATTGGAAATAGCGTACAACTTTTTTTTTTAAAAGTTCATATGTGTCTTTCAGCTTACAATTTGTGTAGTTTTGTTTTCCCCAAGAGAAAATGAAATCTTATTTCTTGTCTGCCCCTACTGACTCCTTCTGTCGCATTGGTTTTTGTCTTTAGATCTGAACACTGAGTTCTTCCTAGTTTGCCTGGCTTCTTTTCAGCTTCCCCATGCCTCCATCTCCTCTAGACGACAGAATTGTGGTGGCACTGCCAAGGCCAGTCAGACCTCAGGAACTCAAACTTTGCTTGGACGATAACTACCTGGATTCCGTCAAGGCAGGACGTCAGGCCGTCATCAGCTCAACTGTGGTGAAGATTCGGACGACTAATTTCACTTATATGCCCTCATCCAACGGCTCCACCCGCTCTTTGTCATGCGGATGCAGCAGTGCTAGTTGCTGCACTGTGACCACGTACGAGAAGGACAGCCAGAGCCAAGGACCGGTCAGCGCCAGTGCCCCAAACCTGACATCGGAAGCGTGCCCCACTGGCCCCACCAACCAGATGGTCAACAACAACAATGAGGCCATAAATGCACCTGGTGGGATCGGAAGTCCAATCTCTGGACCTGCTAAGCAGCTTCCTGGATTTCGGACCATCTACCCCAATGAATTAGCCAAGAAGATTACCAGATGTGCCAAGGGTCACCCGTCGACTCCCGGGCCGGTCATTATTGACTGTCGGCCTTTCATGGAGTACAATAAGGGCCACATTCAAGGTGCTGTTCATATCAATTGCTCAGATAAAATCAGCAGGAGGAGACTTCAGCAAGGCAAGATTACGGTGTTGGACCTTATCTCTTGCAGGGAAGGCAAGGACTCCTTCAAAAGGATTTTTTCCAAAGAAATCGTAGTTTATGATGAGAATACCAATGAGCCAAACAGGGTGATGCCATCCCAGCCTTTACACGTGGTGCTGGAATCCTTGAAAAGAGAAGGAAAGGATCCTCTTGTTTTAAAAGGTAAAATGCTCTGCTTGAAGAGATAAGTAAACTCGGCACCCGTGTGGCTCCCGTTCACAGACCGTGGCGGCCTTGTTAAGTGACAAACGTGCAGTAATTGTCTTAGGTGGCTGATTTGAGCGCCCAGTTTGTGTTGGGTGTTGGTTCTGGTTTGGTCCTCCTGCCGGGCGGAGTGCCAGTCCATCACGGGCCGGACGTGTCAAATGTAAAGATTTGGGGGACGCCAAAGCGTTCATCTTGTGGAAAAATGCTCAGACGAGGATTCACTTCACGGGCTTGTAACGGTTTGCATGACCCGAGACTGGCCGCTCTTATTTTATCGTCTATACCAGTTAAACTTGACTGGGACACGACACGGTAAGATGGCACCGTTTTTTTAAAGCTTTAGTCCACGGTGTTTAATCTCCACGAAGTGTGTTCCTGTTATGTGTAAGGATTTCTTACTGTTAATCGGGCCGTATGATAAGATTTAGAGATATGGGGGCAGGCTGGAGTGACGGGCCTCTCTCTTCTGCTGGCGGCTTTGAGCCGAGTAAGCGGACGGAGGAAGAGAACGTCTCCAAATGAAAGAGGAAGTTGGCACTTTGAGACGTGTGGCCTCCTCGCCGCACTCGCCAGGGGGCCCTACTTGTCTCTCGAACGTTTAAAACGAACATAGAGAGTCGCTTTAGGCAGCTCATCTTAACCCCCTACACCCCATCCCACACCCTTTCGTTCATCTTCTATACATTATGGGCACGCTCACTACCTGCCATTGAGGCAGTTGCCCTTGAAAATAGCAATGTCGGCAAGTTTTCTCTTTCTCGCTCTCTCTTTTTAAATTAGCTTAACAACCACAGAAATAATTAGTCATCCCCCCCCATACAATTTGAAATGTGAGAAATAACTCTGTGGACATTTTAGCTGGAAGTGACGAAAAGAACTAGTGCAGAGTTGGCTGAAGTGTCGTTGAATACTTCAAACTGCTTCTTACTTCCTGTGTTGAGGTGAATGGCGTCCATTAAAGAGGCGAGATTGCGGTGGCAAAGACCAATAATATATACAGTCTACGTAAATTAATAAACCGTATATTGAATGTGTTGGGTAACGCAGTGCTGTAGCAGATGCTGCTGCTTCCTCAAATCCGTCCACACTCGCCCACGTTTGTGCTATCCCTCTGTCTGCTTGCTTCTTTCATTCATTCGTTAGTCTTTAACAAAGAGAGAACAATCAGTCCGCCTGATTGGCTGATCTAACTTGGCCAAGTATGTGCGCCTGTCCCATTAGTATGGCATCCAATCCCAGGACGTGCTGCCCCAACAATGCTGGATTGGTTGCTGGTCCCCGGAGCCATGATTTGGGTTAATTAGGCTCAGAAAGTCCACTGAAGTTGATTACAACGTGTTGCCACACCCCACCACATGACAAACCACCCGGATTGGGACCCGAGTGCAGCCGGGCGACTCTTCAGCACCACTCTCGGAACAGGGTGAGGTTAAACGGTGGCTGGAGTGCCAATCCTGCCTTCAACCCCTCAAGACTTTCTTGTAAGTTGGAGGACCTGCTTGCGGGGCTGGATGCAGTTTAACGTCCTACCCAGGACGGAGCAATCGCAGGTTAAGGGGTTTGCTCGGGGGGCCCAATGGACTGCAGTCACTTCTGACATTTTACAGGATTCCAACCAGCTCTACCTTCTGATTGCTGCCTTAGACCCACCACTCCAAAATAAGTAGATGATAAAAATTTGTAATCCATCCATTTTTCTAACCCAGAGTTTGGCCACACATAAGTTTACCCAAATACTCAAGTATTCTAAAATGCCATTTAAATCTGTCCGTCTATGTAGGGGTGTGTGTATGAATGTATGGTTATAACTAGCTGTGCTCCCCGATTTAAGACGTGTTGAAATCGAAGTATTCAACGCAGGCCACTGCAATACATGCCTCTCTGTTATATGGCATTTGGTATGGGATTCTTTAAAGCAGTGTTCCTGTTTGTTGGAATGACAAATGCAATGCATAGTTCTCTGTTGTATGCCATTTACTATGAGATGCACCATTTGTTGGAATGACAAATGCAGTGCATAGTTCTGTTGTCTGCCATGTGGTATGGGATTGTTTAAAGCAGTGTTAATGTTTGTGATGCGCCATTTGTTGCAATGCCAAATGAAATGCATAGTTCTCTGTTGTATGCCATTTGGTATGGGATTAGAAAGAGTAGTGTTAATGTTTGTGATGCGCCATTTGTTGGAATGACAAATGCAGTGCATAGTTCTGTTGTATGCCATTTGGTATGGGATTAGAAAAAGTAGTGTTAATGTTTGTGATGCGCCATTTGTTGAAATGCCAAATGCAGTGCATAGTTCTGTTGTATGCCATTTGGTATGGGATTAGAAAGAGTAGTGTTAATGTTTGTGATGCGCCATTTGTTGGAATGACAAATGCAGTGCATAGTTCTGTTGTATGCCATTTGGTATGGGATTAGAAAGAGTAGTGTTAATGTTTGTGATGCGCCATTTGTTGGAATGACAAATGCAGTGCATAGTTCTGTTGTATGCCATTTGGTATGGGATTAGAAAGAGTAGTGTTAATGTTTGTGATGCGCCATTTGTTGGAATGACAAATGCAGTGCATAGTTCTGTTGTATGCCATTTGGTATGGGATTAGAAAAAGTAGTGTTAATGTTTGTGATGCGCCATTTGTTGAAATGCCAAATGCAGTGCATAGTTCTGTTGTATGCCATTTGGTATGGGATTAGAAAGAGTAGTGTTAATGTTTGTGATGCGCCATTTGTTGGAATGACAAATGCAGTGCATAGTTCTGTGTTGTTTGCCATTTGGTATGGGACTAGAAAAAGTAGTGTTAATATTTATGATGTGCCATTTGTTGGAATGCCAAATGTAATGCCTATGTCTCTGACGTATGCCATTTGCTGAGGGATTCATTAAAGCAGCACTCAGGTTTGTGAATGAGAGACATAACAACCAAACAGATGCTCGGGCAGACACAAGTGCTTTTATTAATGGGGTGGGGTGGTTATACTGTACTCCCCTGCTATTGACTGATTCCAGAGAATTTTTGGGTCTCCCCCTTCTAGGTCATCACCAATATACCGTCCTTCGCATTGCTCCAACAAAAGACAAGAACCCCCTGTTTTGAGGAGGGTTTATGATCTAATAGGTCAGGGTCGGGGCCACTGCTGCTGTTCTTCTAGGGTGGCGTCTTTTATCTCTGAAGAGCTGAACAAGTTCGAGGCCGTGTGTTGCACTCGAATCCCCCCCGCCCCCCCCCCACCGTGTGCGCCGTCCTCTCTCGCTCTTTCAGAGACGGGTTCGAGACTCTCGTAACCTCGCATCTCCACCAAAAACATAATCTGGAAATACAATATCAACATTGATGTCACGAGAAACTTTTGAGATGACTTTGGAAACAAGTATTGTACTTTGAAGACGAAAATGACAAGTAACTGTAAATACAGTCAAGAAATCCTACCCCAGGCACCATCTGAGCCCCAGAGAGTGCCTTTACCCTTCCGTCCGGCCAGCAGTGAGGGTTGTGGATGGGCCTGCTGTAGCTGTGTGTGCTCAGAAGCTCCCCTGTGCCAATGCTTACCTCGTGAGAGGCCCACGTTAAAGACGTCAATGATTTGCCGGGCACGCGGACGCACCGGGGCGGGTTGACAGAATTTGTCTGGGGGGGCGGGGGGGCTACTAGAAGTCGGGGGCTCTTTACATGTCATGTATGAAAGACCACAGAGAGGCACGCGACACAAGGTCGTGTTACTAATTTATTTATTTTTGTTTTCCCGTTTGATTTTTGGGAGAGCAGACGCGCTTCATCAGGGGCAAATTCATACCGAAGAGACGCCTTTTATTGGTGGTGTCACCGAGTTTACCTCTGAACAGAACCGACAGCTTCTCTACCCAGATATGCAGACGTTTTAGTTGATGTGACATTCTGAACAGCACACTGTCTCTTCTGTTTGGCTTTGAAGAGGCGTCACGTGGGATATGTGAAGAGGGTTTTTGAAGCCGTATTTAATTTGGTGGGTGGTCTTGACCCCGTAGCGTTTGGAGGCTAGAGGTGAATTCTCTTCATCTTGTTGGAAAGCCTCTTGTGGTGATCGGGCTTAATGAGTCACCGCGCCACTTATTGCACCTCTGCGGTACCAAGTGTGTGTGTGTGTGTGTAGATCTTATCCAGGTAAGCGTCTAACTGCTACAAACTGATTGCCTTTTTCTACACGTTTGGCTCAGTGAGGTTGAAGCCACGCAGTGCGGGAAGAGAGATTGTGACGGCTTCGGCTCTGGCACTTCATTAAAATGCTGGTCTCCTTAATGTACAAGTGAGCGGCGTGGCCAACAATCCATACCCTGGTGTCTTTAAGAACTCTGATGGTTTTTGGTAGATACCAGTATAATGTATTGGTATATTCTGATCGACGGCAAAGGATGGGTTGGGATGATTGGATACCCTGCTAGGAGGCCCTCCTGATGGATGGAGGACGTCAGTGGATGGGAGACCCAAGCGAAATGGCTGCTGTTCTCTTTCCCAAATGGGAAATGTGTCATTTTGACAGACGAGAGGTGACCATTCAGGCCCTCCAGCTCGTGTGCTTAGCTAGTAGTCACGCTGTCCCGTGTATCCCACCCAGATCCTTGTTCAAGGTTGTCTGGGATTCTGCTTCAGCTCCATAGCTTGGTAGTTTGTTCAGATTCCCACAACTCTCTTGAGTACACAAGAGCTTCCTGGTTTCAGTCTTAAATCCACTTCCTCTTAATCTCCATCCGTGTCCTCAAGTGTGCGAGCTGAAAGAATTCTGCTGGTTTTTCTTTACTGCTGCCTTGATGAGGCCCCCATATGCAGTCACCTCTGCTTGAGACTCCAGTCAGGTTAGGCTGGGGAGCGGGCACCGCCTTGGCGGCTTGCGTACTGTATGTTTGTGTCATGGAGCGGCATGGACTGTTTTTGACGTCGTTCATCTCCTTTTGCTGCGTTATGGTGCAGTATGTCCATGTTCATTTGACCCTGGCTTCGCTGGCCGTGTTCAAACTACCCACAAGTCATTGCAAACATGTTGTATTGTGTGTGGCTACTGCGTCATTTTCCAATTTTCCTCTAATTTTTGATTTATTCTTGCACACTGAATGCACTTTATTCAGTTTTTTAAAGATGGTGGACCACAACGAGCGGTTACCGTATGTACTCGCGTATAAGTCGGGTCTTGAAACCCAAAAAGTCGATCATAA
The DNA here is from genome assembly GCF_900747795.2 of Erpetoichthys calabaricus. Classification (NCBI taxonomy): domain Eukaryota; kingdom Metazoa; phylum Chordata; class Cladistia; order Polypteriformes; family Polypteridae; genus Erpetoichthys; species Erpetoichthys calabaricus. The sequence continues at coordinate 3,266,077 of NC_041408.2, read as the reverse complement.
AATCAGACCCCGACTTATACGCCCGTTCAAAAATACAAGTCAAGTTGGGGAGCATGCACTGGTACGTCACGCTGCCGCACCCACTACACGGCACAACATCTCGGGATCCCGGTTGGCAACCCCCCAGGCAGACACGCGGTCCAGTCCCACCCACCGGAAATAACAACAACAACATTTATTTATGTAGCACATTTTAAATGAGCCTCTCCAGGTGTTACGTGGGCGACCCCTTGGCCTGGTCCAGCCACTCTGGTCCCCAACAACAAGCATCTTACGAGCCGGATCACCCTCGGGTTGGGGGACACGCCACATGGCCGTAGTGCTGTAATTGATACTCCCTCACAATGCAGGTCATGTGCCTCGTTCAGGACTCCGTGATCAACACAAAGTCAAACCAGCGGGACCCAAAGACTCTCTGAAGAGAGTTGAAGGAGTCCAGTCTTCATCTCCGGTCACTGGGTAGCGTCCATGTCTCAAACAGGAAGCAGCAGGACTCTAAAGACTTGGACCTTATTCCTTTTTACAGATAACATGAGCACCACAAACTGCTCTCCAGCGACCTCATGCGATTCTATCCCAATCTGCCTACTGACGTCATAGGAAGAGTCACATGACGCATGAATGTCACTCAGTGACGAGGTCGACACTCTCTCCTTGCAGACACACTGCTGATGGCCGTGCCCAAGAGGTCATTAAAGGCCTGGCTTTTTGGTTTTTATCGGGACCCTCGCAAGCCCAGACGCTCAGATTCCTCACTCAGAACCTCCATTGACTCCACGAAGATCACAGCATCATCGGCAAAGTCAAGTTCAGCGAAAAATACGACACTTCTTCTTATTTATTTATTTTTTTTACATCTTCTCGCCTCCTCCAATCTCACATCAGTTTCTCAGACCCATTGAATTTAGTTGCAGTACCGTAGTTACCAATTTCTTTTGCCACGTCAACGACTTTTAATTTAAAACCAGCTTCATATTTTCTTCTGATCAAACGCTCCACCGTAGATAAGGGATACCCTTACGATAAAGGTGTATGAGATAAAAAAAATCAGTGCAAACGTTGCTTTGGAATAGTTTGGGTATCACCGTGTGGTCACGTAGGCACAATACATAAAAATAAAAGGCCGTGTGCCCCGTGGTGACTCTCAGGTGGGCAGGTGTTATCCATCCATCCATTATCCAACCCGCTGAATCCGAACACAGGGTCACAGGGTTCTGCTGGAGCCAATCCCAGCCAACACCGGGCACAAGGCAGGGAACCAATCCCGGGCAGGGTGCCAACCCACCGCAGGACACACACAAACACACCTACACACCAAGCACACACTAGGGCCAATTTAGAATGGCCAATCCACCTAACGAGCATGTCTTTGGACTGTGGGAGGAAACCCACGCAGATGCGGGGAGAACATGCAAACTCCACGCAGGGAGGACCCGGGAAGCGAACCACAGGTCCCCAGGTCTCCCAACTGTGAGGCAGCAGCGCTACCCACTGTGCCACCGTGCCGCCCGGGCAGGCGCTAGCATATCGTAATCTCTTGGACCAATAGCGGGAGTTTTCCACATTCGACTTATACGGCTGACTGGAAATTATACGGTTAAATCAAGCCCCGGGAGAACTTAGACGCGAGTATATTCGGTAGTTCATTTTATTTTATTTTGTATAATTATAGATTGTCTCGGCCTGCCGTGTTAATTGCTTTGTCAAAAGCTTATAAATGTGTTCACTCTAAAAGGCGCAGTGTGAAGAAGAGACAAACTGTGCAATGTGTTTTTGTTTTGAAGTATTAAGCTCAGACTGCGTAGAAAGTGTTGCACACGTCAGTACCAAACACACACACACACACAGAACTAAATTAGTTGTAGTAGTTTTCCACGTCCTGAGGGTCCCAGAAGGCATCCTGCTTTCTGCATACTTTTTGCCATTAATCTCCTTTTCAGTTCTGATTTAATCTGAAAGATTTGTTAATGGACAATTAGGTCAAATTATGGTCGCCCCCTTCATCTTCATGTAAACAGGACCTCTTTCTAAATTTAGTGACCCTCTGCCTCTCCATTCCTCCTCCTCCTCCTGGCCACACACACAAGCAGATTAATACAGAAAGGCAGCGGCCTCTCCTTATGAGCACCTGAATATAAAACAAGCTGTGAATCATTGAACAAACATGTGGACAACTACAGGCCAGCGAGTTGTTATACAAATAAAATCCATCCATCCATCATCCTCCAACCCTCTATATTCTAACTACAGGGTCACGGGGGGGTCTGCTGGAGCCAATCCCAGCCAACACAGGGCACAAGGCAGGAAACAATCCCCGGGCAGGGTGCACACACACACACGGGACAATTTAGAATTGCCAATGCACCTAACCTGCATGTCTTTGGACTGTGGGAGGAAACCCACGCAGACACGGGGAGAACATGCAAACTCCACGCAGGGAGGACCCGGGAAGCGAACCCGGGTATCCAAATTACGAAGCAGCAGTGCTACCCACTGCGCCACCGTGCCGCCCACGTTGAAAATCCAAATCTCAAAATGGAATTTTTGGATGATTACAATATTTTCCCTACGAGAAAGTAATTCGGACTCTGGGAGCTCTAAAACTTCGAGATTCATTAAAATCTCGAGGTTGAATTTTTGGATGATTACAATGCGTTCCCTATATTTCATATACGAGAAAGTCAGGGAGGTCTAAACGGCGGAGATTCATCAAAATCTCAAAACTGAATTTTTGGACAATTACAATATTTTCCCAACGAGAAAGTAAATTGGACTCGGGGAAGTCTAAAATGTCAATTCATTAAAATCTCAAACTGTAATTTTTCGATGATTACAATACTTCCCGGAAGGTGTGTTCCAACTACAGAGGGATCACACACCTCAGCCTCCCTGGAAAAGTCTGTTCGGGGGTTCTGGAGAGGAGGGTCCGTCGGATAGTCGAACCTCAGATTCAGGAGGAACAGTGTGGTTTTCGTCCTGGTCGCAGAACAGTGGACCAGCTCTACACCCTTAGCAGGGTCCTGAAGGGTGCATGGGAGTTCACCCAACCAGTCTACATGTGTTTTGTGGACTTGGAAAAGGCGTTTGACCGTGTCCCTCGGGGAATCCTGTGGGGGGTACTCCGAGAGTATGGGGTACTGGACCCCCTGATAAGGGCTGTTCGGTCCCTGTACGATCGGTGCCAGAGCTTGGTCCGCATTGCCGGCAGTAAGTCGAACCCGTTTCCGGTGAGAGTTGGACTCCGCCAAGGCTGCCCTTTGTCACAGATTCTGTTCATAACTTTTATGGACAGAATTTCTAGGTGCAGCCAGGGCGTTGAGGGGGTCCGGTTTGGTGGGCTCAGGATTGGGTCACTGCTTTTTGCAGATGATGTTGTCCTGTTTGCTTCATCAGGCCGTGATCTTCAGCTCTCTCTGGATCTGTTTGTAGCCGAGTGTGAAGCGACTGGGATGGGAATCAGCACCTCCAAATCGGAGACCATGGTCGTCGGCCGAAAAAGGGTGGAGTGCCCTCTCAGGGCTGGGAACGAGATCCTGCCCCAAGTGGAGGAGTTCAAGTATCTCGGGGTCTTGTTCACGAGTGAGGGAAGAATGGAACGTGAGATCGACAGGCGGATCGGTGCGGGCTCTGCATCGGTCTGTCGTGGTGAAAAAGGAGCTGAGCCGGAAGGCAAAGCTCTCAATTTACCAGTCGATCTATGTTCCTACCCTCACCTATGGTCATGAGCTATGGGTAGTGACCGAAAGAACGAGATCACGAATACAAGCGGCTGAAATGAGTTTCCTCCGCAGGGTGTCTGGGCATTCCCTTAAAGATAGGGTGAGAAGCTCAGAGTAGAGCCACTGCTCCTCCACATTTAGAGGAGTCAGATGAGGTGGCTCGGGCATCTGATCAGGATGCCTCCTGGACGCCTCCCTGGTGAGGTGTTCCGGGCACGTCTAACCGGGAGGAGGCCCCGGGGAAGACCCAGGACACGCTGGAGGGTCTATGTCTCTCGGCTGGCCTGGGAACACCTCGGGATTCTCCCGGAAGATCTTGAAGAAGTGGCCGGGGAGAGGGAAGTCTGGGCATCTCTGCTCAAGCTGCTGCCCCTGTGACCCGATCTCGGATAAGTGGAAGAGGATGGATGGATGGACAATACTTCCCCTATACTTTGTATACGAGAAAGTCAAAAGGAGTTCCTCTTTTTCCCGAAACTTTGAATTACTTGCTCCTGGCCCCACACACAAGCAGATTAATACAGAAAGGCAGCGGCCTCTCCTTATGAGCACCTGAATATGAAACAAGCTGTGAATCATTGAACAAACACGTGGACGACTACAGGCCAGCGAGTTATACAAATAAAATCCATCCATCCATCCATCCATCATCATCCAACCCACTATATCCTAACTACAGGGTCACGGGGGGGTCTGCTGGAGCTAATCCCAGCCAACACAGGGCGCAAGGCAGGAAACAAACCCCGGGCAGGGCACCAGCCCACCACAAATAAAATCCCAGCACTGATTTAAAAAAACAAAAAAAGTTAAAAATCCTGAATAAAGTGGGCCAGTCAGTGGGAGCTCACTTTTCTATTTCTGTTGGGCACTGCGGTTTCTTTCAGGGACTGATTGATTAATTCGAGTAGCTCAGTTCAAGAGCGCACGGCACGCCGACGTCCTTAGTGGCACGTGAAGTGGGCCTTTTGGTGTGCCGCGTATCAAACTTCTTTCCATGCCTACCACACAGTTTAGCGTCCGTCCTTTATCGCTGTGCAGGGAATTCTACGTTTCTCGGAGGAATTCTGGGTAGAGAGGGAGTTTTGTTTCTCTGCTGTGGAGGTGATTTACACAACATCATCATCATCATTTCATTTTTGCTGTAATGACAGTCATGAGCCTGGGGATTTGTAACATTTGCCTTTTGTAAGTTGATTGCATTGATAGATTTGTTTGTTTTCTGTAAAGCCAAGGACTTGAAACTGCATATCCGAAGTAGAATTTCCACCTGATATCTGTTGTAAATGTGACACTTTTTTGTGAAATTTTACAGCGATTCTGTTAATTGTATACTTGGAATTGTTAGTTTTGTTTCTCATTGATCATTTCTGTTTATTCCTAGCCGTGTAAGCTCCTAGAAACTCGGAAAAGAAACTGAAACGCGGTTTGGTTTTGTGGACGCGCTTGCCTCCCTTGTCCATCAGCAGCTAATCAAATTTCTCTCTCCTCGGAGGTTTCGTTTTGCCGATGTGCTCGCCCCACAACTCGTCTTGGCGGCTAAGCGAGTTTTTCTTTCGTCGGTGGTTTCATTTTGGCGACGGATTTGCTTTCTTTCAGCGTGTACGTGTTCTTCTTCTTCTGATTCGTTAACTTGGGGCCGCCTTGCTGGGTCTTTGAGCTTCATGCATCTACCCAATTGAACATCCCTCTCTAGGAAAGACTGGGCCGTGCTTAACCGAGCAAGGTCAAAGGTGGGCAAAACAAGGGACAACCTATTTAGATGGGGCCTCACAACAAGCGCTGAATGTCCCTGTGGTGAGCCCACCCAAACAATGGACCACAATCTCCGTGAATGTTCCTGTGGCCCTACAGGTACCAATGAAGATCTTAAGGATGCTAATGACACTGCGTGATAAGATCTGATGATGATGATGATGATGCTGTAGCCTTGAACTTCCTTTCCAGATAGACAGACAGACACACACACTTCCACGCACAGATGCTTATATATAAGATTCTTCTTTTTTCTTTTAATTTTGTTTACGTTCTACAACACCAAATTGTTAATTTCATGGGCACCGCCATTTCGTGGGCTCTCTTGTTGTGGCACTGCTCTTGGTTGGTGGGTCTGACGTCGCCTACGGTATACAACACTGATGCGGTGGGCTGTAATTGTGTACGCTTTTGTTCCATTATTTGCAGCTTGTTTTATGTTGCTTATATTCACCGTATGTGATTTGGACAGACGAAACCCACAAACCTTTGCGCGTGTGTCTCTTAGCTTTCTTGGTATGAAATTCTTGGCATTTCGATCCTGGTTAGCATTCCGTGTTTTGGTGTTGGAGGACGTTTTTGAATTTTCGCTTGCAACCGTTTTTCTTTCAGACTTGGACCTTCATTCATTTCCTAATTCTATGTGTTCATACTGTTTGCTCTGCTCAGCTTTCACGTTGTTGATGCCAAATTCTGAGCCTACCATCCGAATGTTGCATCAGAAATCGAGACTCGTCGGACCAGACAATGTTTTTCCAATCTTCTATTCTCCAATTCTGGTGAGCCTGTGCGAATTGTAGCCTCAGTTGCCTGTTCTTAGCTGGCAGGAGTGGTACCAGCTTTGGTCCTTTGCCGCTGTAGCCCACCTGCTTCAAGGGTTCGACGTGTTGTGCGTTCTGAGCTGCGCTTCTGCACACCTCACTTGTGACGAGTGCTTATTTCAGTGACTGTTGCCTTTCTGCCCGCTCAAAACGGTCTGGCCATTCAACTCTGACCTCTGGTATCCACAAGGTGTTTTCGCCCAGAGTAGGAGATTTCTGTTTTTGCCGTGGTATTAAAAGGGCACCAAGTATTATTAAAATTTCCCTTTTTAATTCGTATCAAATACAATAAATTGGCTTTCACAACATCCCTATTCTTGATTGCGAATTTAATTCTGGCGTACCCCAGATGTGACCAAAGGGTTGGGTTTCAAACAGCTGCCCCTTATCATTGGAGACTGGAATTGGGGCTGATGGTGGGGTAGGGGAGCAAATAATTGTGTGCTGAGATCGGGAAGTTGTCGTTTTTAGACTTACGTAAATTGGTGTGTGTGCTGTATTTGGAAATGGGGGGCCTTCAACTACAGTTTGTAGGGGTATATATCTAGTGCTGTGGGAGCTTTGTTCATCGATTTGTTGTCTGCGGCACACTCGTGGCATCATCACCTGCCTTGTTCAACGCACATCATTGACTAGACTGGCATTTCACACACGACGTTTTCAAAGTTAGAGTTTCAGGTTTTTGCCTGCTAAGTAATTCAGAGTTTCGGGAAATGAGGAACTCCTTTTGACGTTCTCGTATAGGGAAGTATTGTAATCGTCCAAAAATTCCAGTTTGAGATTTTAATGAATCTCAATGTCTTAGACCTCCCCGAGTCCAATTTACTTTCTCGTACGGAAAATATTGTAATCATCCAAAAATTTAGTTTCGAGTTTTTGATGAATCTCGACCGTTTAGCCTCCCTGACTTTCTCGTATACGAAATATAGGGAACGTATCGTAATCTTCCAAAAATTCAACCTTGAGATTTTGAGGAATCTCGACGTTTTACACCTCCCTGAGTCCGATTTTACTTTCTTGTAGGGAAAATATTGTAATCATCCAAAAATTCCATTTTGAGATTTTGATTTTCAACATTTTAGATCTCCCTGACCTTTCTCGTATATGAGGTGTAGGGAAAGGATTGCCATCATCCAAAAATGTGATCTCGAGATTTTGATGAATCTCAATGTTTTAGACCTCCCTGAGTCTGAAAATACCATTTTTTGGAATTGTGTGTGTGATAACTTGAGTACGCTTTCACTTCGGTCAACCAAATTTTGCATTTGTGTGTGGTCATGTGACTGCATGGTTACGTCTGATTGGTGAAACGGTCATGCAGTAGATACACTGGCGGCTTCTCTCTGGCAAAAATATAGTGTATATAATGGGAAAAAAAAAGTAACAATTAGAGTGTTGCCCAATGTAGCGGAGTAAGAGTAGCGTTTCTTCTTCACAAATGTACTCAAGTAAAAATAAAAAGTATAGTGCAGTAAAAGTATCTATCTATCTATCTATCTATCTATCTATCTATCTATCTATCTATCTATCTATCTATCTATCTATCTATCTATCTATCTATCTATCTATCTATCTATCTATCTATCTATCTATCTATCTATCTATCTATCTATCTATCTATCTATCTACTCTTAGAAGTACAATTTTTTTTAAAAAGTTACTCAAGTAAATGTAACAGAGTAAATGTAACTTGTTACTACCCACCTCTGGTAATCGTTTTAAAATTTGATGTTGAGATTTTGATGAATCTCAAGGTTTTAGACCTCCCTGAGTCTGAAAATACCATTCTTGGAATTATGTCTGTGTGTACGTAAACACAATGACCCGAGTACACTTTCACTTGGGTCAGCCAAATTTTGCATACAAGAATTAGGTACTAAATGTAGATTTCTATCAACTTGTGGGCTATTTCTACTAACCGGAAGTGATACCTTTTATTCATGCAGCTGCAGAGTCCAATTTCTTCAACTTTACTTTTATAATAATTGTTCAATATATTAATTTGATTTCATTTCTTGTTGATGGTTCTTTAATGTACATAATATAATCATTGTCTTGTGGTTTACTCCTCAAATATCCATCCCCATATTTGAGTATACAAGAGAGTCGAGGGGAGAGCACTCCCGATTTTTCTTATTTAGCGTAGTGAAAAGCATTTCCATCCAACTACATATCGGCCCCCATAAGAAATTGCTGCCCCTCTCCTAAAGCTTACTCTTTTTAGATCAGTTCAGTTTTCACAGAAAGCTCTCTAAACTGTTGCGACAACTACAATAATGATCCCATTCTATCTAGTGAGTGCAGCCAGCCATGGTTAATCATGTTGGTTGGATTACGATGGCAAGAAATTGTTGGCTCGCCGGGCGTGTATGTGGAGTCTGCCGTTGTAATTGTTTTCACTTGTCATCTCTAACAAGTTGAAGCCGATTGTATTGTGTCCTTTAATTGGCGTTCTTGAGTGATGGATGGTCCAGAAATGACAAACTGAGCAGGGCCGGAGGGCGGCTAATATAAATGAACTGAACTTCAAAGGGCTGACTTTGCTGTGTGAATTATTGCTGTTGGTGATCGAATAGTTGACAGTAATCCGTCTCCTGTTCTTGACATGGGGATGTAATGCCAGCCCTCCATAACGTTTCTCTTTACGGTGCTTTAACACACCATATAATTGAGCATATTGTAGACACTGAGTTGTTCCCTCTTTTGGATGTTAAGCCGCACACCTGCCTGCAGTAATGAAGCCCTCCACCCTAAACTATGCCATGTGGTACCCTTTTGTGTACCGGCTACCAAGTTCTCTTTTGTCTGGCCTGGTCACACTGTCTTTCTGGGCTTTGCATTTTCTACCTTGTCTGTGTTGTGTTTTCTTCTTCTACTTCTTTATTTTGCATTACTCTGGTTTTCCTTCTACCTATGTTTTAGATTCATTTGTAGTTTCAAATTAGCCTGTTGTTGTGAGATCCCTCTATTTGAAGCATAAAAAGCATAGCAGGCCTCCAGACACTTCCACGAAGCCCGACCCCAAGCTCAAAAGGCAGGCTTTCTGGTCTGTACAGGCCCAAAATGAGGCCAAGGCTTGTAAATAACACACTTTGTGTGTCTGAACTACCCATAAGCCATCACAGGTGTGCTGTATTGCATCAGCATCTGTCTCTTGTGCTTATGGCGTCATTTTCAAACTGCCTTGACTCTTTGATTTACCTTCATATTTGTGATGCAGATGAGGGTGAAGTGTTGTAACGTAAAAGACCTCAGGTGGTTGAGCTTCTTCTGGCCGACTTTTAAAGACTATGCCACCGAAGAAACCCTTTTGTGGAGACACCCGAAGCTGCCCATTGGCAAAGTACTCCCGGGGGATGCTGGGATTTGTGGTCCATTGAAGTTGTGCTGCTACAAATTGCTCAAAGGAAAGAAAGAATGCAGATGAAGTTAGATCAGATGCTTTCAAGGGTTCTAGAAGTTCCTTTGTAACTTTGGTTGGTCCTTTTATAGCTCGTCGTAGTTCCTTTTGAGCAAAATTAAAAACTTCAAATCCTCATTTCTTTTTCCAGAGCTCAGGAAGGGTAGCCAAGCTAACCACTAAACCATTGTGCAGCCTGTATTGTTTTTAACAGTCTCGTAATGAGTAGACTTGTCCTTTTTCTTCTTTGTCCCTTTTCATAATGAGCCTTAAAACCCAGTGACTGGTCTTAGGTGCTGCTCATCTGGTTTGTCCCTTGTTCTGACTTGTTTCTTCACAAGCAAATTAAAGGTTGGGGAACCGTCCCCGTATAATGTGGTGGAGTCGAGCTTTCTGTCACGACTGCTCCCACGGTCAAAAAGTTCAAAATAACCAGTTGACAAAATAAACGGTTTTGACGGGTCTTTTATATATCATTGGGCGGAAAGAAACAAACACAGGAAGTTGTGGTGGCGAGGGGAGTAAGAGACGGAGGTGACGTCATTCTTTGGAGACCGGAGATGAGGAAAACGGAAGAGGACCGGAAGTGAAGTCCTCTCAGGAGGACGAAAGGGACATCAGAGTTTGTACGCGGAAGTGGAGTCCTCTCGGACCCGATGCAGGTTTTTATTCTTCTTGTTTCCTGATGAGGAAGAGAGAGAGGCATTAATACTTTATTTCCCCCGTCTCGTTTCCTTTCGCGCTTTCTCGGGTCCGTGCATGACACCCTGTAATCTTCCCTTGTTCAGGACCTCCACTCCAAAGTCACTTTTTACCCAAATAGCCCAGTGCACCTTTTTCTTCCCCATTACTTCTTTCTTTGACTTTGTCTGAATTTCTTGCTTTTTCTCTCCTCCGTTGCCCACTGGCAATAATTCAGCGATTTAATGGGCAGATAGTGCTGGGCTCCATTTATGTTGACCACTTTCAAACTGTTTTGTTTTCTTGTCTGTTTAAACAAATCTTTGTGTCCTAATTCAGTATTTGGGAATTTTTGGAAATTGAATGCTTGCGTTTTACCGGAGGACTGGTCACCGTGTCATGCGCCATACAAATAATAAACCGAGCCCTCAAAACGCATGCAAGTCGAGTCGTTGTTCGTTAAAGACCGTATGGTGGTTGCCCAGCCATTAAAAACGCACACCGCTGCTTTTGTCTGCCACCTGCGTCAAAAAATGAAACTGAGCTGAGCTGTGGGAACTGCACGGGCAAAGCAGGTACTTTCCACACCAATTTAAAACTTGTGGGGGGTTTATTTTTAGTAATAGAAAGAAAGAAAAGTGTTTCTCAAACCCCAATACTCATTTAGTGCCTTTCTTTTGATTGAGACTGGGGGTGGCTGACAC